>NW_003852404.1:19758312-19899457 GCF_000181295.1 Otolemur garnettii | reverse complement strand
CCTCCCTCCGCCGCCGAGTCCGCCGCGGCCCAGTCCCTCCCCTCGCCGCTCCACGCCATTCAGCTCTTCAGCCAAGTTTCTTAACCCTTTTTTTCCCCTCCCTCCCATTGTCACCGGGTCAGGAGGAAGCCGCTGGAATCCCGGCGGCTCCCGGGAGCTGGAAGCCCCACTGTTTTGTTGTTTTCCTCTTCGCCCGCACTCCGGGTGGCCGAGCCCGGGCTGCGGGGCCCGGAGGCAGCGAGAGGACAGCGACGACCGGGAGAGGTGGGTGCTCGCGCGCCGAGCCGTCCCCCTCGGTTCCTGGCTCTGTCCAGCCGCCCCCGACCGCTGAGGGCGCCTGGACAGCACCTCCGTGGGGCCCAGGGGATCATTTTCTCTATCCAGGCCAAAGGGCTCACGTTTGGGGTACAGCCTGGGAGTTGGGGTGCCCTAAGTGCCCCAGGGTCCCCGCTGGCGCTTAAAGCGTTTCCGCCCTCCCATTTCACCCCACAACACGAGTTCCCTTGACCCCCCACCACCCCGTTACTCTCCCCTCTTCCACGTCCTTGTAATCTGTGTGTCCTGCTTTAATCTTGGGGGGCACGGGCACGAACTCTAGGTCATTTTGACCCCACGCCCAGCACGTAGTAGGCACCGAGCAATAGTGTGGAGTGATTCCGAGAAGAAAACTAGGAAGGAGACCTGAGGAGTGCCCCGTTCAGCTCCCTGGACAGACGGAGGATCCAGGAGCAGGGTTTATCTTCAGCTGCTTTGTCACTGCGAAGTCTCCGTCCGAGTCCATCAGCCAGTCTACATCATCGGGAAGGATCTGACCTAACAGGACCAGGCAAACCGAGCGGGGCTGCTACCTCTCCCGCAGCTCTCTTCGGTTCAGCCTCCGAATAAGAAATAACAATTACATCACGAGGCAGGGGCGGCAGCACTGTGGAGCCTCTCCGTTTCCTGCAGCCTAATCTCGGTGAACCCGCCTCTAAATTGGGGGGGAACGGGGTTAACAAATTGGTGAAATGAAAAAGGGGAGGGAGGAGAGAGTCGTATGAAACCATAATTTCCCCTTCTCTCTGTGTTTGCTGTTTTAAAATTGTATCCTCAGTGCTCCCCAAACATGCAACTAGAACTATTAACACCCCCTCAACACCTCCCCAGATGTCAGGTTTCTTTTTGACTCCAGCATCTAGCATTTAGTAACTCTCCATGAAAAGAATTACCAGGGGAAATGAGTGCCGTTGCTAAAATTGTTTTGCTTGACACAGAAACGCTAAAATACAGCCTAGTCTCACCCTAAACGTTGAAATGCCAAGCCTGTGTTAAAATACTTATTACATAAGACCAGTGAGGGGATGAGGCACTCCATTCTTATATGTAGATTTTCAGATCCTTAAGAACTTGATAGCATTTGGAAATAAAGTTGCTAATGCACTTAAAAAAAAAAAAACTATCCAAGTCATAAAACTATATTCTGTGCCTGTTATGTAATGCCTGTGTTGTGCATTTAAAATTTCACTTAACCTTTAAAAATGTGAATGAGAGTTTTGGAATGCCTTCACAATCCTGAACGTGAAAGCAATTTTTCAAATTAATGCTTAATAAATCTAGCACCTAATACAGTGCCGGACACATGGCAGGAATATTTTGCTTAATGGTGATGGTACATGTTAGAACAATTATTTTACATCACCCTAGTGATTCAACTATGCAATCTGTTGCCGTCTTATACAGTTTAAACCTCATATAATAGCATATGATTTGCATATGCCACAGTTCAAAATCTGCTCGAGGCAAATCAGTAAAGGCTGCTGTTCTAGAGTGCATCATTTATTCAGGATTGTTCCAATTAAATGATGATCAACAAAATTGGAGCTTGGCCCTTTGGCGGGGGTTTTCAAATTTCTTTTTACAAAAATTATTTTTAACTGTCACACAAAGATTTTCTAAAATGTAAATGTGTCTGTTTTCTTATGCAGTTTATTTGATGTCATTTGACATTTTCTTCACAATTCAGTGTCAGTTTTGTTCGAAGTAATTATTGTAGTAGGTTGTAGTGGATTCAAGAAATATATCAAGTTCTTGCTGTATGTAAGGCAGGTATAGAAGCTATCAGGAGGTATAGAAGCTATCAGTCCCTACACTAAAGGACTCCAGGGTGCTATGATGGAGATTATCTATCTCTGCCTTTTGTACTTGCTATCTCTCCCCCTTCACTAACTGAAAATCTGTTGTCCTTTCTGTTACCAGCATAGCCTGCGCTAACATTTCCCTCCTCTTCTGATTGGCAGCTTCTAGGCTGGTGCATGCTGGGAATCCAGATAGCCTCACTTGTCACAGTTCTATCTAAAGTAAAACCTGATAGGTTCTATATAAGGGACCAATGCACTCAACAAGGCCTACCCACCTTAGCACATAGACTTAGGGGCAAATATTTGGACTATTCAAATGTTGCTTTTAAAATTACTTATTTTTCCTGAGACTTCCCAAGAAGCCAAATATTGGTCCTACCCTCCAATATCAGGGTTAAAAAGTCCACGGCATACGTTAGATGACTCACCAAAGCTGCTGGCTTATTATTAACCTAGCTTCTCAGCCCCTCAGAAATCCAGTCATTAAAATCCTGAACTCTTTTGATAGTTCATTAGTGTTAAGTAAATTGCACACCTCTTGTGGAATTCATTTTTACTTAATCATGCTAATTGTGTGGAGATCATTTTGTTGTCCTTTGTTTTTAAAAAATCAATACCTAAATTTCCTGGCTAAGGGAATCATTGCAAGGCTACTAGGATATATATGGGACCGTCTATTTGGTAGTTTGTATTTTGAAGCCAATTCTCATTTGAGTTGTTTTGTGATGTGAGGGCGATGTCATTCAGTTTATGGTTTTAAGCCCAGGGTTCCTGTGAAATCAGATGCTTATAGTTCTGTTTCAATGTGCCTGTCTACCACAAAGTCTGGGAGAGGTAAACCATTGATGTTTACCCTAAATCTCTCCTGTGTAGCATTTTTCAAAGCATTTTGCGAGTGTGTGTTTACTCATCTGTGTCCCACTCTAAAATAAAAAACCACAGGCATAGAGGCAAAATCCCTTTCATTCTCATTTGGTTACCCCCAACTACCTATCCCAGGGCTTAGCACACAGCAGGCATTCAATAGATACTGGCCAAGACACAGTCACTGTCTAGAGCACAGAATATGTCTTCCTATTTAGGATATGGTGTGAGGTGAGGGAGTTTAGAGAACATTTTACAGAGAAAATCATGCTTCAGTTGTGTGTTAAAAGGTTAAAAAAAAAAATTGCCAAGTAGGTAAAATGGGAAAAGGGATTCTCAGAAAAAAATAGTAACTGTTTAACAGTAAAGAGGTGTGATAAAACAAAAATGTGCACTGAGAAGTATTGAACCCACAGATGCACTTTTATGAACTGTGTCTTCATTCACGATACTGTAGTTAGAACTACTTCTACTCATGGAGTGAACTATAACACCTGAGGGGAAATGTGCATACCAGATTATATGCAAGTGGAACCCCAGTGTAGATATTAGCTATAATCCCTTAGCCCTGGGAGCAGCATTGTCCCATAAAAACATAAATGAATTCATAAAAACATGGGTGAATGTGAGCTATGTAAGTAATTTTTAATTTTCTAGTATTCGCATCTAAAAAGTACAAAGAAACAGGAAGAGTTAATTTTATTTTATTGTATTTATTTTCTTTTTTTTGAGACAGAGCCTCAAGCTTTCACACTGGGTAGAGTACCGTGGCATCACAGCTCATAGCAGTCTCTAACTCCTGGGCTCAAGCGATTCTCCTGCCTCTGCCTCCGAAGAATCTGGGACTATAGGCGCCCGCCACAACACCCAGCTATTTTTTTTTTTTTTTTTTTGGGTTGTAGCCATCATTGGTGTTTGGCAGGCCCAGGCTGGATTCGAACCCAACAGCTCAGGTGTATGTGGCTGGTGCCTTAGCCACTTGAGCCACAGGTGCCTTAGCCACTTGAGCCACAGGTGCCTTAGCCACTTTAGCCACAGGCACGGAGCCAGGAAGAATTAATTTTAATAGTGTACTTTATTTAACCCAATATTTATAATATATTATTTCTATGTATATATAACATTGAAATTGTTAGGTGTTTTACATTTTAAATGTATTCTAAGTATTCAAACTCCAGTGTGTCTTTTACACTCAGCACGTCTTCCAGGCCTCAACAGCCACATGTGGCTAATGACTTCCATATTGAATAGTGCAGCTCCATAGAATGCAGGAAATCTTCAATAATGCAGTAAAAACAGATCTTCTCAAGATGAAAATATGTCTTGTTAAATCTAAGATGTTACTTCCATTGATTACTGGTGTTTAATTATACTGTGTTACAAGGACTTTCCTGTAATTTAGTCTTTTTTACCAATTAGTGAATCAGCAAAGTTTACATTTTATGAACTGTGTCTTCGTTAACCATACTACTTCGTTACAACTACTTCTATCTCTATTAACTGTGGTGGTGGACTGTAAATGTAAACTGTCTTTATGGCAGAAATAAAACGCTATAGATTTTGGGGTAAATAAGCTTAAAAAAGTCTCTCTGCAACATGAAACTACATCTATGCTAATTACTGTCAAGCATCTCCCTAGCTTCCTGGGTTTTGCTCTTTAATTTTTCCATGGGCAATTACTTATGGATAACAAAATTCACCCCAGCCTTTGTTTGAGGCAGTCATCTTCCTAAAGTTGTAGCAGTAAGGATGTGAGCAGCTCCCTGTGTACGGAGAAGTCTACAGAGCTAACACCTATTTACAGGTTACTGTGCAATTTTCCCTAATGAGGTTGGAGCCCCTTACTTTCTGTGGGACTTGAGTGCCAAGAACTGGCAAAAATAAAGCACAAAATTCCTACACTAAAGTGAATCCTGAAAACTAGATCTTAAAAAAAAAAAGTCTCAGAATGATTGTATACAAGCACCTGAAACTATGAAATAAAAAGGCAGAGACTTCAATGAAATGCAAATGTGCGTGAGGGCTTCTCATTCCTTCTCAAAACAAGAAAATGTCTAGTATAGTTAAGGGGTCAAAAAAGCCAAGAAATACCAATGAAGCAAAGAAAACCTGTCAGTTTTGGTGATGTGTCAGTTTAATATGTCTAAATGATTGAGAGTAAAGACTACACGAAAGCCCATCCTTTTATGTAGAAACGGGATATGCAGCTCTCATTAAGCAATCCTGCCATAAATAAACACAAAAGTTTCTTTTAGGGATTTCACAAACATATGTCCATATGGTGAATCAATTCAGGAAAAACACGATCCTGTTAATTTTTAGAGATTTATCTAAATAGCCTTCAACTAAAGCAAAGTATAGTACACATCTGTTTTTTCCAAATTATTCAGGTTCTGTAGGGAAGAAGCTATAAAGAAAACATGATGTCTGCTTACCATTTGTATAACTGACTTTCAAAAAAGGGAGAGACACGGACATAGATGTTTTAAATTTGCTTAGTTTAAAAATATCAACATCTTATATGATTTATTTTTTCACAAAGACCTGGAGCATGTGGACACACACACACACACACTACTGAATTCACACAATTCAGTGGGGAAAATAATAGTCTTTTCAACAAATGATACTGAGACAATTAGGTATCCACATGAAAAAATGAACCCTGCTTCACACCACGTATGAAAAGTATTAATAATTTAAACTAGAACTTAGACCCAAATGTAAGAACTAAAGTATAAAACTCCTAGAAGAAAATATAGCAATAAATCCTCATGACCTCGGTTAAGCAAAACCTTCCTAGCTATGACATCAAAAGCATAAATGACAAAAGAAAAAAATAGGTATATTAGACTTAAGTAAAACTTAAAATCTTTTGTGCTTCAACGGATACCATCAAGAAAATGAAAAGACACCTCACAGGTTGGGAGTTAATATTTGAAAACCATTATTTCTGATAAGGGACTTACATATAGACTATATAAAGAATACTCACAACTCAATAACCAAAAAAGCCCAATTTTTTTGAATGAGCAAAGTATCTAAATAAACATTTCTCCAAAGAAAATATATGAGGCTAGACAATTAAACCCATGAACTCGTCCTAGAAAAAGTGCTGGGTAGGGCCCATAGCTCAGTGCGTAGGGAACCGGCCACATACAGCCATGGCACTCTCCCCAAGGCAACAGCTTGAGACTCTGTCTAAAGGAAAAAAAAGAAGGGCTGGGCACCTGTAGCTCAGTGGCTAGGGCGCCAGCCACATACACTAAGGCTGGCAGGTTCAAATCCAGCCCCGGCCTGCCAAACAACCATGACAACTACAACTAAAGAATTGTTGGGCGTTGGTTGGGCACCTGTAGTCCCAGCTACTTGGGAGGCTGAGGCAAGAGAATTGCTTAAGCCCAAGAGTTGGAGGTTGCTATGAGCTGTGACACCACAGCACTCTACCTAGAGTGACAACTTGAGACTCTGTCTCAAAAAAGAAAAAAAGAAAGAAAGAAAAAGTGCTCCATCCGTCATTGCTGAAAATCACTGTGGTCACCTTCAAGGTGCTCCCCTTGGGAAACTAAGCACTAATGTCAGTGTCTAGTCCACTCCTCAAAGCAATTTTAAACTCTTTTTTCTGGAATGGTCATTAGAGCTGCCATCATACAAAGGTCTGACAATTAAGTTTGGGAACTCATCCTAAAAAAAATGCTACAGACCACACTGCTGAATATTGCTATGGTCACGTACTCTCCTTGGCCATCCAGTGACTCCAGTGACATTCAGCTGTGAGGTATGCAGCACTTTTTCTAGGATGAGTTCACAAACTTAATTGTCAGTCCTTGTACTTTGAACACATGCAAAGATGCGCCATATGATTATCCGTCAGGAAAACACAAATCACAACCTTGATGTGATACTACCACCCACTCAATAGGAATGGCTGTGACAAGACAAATGGAAACATGTTGGTGAGAATGTGCTGCAATTGGAATAATCAATTGTTATTCCTTGTTGCTGCGTAACAAATCATCTCAAAAATTGGTGGCTTAAAACAAGAAGCACTTATTTTCTCAAAGTTTCTATGGGTAAGGAATGTAGGAACAGCCTCACCGGATAGTTTTGATACAAGGTCTCTGATGTGGCTGCAATCAGGATACTGACAGGAACTGCAGTCCTAGGAAGAATTGCCTGGGTCTGGAGAATCAAATTTCAAGAAGGCTCCCTCACATGGCTGTTGGCAGGAGGCCTCAGGTCCTTGCCACATGGGCCTTTCCACAAGCTGCTTGAGTATCCTCATGATGTGGCAGCTAACTTCCACTAGAGCAAGCTATCCAAGAGAGCAGTGATGAAGTCACAGTGTCCTTTCTGACCTGGTCTCCTATTTCACACACGGTTACTCCCATTTTATTCTATTAGTTAGAAGTGAGTCACTAAGTTCATCCCATACTCAAGGGGAAAGTTACCTTGAAGGGAAGAATATCAAATAATCTGTGGGCATATTTGAAAACTACCATGCTAGGCTATCAGCATTTTCTGCGATGTCTGCTTTTTGGTTTCCCAAACAAACATGTGCGTTCTTATTTTCACACATGGAATAAGCCCACAATATCTTTTCCTTACTGCATGAAATCTACTGACCAAGATTTCTGGGTGATATGCAGCTCTCTCCAAGAGGCACAAATAGGGCCCTTAAAGCCTTACATCTGAGAAACTAAAGGCATGTTTTCAGCCACCAGAAACTTTTCAATGATGAAGGAGAGAAAGAATCATTGCGATAAATCTGTCCCTTTGAAAAATGGAGCATAAGGAACACACATTAGTCACCATTCCATGATAATTACCAAAACCTACTCAGCAGGACTAGCCAGGACTCCCTGCCCTAGTACTGCGGGAAGTTCCCCAGCTGGCCAACCTGGTAGCCCCTGATTCTTTTTCTTGAATGTTCTCCTCTGTGCTCTGCCCTGTGTTGTTCCTGATCTCCTCTTGGGAAGTTTATAACTTGACAGTTTTCCTTGACAAATCTATGTGAGGTAGAAATGGGAGGATGCCCTCCTTGGAGATCTCTTGAATTTTGAAATACTGCAACACGGATTGGTTTTTGTTTTTTTAAGTTTTTACAGTCACAGACTGTTGCAGACCAAGTTTGGCTTCTTTGGGAAGTTAATTCCTTCAAACACTTAGCAAGCTTAATTTGTTTCCATTCCATTCAGTGGACAAGCTATCATAGCCAAAAGTCTTGCCCAGGCATGGTTTTCAAGGCTGCAGATTCGCGGTTTTTATTTACTGGGCTCTGTACTCTGCCCATCCCTCTGGCCCTTAAATTAATGGTGGCTACCTTGAGATCATCTGAAATAATAGGCTTAGGAGGGAAGGTAATACACTTTATCACCTCTTGCCAACAATATCACTGCTGCTTTATGACAAGGCATGAGTCTTACCTCCTGCTAAGCCTGCGTTTTCACAGCCACAGCTTAAAACCACTTCAATTTCAGGTGCAGAGCAGATGACTTTTTCAACTTTGAAAGGCCCAGATCACTGGATTTTCTATGATAGTAGTTCACTACCACAGACAGAGTGCATTCCTTAGCAAATCTTTGCTTCCTTCCACTTCTGCTTCCAGAACGTTTGGTTCCAATCTAAGTTCATCTAGCTCATGAGATTTTGCTGAAAAAAGCAAAAAATGAGCCACCACCTGCCAACATTATGAATTTGTTCTACTATTTTATTTCCCTTAACGTTGTAGCCTCAGTCTAAAAAAGAGTCTGCATTTCAAGGTAAGCAAGTGCCAACTTAGTCCAATATTTTGCTATCACATTGAAAGTGGATCCTCACCACATACTGTCCAGCTGCTTCTGCTAAATCAGTAGTACTCATCCAGTCCAGCAGCCCTTTTTTTTTTTTTTTTTTTTGAAACAGAGTCTCACTTTATCACCCTTGGTACAGTACCATGGCATCATAGCTCACAGCAACCTCAAACTCTTGGGCTCAAGTGATTCTCTTGCATCAACCTCCCAAGTAGCTGGGACTACAGGCAGCCACCACAATGCCCCCCTATTTTTAGAGATGAGGTCTCGCTGTGACTCAGGCTGGTCTTGAACCCATGAGCTTAGGCATTGAACCCATGACCTTAGGCAGTCCACCTGCCTCAGCCTCCCAAGTGCTGGGATTACAGGCATGAGCCACCATGCCTGGCCCTCAGCATCACATTTCTGATACCTATGACTGCATTGGCCATGATTCTTGGTTGCAGAAAACAAAATCACTCTTGCTAATTTAAGCAGAAACAAATTTATTATTACATAATAGTCCACAAGACTTCTGCTGGGGCCCTGGAAGCCAGTTTGGATGATATAGAGAAAAATTTTCCAGCTGCACAAAGGGACTGCCTAGTGGGTATTCCACCCACAATCTGCTACTTCGAACTAATGAGGATACTGATTGAACACTGGCACCTCCACTGCGACTCGCTACAAGAACCAAACATTTCAACCACTCTACTTGCCAAACCGCCCTGTGGATTCTGTCTCACAGGGTTTATATCCATCTTCTGTGTCTTCTGTGGGTACTTGGAGTTGGTGGGGACCAGGCTAAATGGGAAACCTCAGATTCCCCTGAATCTGAGAAATGTACTGATTATAACACGGCATTCCTGTCTCTAGTAACCTGGAAAGGGCGATAGGAAGAGATTAAAGTGGTGTTCTCGGTGTGACATTCTGCGGTATTTGCCTCAGTGGCTGTTAGTTTATTTCTGGGTATTAGTTATATTTTAATTGATATACTAAAAATTTGAGGACACATGTGACAATGTATATAATATAATTAACCAAAAGCCTATATTAAGTTGACTTAGTATGATTCTCTTATTCTGTAGGGTTCTGTGTGTGAGTTTGTGGGTATCTGTCTTAGTCTGTTTTGGATTGTTATAACAGAATACCTGAGGGTGGGTAATTTCTAAAGGAAGTATGTTTATTTAGTTCACAGTTCTGCAGGCTTAGAAGTTCAAAGGCGGGGCCCTAGCTCCTGGCTAGGATTTTGAAGCTACGTCATAACCTGGCAGGGAAGGTCAAATGGGAAGAAGATGCTTATAAAGAGACCAAACCTGAAGGGCATCCTGGCTTTATAACAATTCACTCTCTGGGGAACTAATTCATTACCAAGAGAACTAATCAGTCTCCGCAGAGTGAGAATTGGTCCAATTCTGTACCTATCACTACACTTTTATCTCCCAACACTGCCACATTGGGGATCAAATTTCAACATGAGTTTCTGTGGGGACAAAATTTCCACTCTATCCAAATCCTAACAGTATTGTTGCTGTACTAATTTGTTGGGCCTACCTTTCTATTTTAAAGCTGCTCATAGCATTCCAAAAATGTTGAAATAGATCCCCATATATAGATGAATCAATAACTGCTCAGTCTATAGGCACGCTTTTCCATTCTAATAAGGTGCACCTCTTTGTTCCAAGCCCTTTCATGATGAAGACAGAGGAGTGGGACACGGTGTGGGGCAACAGGGGAGCTGGTATGTGTGCTTGAGGACGAGGTAGTAAGAGAAAAATATCAGCTGTGGTGGAAGTGGGTCAAGATGAAGGCAAAATTGAAATCAAGTGTCCAGAAAAGAGCAAGAACCAAAGCTTCTGAAGCACAGGAAATATTTTAGATTTGTAAAATAAATACAAAATAAATAATGTATAAATAATAATCATTTAGATTTGTAAATACATAAAAGGATCATTAAATTTGGCTGGATTTTTCATTAATTACATTTCATTGTACTCTTGGCTCTGGGAAAGTTGGTTAGCCATGGTTATTCAGTATACTACGTATTGATGTTGTTGAGATATAAAAATGTGCTTACTCTTAAATAAGTGGATAGAATATCATTGGTTATAAGGAAAAGAGATGTATGCCAATCAGAAAAGAAACTTTTAAGGTATAAAACTCATGGAATCCAAGGAAATTCTGACCCTTCACTCTGGAGTTCCATCCTTAATGTGCCCTCATCCTCTACTCATTCAGGCATCTTGTCCGTTTCTCCAACCAGAAAATTTGACTGACTACTGGACAGCCAGTGGACTAGTTCTTTCGTGGGGAGGTCCCCAGCCTTGGTCTAATCAGACTTACTGAGTGGAGATGAGGGAAAGTTAACTTAGTACATAGAATTGACATTTCCGAGCTTGTAAATAGTAAAACCAGAAGGGTAAGATGAGTGTGGTAGATCAATAAAGTAATGTCTCTAGTATAGTCATTATCTTTTACACCACATAAATTAAGAGTTGTAATATTGTAACAGCATCATTAATCTTATTTACAAACCGTCTGCTTGCAAATTAATGCTTGTGATTACTATATACAAAATACATTACCCATACTCATTCTTTCACCAATTATTTACTGATTGCCCGTACGTACCCTGTGGCACACTGTGTCAAGGTCTTTTGTCAGTTAACAAAACATGGTTGCTTCCTTTGTGGGACCCACGGGAGAAGACAGCTAATATTTAGTTTGATTTTTTTAATAAAGGCATAAAGATGGGTGTTATAGGTAAAAGATGCATTGGTTCATATTTTGAGGGAGTCAAGGAAAGATTCCTTCCTTCAAGGAAATGATTTTTGAACTAGATTATGAATGATGAATTTACCAACTTTTTTTTTGATGGTCATCACTGATCAGCTTTTAAAAACTTACTATAACATCTTTTCATCAAATCATATTTTGCAGGTGTTATTACCCTTTCAGGAAGCTTTATTGATTTTCAATGTGTCACTATGGAGGGCTCTAATGGTATTTATCAATTGGAAGCAGATTCAGATTCCTCCCATGGGATAACATCTGTTTTTCTAGTAGCCCCATGGCTTGCATGCAGGTAGGAATTTTTCACATGTCTCTAGTAGTAGTTATTGTTATCATTTCTATGATCTCTTCGTTGGTATCGAAGCCAGCCTTAAGCAAAGTAGAGGAATGTGACAACTTTACCTTTGGTAATAACACATGTTCTTTTTCTAACTCACTTTTAGTACAATAATCTCTCAGATATCCAATAACTTCATTATATATATTGTATATTTATATATCCTTTTTTCACTCTAGCACACCATCAGTTGTTTCATGTCCTCCTAAGAAAAGAGATTGCAACAAATTAAATAAATATATAGTGCTTTCTTTTCTTTTTCTTTCTTTCTTTTTTTTTTTTTTGAGGCAGAGTCTTCACTTTATTGCCTTTGGTAGAGAGCCGTGGAGTCACAACTCATGGCAACCTCCAACTCCTGGGCTTAAGTGATTCTCCTGCCTCAGCCTCCCAAGTAGCTGGGATTACAGGCACCCTCCACGACACCCGGCTATTTTTTGTTGCAGTTTGGCCGGGGCTGGGTTGGAACCCACCACCCACAGTATATGGGGCTCGGCGCCCTACCCACTGAACTACAGGTGCCGCCCTATATAGTGCTTTCTTATCACATCAAATTCCAATTTCATATATATTTTTAATTTTTTTGAGACAGCGTTTCACTATGTCACCCTCCGTGGAGTGCTGTGGCCAACTCTTGGGCTTAAGCGATTCTCTTGCCTCAGCCTCCCAAGTAGCTGGAACTACAGGTGCCTGCCACAGGCCTGGCTATTTTTTGGTTGCATTTGTCGTTGTTTAGCAGGCCCCAGACTGGGCTCGAACCCACCAGCCTCTGTGTAAGTGGCCAGAGTCCTACTCACTGAGCTAAGGGCATCAAACCCAATTTCACCCTTATTGAAAGAGCTCTTGTAAAATTATTTATAGATTTTTAATATCATTCTGATATATAAATAAAAGGACTATATAAATGAAATGACATTCTTTAAGGTATTTCAAAAGTGTTTTCACATTGAGTCTGTCTCCCAAGAATCACTTTTTGACTTAGTCATTAATGTTTATTCTTTTTTTGTCTGCTTGTTTGTTTGTTTGTTTTGTGAGATAAGGCCACTCTATTGCCTGGGCTAGAGGGTAGCAGCTTCATCAGAGTTCACTGAGACCTCAAACTCCTGGGCTTTCTCTCCTCCCCCCCTCCCCCTTCCTTCCTCCCTTCCTTCTTTCCTTCTCTCTCTCTCTTTTTTTTTGAGACAGAGTCTCACTATGTCACCCTTGGTAAAGTGCTCTGGCATCACAGCTTACATCAAACTCTTGGGCTCAAGCAATTCTCTTGCCTCAGCCTCCCAAGTAGCTGGGGCTGCAAGTGCCTGTCAGAACGCTTCGGCTATTTTTTTGTTGTTGTTGTTGGCAGTTGTCATTGTTGATTTTAGCTGGCCAGGGCTGGGCTAGAACTGCCAGCCGCAGGGTATTGGCTGGCACCTTACCCACTGAGCTACAGAAACCACCTATTTCAGAGATGTTATATCAAATGATGAATCAATGGCATGTGACATAGAATCAAGGACATAGGGCATTACAGATAACTTCCAAAGTATTAGTGCATGGATTGTGTCTTTTCGGTCTTATAATCATGTAAAGTAAGTCAGGTAGTCATTGGTTCTCATTTTACAAATGAAGTACTGGATGTCCCCCAAATTAAATAATGTGCCCCAGAGACACAAAGATAACAGAGAGTAGAGTTGGTACTGTGCTTGGCATTACTGGACATTTGATCATGGTCCAAGACTCTTTCCACCACCTCATGCTACTTCTTATCATATTTCTTAGATATTCATAGACCTACACTGTAATTCTCAACCTGTCACTCATCCTTGCTTCTTAAAAAATTTCACCCAACAATTCACAAACTGTGCTGCAGAAACATATTGATGTTTCAAGATTTTCTGTTTTCATTTCATTTCATTTCATTTTTTGCGACAGTCTCACTTTGTCTCCCTCAGTAGAGTGCCTCGTGCCACAGCTCACAGCAACCTCAAACTCTTGGGCTCAAGTGATCCTCTTGCCTCAGCCTCCCAAGTAGCTGGGACTCCAGGCACCTACCACAATGCCTGACTATTTTTAGGGATGAGGTCTCTCTCTGGCTTAGGCTGGTCTCCAACCTGGGAGCTCGGGCAGTCCATCCTCCTCAGCCTCCCACAGTGTTAGGATTACAGGTGTGAGCCAGGGCGCCTGGCTCAAGATTTTCTGTTTTTAAATAAAACAAGGATTATCTCTCAATTTGCAAGAAAAGAACCAGATATCAGATAGTTTTATCAATCATGTATTTCTCAGGTTTGGGTGTGGTGGCTCACACCTATAATCCAAGCACCTTGGGAGGCCAAGGCAAGAGGATTGCTTGAGGATCCCCGAGGCCAGAAATTTGAGACCAGTTTGGGCAACCATAAGACTCTCTCTCTCTACAAAAAAAAAAAAAAAAAAAAAAATTAATGCATTTACACAAAACATACAGCAATTTTTCTATTTACAATAGCAACATTTCAAGGTATTATGGAAAAAAAAACTTTGCCACAAGTATTTAATTTCTTGAACAAACATGAAAATGATTGATTTCATTCATTCTTCTAGAAACATGCTGTCTTCCAGGGACAGATATGCCACTGGATCAGATATACTAATCTCTACTAATAAGTTGGCAAGTTATTGTGTTAGACTGCATAGCAGAGTCACTAGAAAATGCACAAGGAGTGAACTGCAGACTGGGAATTTGAGACACTGCATAAGACAATGAAGAAGTTATGTTTTTCAAGCCACACTTGTTCAGATTTCTTTAATTATATGAGTAAGATGTTCTAATTTCAGGAAAGCCTTACCTGGGAACACCACCATTTCCAGCCCATTTTGGGCGGAGTAGCTCGAGCCTCCATCAAAGAACCAAATTTACAGCTTCTTTCTACCTCCCCAGGAAACAGCTGATGCACTTAATTAATCTTTCCAGGAAGCCAGTCTGACTCATTATTTCAACTCATTGTATGTTTAAAGCATGTATGATTTAATCCTGTTTGAAAGCTGTGTGAAAGAGAATTGACATAAAGTAGCAAGAAAGCTCTGAAGTGAACTGAGGTATATGATTTGGGCATAAGCATTCCTAATATCACCTTTAAAGGAACTTGAAATGCATTTGATGGTGGGAGAAATTTTAGGATAGATTTGGAAACTATCAAACAGCATCTGTTGCCTTCTCCATTTTGATTAAAACACGCTCACAGGGAAAATAGTGGTTTGTCTGTTAAGTCAAACACTAATGAAACATTTGCTAAAATAATCTCTTTAATTTGGACAACATTTGGCAATAAAGTGCACTCATTGGATCATTTGCCTGTATTTCGAGCCTTCTGAGTTAACTGAGCACAGCTAAGTCTAATATGGTAATGGGCTCTTTGTTAAAACCTGGACATATGCATTTCTCATGCTCTGCTGTGTTCTGCCCTGGTGAAGAGAGATAAGAACCGTTATTGTGATAGCATTAAAGGTTTCGCATTGACATATCTAAATACCATGAGCCCAAACTGTCTCATTTTGTCATGTCCTGGGTCTATATAACTTTTGGATCAAAGGCTCAATGATTATAAGGATTAGCAATATTAATCAAGTCATCAAAAAAAGGGTTGGTAATTAATTTTCAAATACTGTGTAAATGCTTGTTGATTAGCTTATGGTAGTTTATATGAAAACATAATACTTCTGGCATGTGAAATAAGATAAATCCAATAGGTAGCAACAGTACAAAATAGAAATAACTTATCTCTATGTACCATTATTTTATAGAAATTAGATTAAGCATCTTGGACCTCAAAATGCTTCCTGTTTCTAAATTACTGTTTTAAATTTTATGTATGTGTCTGCTTGCCTATACAAAGAGGGTGCCATAAAAATGTATACACATCACATGGGCATTGTGGCAGGTGCCTGTAGTCCCAGCTACTCGGGAGGCTGAGGCAAGAGAATTGCTAAGCCCAGGAGTTGGAGGTTGCTGTGAGCTGTGTGATGCCACAGCACTCTATCAAAGGCGATAAAGTGAGACTCTGTCTCTATAAAAAAAAAAAATGTATACACATTTCAAAAAAGATAAAAAGCTATTAAAAGTATAATGCTCGGTATATACCGATAATGCTTGTTACCGTGTATATTGCATCTTATATCTCTTGTAATTGCAGAAATCAAACATGACTTGAGTGTTATAATTTTAATATGTTTTTTTCCTTTCTTAAAATGTGTATACGTTTTTGGCACCCTCTGTACATATACACACAACACACACAGAATACTCCCCCACTCACACACATTATAATGTGCTTTGCGTTAACATCAACCACTAGCAGCAAAGTAGACAACCAGTGAACACAAACCAAAAAAGCCGTATTTTCAGCTTCTGCTTGGACCCTGCACAACCAAAGCTTTAGTCACACATGTACACTTGGAAAAACTGATTTGAATATGCCCTTCCAGAAGATATATGTGGGTAGATCACTGTGTCGTGACCCTTCATTGGTTTAGATTTATAGGAGAGCAGCAAAGTGTCATCACAGAAGCTTGAGATGATCTTCCTTTTATTCTTTGTCTACAAAAATCTTATCTACCTAGAGAGTCAACTCAAAGACCACTTGCTGCATAAAACTTTCCTTGCTGTACATTGTGCTTCTTGTAGTTCTTTGTGAGGACTTCACCCAGGCTTCAGTGGGATCACATTTCCAAATGCCCTTCACCCTGCTAGATGCTAAGCTCCTAGAAGGCAGGGGCTCTGACAAATCTGGGAGCAGGTAAAAAGACAGTGTCAGAGAGAGGCAGCATTTGTGGTAGCGACACCTGGCAAGGGTGGAACAAGCCCAGGGAGGGAACATTGCCAGCAGCCCAACAGTAGCAGTAGCTAAACAAGCAGAGGAGACGTGACAGGGGTAGAACCAGATGAGTTGTAAGTGACATTGGCCTAGTTGCTCCGTTAGGAGCAGATTCAGGTGTTAGAGTACAATCCCACGCCTCCTTCCACATGATACCACCACCTGGAATTAAATTTTTGATAACAGCATAAAATGCTGTAGTTTTAGATTGAATTCTTTAGTAAGCTTTCCCATTTACCATTATTTCTCTGGATAAAACCTTCCTCATTCCTAACCCTGGATGCTACAATAATAGTTTCTCAAGAATCTTCTTAGTTGAGGATCAGGAACTCTGGCAGACTGATATCAGACAATTAAAATTTCAGAGAATATCCCTACTCACCAGTTGTTTGTTAATAGATTATTTCTCTTTTCTTGGCCAAGTTCTTGAGATTAGCAGTGTCTCACATATAGAAACATCAATAAATATATGTTAAGTGAGTGATTAATAGTAAATAATATTTACTTGGAGCATACATAAGCTAGATATAGTGTAAGATAATTTACAAACACTGTATTGTATCACTTATTAACAGTTACTATCATTACTATTTTACGGATGAGTGAGCTGGACCTTGAGAGATTAAATAACTTCTTCAAAGCTGCATGACAAGTAAATAGTAAAATTAAGATTTGAACCAAAGAAACCTACACCTAGTGCCAGATCTCTTAACCCATATGCTACATTATATCTCAGCACTGAAAACAGGTAGGAATAAATGATTGAATAGTTGTTAAGAGACAAAGATTCTCTAGGTTAATGTTGCTTTGAAAGTACAAATCTTGTTAAGTGGAAGGATTCAGGGCAATACTTATTCTTATTAATAATTTGTTTTTGCAATAATAGCTACTTTTCGCTATATGGAATGTTCTGTCAATTCTTAACATTATTTTTAAACTTAATACGTCTACATGATAAAAAGAAACCTATAACAATGACTACTTCAGCAAAGAATAATAAGTGAAACACCAGATGCTACGTATTTTTAACTGCAAAAATATCATGGGCAGCCAGCTGTGTCTTCTAAAATTTCATGATATCATCATATGGCTTCAAGATCTACTTAGTTGGTTCATAATCTTATTAGCTTATCTCTGCTTCCAGTCATTCACTTGGCCTTAATTGCAAAGACTTGCTTATAATATTGTTAGAAGTAGAGTTCTGGTCTCATATTCCATGCAAGAAGCATCTTATAGGACAGTGCACAAAAACTTGCCACCCTGAGCAATACCTAGTGATCCATTGCAAACTGATGTCACTGTCCCATTTTTCTAAAGAGGTCATCGTCCTTTCCTGGCATGGAGCTATCACACTAGTGACTCAGAGTTTTTGATCTTGTTCAACTCTTCCCAAAAGTTCAAGTCTAGGATGATGATTTCAGAGTGTGAATGGAAGAAAAGTGTTTCAGTTCAGCAAGTTTCACTGTCACAGTGAAATTTACCATGTTTTCCAGGCATCAGTTACACTGCCAGGTTCACAGAGATTTCAATTATATTAGGGATGGAAATAATTTTGGGTTTCCTACACTTCCACACGTGTACTCTAAATTTCACTGTCCATCTTTTCAGGCCCCTGCCCCCTACTTCTAGTAAATCTCACATCTATACTCTTTTACAGGTCAATATTTTCTTTCCCATTGCAAGATTTTAGGTAAACCATTGTTAAGTTTTTATTTATTTATTTTTTTAGAGATCATACAGAAATAACTGGGTTCCACCGCTTTAACAACTTTTCAAATTTTGTATATTTTCCCTAATAGAAAAGGTCTTCCTCTTCATGGTCCTACCAGAGCTCAGTTGGGTATTCATAGAAAATCAATGGCAAATCATCTCCACAAAACAGTACCCCTTCCTCTATCTACTGGTTAGACAAAAATGAGACCATCTTTCTCCAGCACCTTTTTTATGAGTAAAACCTTTTTTTAGATACACAGTCTCACTTAATCGCCCTTGGTAGAGTGCTGTGGTATCACAGCTCACAGCAACCTCCAACTCCCTGGCTTAGGGGATTCTCTTGCCTCAGCCTCCCGAGTAGCTGGGACTACAGGTGTCTGCCACAATGCCTGGCAATTTTTTGTTGCAGTTTGGCTGGGGCTGTGTTCAAACCTACCACCCTCGGTATACGGGGCCGGTGCTCTATCCACTGAGCCACAGGTGCTGCCCATGAGTTAAAACCTATTACTTAGGACTCTACTCCGTAAAAGAAAAACTCAGTCCAAACTGGTGTAGCGGTGGGGTAGGGGGAGCAGTACCTTCATTTGATGAGCTTATATGACTGAGAAGTTCAGAAGTGGAAATGGGTTCAGGTCTAGGCAAGAACCTATGCAGTGCCCTGTAAGTCCAGCTTCCTCTCAGGCCTCTTGGCTGGACCCACCTCTTCACTCTGGGCATGTTACCTTCATTATCTGCTTCCTTCTCAGCGACAAGATGGCAGAAATATTTCCTGACTTTAAATCTCCCAAATTCCAAGGCCAGCAGAAAAGGACAAATCTGATTCCTCCAAAGGACAATATAAATTCCCCCAAATCAGTGTCTCTGGCTTTGATTGGCCTGACTTGGGCCAGGGGCTCACGAGGAACCAATTAAGGTGACCTGATTGGCCAGTTCTGGGTCACGTGCCTCCTCCAGAGTCTGAGCCGCATTTTCTCCTATAAGATGGTGAGGAGTGAGCCCCAGAGAGGAATAGATCTCCAAGGAGAAAAGTGGAAGCAGTTAATCTGAGTAGGATAAATGGACGTGGGACACCCGGTGCGCAACAGTGTCCAGTATGGTGCCATTTCAGGCATCCTTTCTGCTTATTCATATCTTTGGGCGTCTTCTCTGTTCAGTTCTTCTAACAAGCACATTTAAGAATTGGTCTGTGCTGTTCTTTGGGACCATTTGCTTCTGAGCAGCCATCTCACGTGTGGCCTTCCTATATTCGTCCTTGGGTCACACCCACACCATTTTACTTTGTTCTTTCCACACAAGATTAAATTGTGGTGTTGCTGTTTTCCTTGGTTACTATCCTGAAACATCTCATTTCAACATCTGCTACTCTATTTGTTTCTTCATATTATATTGCCCAGATTTGGGAGTAAATATTGGAAAGTTCAGTGAGTGACCAGTAAGCATCTAAGTAGTCCTTTATGCAGATAATATTCTTTTTATAGTGAAGGAGATCATCAGTGCTTAGTTGTAAGTTGAGTGCATCGATGTAAGAGAATTACAAGTGAAAAGAGAAAAATAAAATTATGAAAACATTTATTTTAATCACTACGCTCAACATTTTCCTCATCAAGCCTTTTTTATATGTGCAGTGAACAATACTAAATACACTTGTTTGAGTTTTACCTCCCATTTATGGCCATGCCCATTGGAGCTGCTAATGACTAGGAAAATGATTAAGAAGCAGGTAGCAGAGGAGCTAAGGAAGGGAATCAAGTCTGGAAATGAGCAAGGTCAGTAGCAAGTGCTAAATAATTGATACACAGCTGTGTACCATACACAAACAGAGGACGCTGATACGCAGAGCAAGATGCTATTGTTACTAACGGTCTCAGGTCACCAGCTGTCATCTACCAATAATGACATTTTATATTCAGTTCTTAACAATAATACAATCCATGTTTTTGAACTAGCATATTTTAAAATGAATTCTTCCGGAAGCCTTTGGATGTATCTTTTTTCATTTGGTGAAATAGACTAGATAACAATAGAATGGGTACTAAAGTCTGTCACGTATTTATTCCAACAAAACCATCATGGGTACCTTTGTTAGTAGAATGCAATTTTTGAAACTTCTTGTATCTCCATTTGGCACTAAATTCAAAAGATAGGGAAGGCTATAGGGAAAGTAAGTCTCTCTCTGTCTCCCAGCTACCTGGTTCTCCTTTCTAGAAAAAGACAAAACACTATTACCTGTTTCTTATGTACAAACACAGATACATCTACAATATAAATGTATTTTCATATATATATTTATAAAAACATTATTATGTACCTTACTTTTTAATTTATTGACATATGTTAAACTTTCTAATGGCTAAGTTAGTACAAAAGATACCAAAAACCAGGGCACTAATATTAATTCTACCGTTTCAAAAAATAGTACTATAATTACTAAGATAGTAGGTATAAAATAGTGGAACCAAGACATCCTTTTGACCAATAAACATATGAAAAGAAATACAAATCAAAGTTAAAATGAGAAAGTCATTGTTACTCATCAAATAAGCAAATAACAACAATAAAATAGTAATATGAAACCTATAATTCTGTAGTGAATTGCTGAAGCCAGAAACCAAGTATCATTTCTGATTTCTTTTGCTGCTTCATCCACATTTGATCTTTCATGAAGGCTTGTCATGTCATTCTCCAAAATGTAAGTACTAATCTCTCCAGAGGACATAGCTAAATTGCACTCAGATTCCTGACCCACAGAGACTGTAAGATAATAATGTAGTGTTTGTTGTTTTAAGCTACCATGCCTTGGGGTATCGGTTAACATGTTGGTATAGAACCAATACATCTTTTCAAACTTTGTCGTTGGTCATTGTGATATTTAATATCTACTCTTTCTCCTCTTAAAACAGATACCCCAGGGAATAAGAACCTTATAGATTTGGCCCCAAAATATCATAGAATTTATCATAGTACTGAAATTCATTTGTTAAAAGAATAAATAAATGAACTGACGTTTCTGTATTTGCTACTGATTGATGGGAGAAGAATACAAGTTGTAGAGACTCATCATCTGTAAACGAGTTTATCAGTTTTATATAAAAGGTCTTAACTAGGCATACTCCACAAATTTCATTGCTAGAATTTTTTCTAGAATATAAAAATTTAGCTAGAATAAAGTTTATTGTAAATGTTCTCATCATAGCAAAAGAATAAAAATAACCTGTGTCTGACAAAAGAGTATTAAATTATGGTGACTCCTATGTATGGTATCATAGAAAAATAAATGATAATATAGAAAAATATGTATAAACATGGAGCATATTCACTATATGTTGCTGAGTCATGCTAAGTTAGTCAGAAATACAACTCTAGACCCTGCTTGCTGAGTGTTTGGTATGTGCCAGTCACTGTGACTCACACCTTATGTGTGATCTCATGTCTGTCTACACAGGATTACATGTGTGTGAGGGGGTTTGCGTGTGTGTATCCTAATAGACCTGGAATATGTCCAGAAGGCTATGTTACTAAAATGATTACAGTGATTATCTCTGGAAGAAGAGGAGGGATTCTTATTTTTGCTTTTTGTTTCTTTCCCTCATTTTTCTATGATGAAAACAACCTCAGGCCAGAATGCCAATAGGAGAGTTGCCAGAAGATAAGGGTTACAGATACCAAAGCTAGAAAATGGAGCCAGAGAGACAAAGAGCAGAGCAGTAGATCAGGGGCTGGGCAGGAATCCAGCACATGCCTAGAATACAGAGCTATTGTTAATGTTTCTGCTGGGATACGGTGCCACTTCTCCCAGATAATAGGGATCATTCAAAGCCTGGGACAGACTCTGAGTAGTACCTTACCTAGGCGTGGACATAATCAGGCATTTATGTGCTGTCCAAACTGAATTGTCTTGGTCTGTTGCAAAATGGTCTGGATGGGCAGAGGGTCACAAGGTGAGAGGAGTTTTTAGAGACGTGTCTGTTCTACTGGGCCCTGCTGGCTTGTGGGACCTGGTATTTGCTTGGTGCTGACTGCTCAGGATTTATACAGCAGGCAGATTAAATCATTTGAAGAACATAGCCCATTTCACCTATCTGTTCTGGTTGCCTTGGCTTTCCTAGGCTACAAGGTTTAGAGGCTTTTTCATATCACTGGCTTAGAAACCTAACTGAGACTTGGCATTAACTGTCAAATGAGCTGTGTTGATTTCAGGCAGGACTAAGTTTCTAGAGATGTGAGCATGGAGATAACTTTTGCTAGGATGATCCCAACCTTCATAGAGCTGGTCTTAGCACAGGTAAGGATCCCAAGTAGGAGTCTCAATAAGGACATGGCTGATGTGTAAAACAGTTTTCCCTGTTCTTTTTCAGAAAACATACCATGGGGCTGTAATAAATTTTCAGTACAGGATATGCCTCTAATCAATGTGACTTTGAATACATAGCAAGTGAAGATACCTGGGAGCAGGGGCTTGTGTGATAGTCAGTGGTCCTGAGGCCCAGTTTGTGTTACAATATTTAACAACTTGGAGCCCCCCACAGTATTGCCCAGTCACATGGAATTGAATTTCTTTGGGGGGGGGGGCGGGCAGTCACTGGGTCCACTGGATCAGTGTTTGGTGAAAGCAGCTACCTGATGACCAAGGGTCAGAATAGGGTGTGGCCCCTCACTAGCTTTAATTTGATGGGATGCTGACCCTTTGCCTCTCCTCACCTGTGGCGTGACAGGGCATGAAATAAGAAGGACTGGCTGCTTCCGTCTTCAGTGGGCTGGGTGACTCTTGGGTTGGGCATCTACATACAAAAGAGCCTATTATGGCAGCTTTGCCACTGCTAGTGCAGGTAGTGAGGGCAGGCAGCACTCTTTGGCCTTTAAATTTTGTTCTCTAATTCCACACTCCATAGGTAACAGGGATAAAGACTGGCTACAACCTCAGGTACTTGGAAGGAGAGGGGAAGGGTAGGTCAGCAAAATTCATGGATCATGGACAGAAGGGGGTGATGAAGCTCAGCCTGATTGCCAGAGATGTTTAACCCAACTGGCAATTTAAGTACTGTTTATGTCAACAAGGGTTTGCTAGTTAAGCTATTCAGCACAAGTTCCTCAGTCCTTTCATGAGAAAATACCACTCAGTGTAAATTGCACTGAAGGATGGATGAGCAGGTTAACAGACCCTCTGAATTATTAATTTTAATCTGAGCACAAATGAGAAACAAAGAACGTGTATAAATACAAGTATTTCTGTTTGTACACATTTCTTTTTTCCCTATAAAACATAAATAGTAAAGAAAAAAAATAGTTTTTTTCCCTATAAAACAAAAACATAAACTTGTGAAGCAACTGAAAGTTAAATGATTTTTCTATCAAAACATAGTGCATTAGAATTAGACCTGAAACTAACCCCCAAAATAGCCAAAATTGAGTGTTTCACCTGGCTAGATTGTTGACTACCATATAGCTTAAATTTATTTTATTGATCTAGTAAGATAAAAAGAGATGAAATTTCCTGGAAAAAGAATGGCTTTTTCTTTAGTATCAGTATTTTTATTTGACATCTGTCAAGCCAAACCCACATTTGGTTTTAGTCATTCTAAGTTATTAAAAATTGTTGTTGTATGCTATCATTTTGGAATGCAAAATCATCAATCTTTCTGAAAAAATTACAATAAAGCATGTTTGATCACCCTTTTCCATGACCCAGCTCTATTCATCTTGAGGGAAAAAAAAAATCTCCTATAGAAAAGATCTAGGTCATTATCAAGAAAAATGGTTCTTCAAAGCTTTATTGATTGCCAAAAAAACTATTACTGTGAAAAGAGAAATCTTCAACTACTCCTAAAATAATTGACTGGACATATGTTATGTGTGACCCAATGGCACTAAAAAGAATTTCATTTAATCAACAAATAGATCTTTCACATAAAAGTTGGCCTCCTATAATGACATACAATAATCACCAATTTTATAGTGGACTCCAATATTAAAGAAGACCTTCTGAAAGCAATTGACTTTTAAGCGGTATCTTTTTTTAACATCATCAGATTCACCTGCTGTCCAAACTAAATTGTTTCGGTCAGTTGCAGTGTGGACTGGATGGCCAGAAGGTCCCCAGGTTAGAGGAGCTTTCAGAGAGGCGTCTGTTCCACTAAACCCTGCTGGTTTATGTGATGTGACATCTGCTTGGTGCTGACTGCCCGGGATTTAGTATGCAAATTGAACAAAGAGGATGGCCACACACAACTCTTTGAAAAAAAAAAGTTTTTTAAAAAATAGAG
The DNA here is from genome assembly GCF_000181295.1 of Otolemur garnettii. Lineage (NCBI taxonomy): Eukaryota > Metazoa > Chordata > Mammalia > Primates > Galagidae > Otolemur > Otolemur garnettii. The sequence continues at coordinate 19,874,779 of NW_003852404.1, read as the reverse complement.
ATTTAGAAATCTTTGTCCACAATCTGAGCAGTCACTTTTTTTGGCCTTATCTAAAGAAATAAGAAGGGAATTAAATTGATAACGTGTAATTCCCTTTCTACCTCTAAGACACTATGATTTTATTAAATGCATGCTAGCACTTGTTAATGGGTTAGTGATGACAGTAGGTTTGTGTTTGTTTGATTGCTGAAGCATTTCATGCTCATTCAAGGTGAGATCATTTTATTATGATTTTCAGCCTATGTTTCATTTTGTGAACAACTCTTTCTACTCAGTTTGAGCTAATCTAGTCTTTCACTTAAAGTTAGCAGAAATTAAAATTTTGAGAAAAAAGTCATTTCAACATCAACAAAAGTGAAAAATGTAGGACAATAGCTTTTCCCCTCTTTATAGGAAATTTCCTGAGGACACGGCATTTCCAACCTAGCTGAAAATTCTGGTGGTTTCTGTAGGAACCAAGGGAAGAAAAAAGGGATGCTATGTGCTGAGAAGTGATTGGCAGTCTGTAACTCCTCAAATGTAAAAATATGAAATTAAAACCGCAAAACCTGTCACAATGAAAACAACAAAAACATAGTAACTACCATTAAGCATTATAAATAAATAAATACATGGTTTAAAATATAATTGGCGTATTTGCTGCATTGAAAAATCAGGATGATCTATTATTTGTTACCAAGCACATTCGAATAAGTTTTGCAAAACCAGTATTTATCTTGATTTTCTCTTTATCTTGACCCTGAAATTGATTCTGTGTCTACATGTGGCTCCTGGATCAATTACTTTCAGTTGCATCTCTTTTTGTTCCATCAGAGATTATTGAATCTCTTTGTATGTCCACTGATCATATTATTAACCTATTCAATGTGATTCAGTAAAAAATCCATAGAAATCTCGAAATCAGCTGTGTGCCCGTAAGTCTTCCTCTGCACAAACTCAGGGAAAAGGTCCACTTTGAATTCATTTAAGCTTAGCAAAATGTCCCTGGCTTTCATGGCTGTAGACCAATGAAATACAGACCCAGATGAGCTGGTTTCTTCTCAGATTGCCCGAAAATGCAAAATTGCTTTTACTATTGAATTATGTTCAAACATTCAACCTATATTTAACTTCACTTCTTTCTTACCCCCCCCCACACACTATACATGCCTGTACAGTTAAAGTAATATCTGTGAAACTCTATACAAATTTTGGGAAAATTAAAGAAAAACAATTTCCTTGTAATCCTATTATTCAAATAACTAGTAATATTTTAGTTTGTTTTTTATTTTATCCTTTTTCTAAGACATAAACACATACACACAAATACAAACAAAATGGCTCCTAACTTATCTATACATGTTTACCCATTTGTTTAAATCGTATGTATGTACATCTATACATTACATTATGTATGCCATTTATCATTTTTTTTTTTTTACTCCTGTTAAAAAATGCCAATCTTATGTCATTATAGCCAGTAGAATATGTCATCAAAATGTTGACTGTAGGCTGGGAATGAGGTGGCTCATGTCCATAATGCTCACCCTGTAGGAGGCAGTGGCAGAAAGATGACTTGAGCTCAAGAGTTCATGGTCAGCCTGAGCAAGAGGGAGACCCTGTCTCTGCTAAAAATAGGAAAACTAGCTGCTCATTGTGGGGAGCACTTGTAGTCCCAGCTACTTGGGAGGCTGAAGCAGGAGGATCCCTTAAGCCCAGGAGTTTGAGGTTGCTGTGAGTTAGGCTGACACCATGACATGCTAGTCTGGGACAACAGAGTGAGAATCTATCTCAAAAAAGAAAAACGTTGATTGTATTTATTTATTATTTCTTTATTACTGAACACCATCATTTCCATTGAGAATTCATTTCAATTTTGAAGACTCCTCCAAATTTGCCTTTATTTATTCCTCATCTTCGTATTTATTACATTTAATGTCTCTATTGTCTTTTTGACTATAATCATTTGGTCAGAACCAGAGTAAGGGGGAGATTTCTATTGTCATTTCATTTTGATGACTCTAAATATCAGTAAGAAAACAATTCTTCTTTTCTAAAGAAAAAGTTCTTTTCTCTTTAGTGCTCAACTTAAAGTCTTCAACCTTGTGACTGGTATATGAATGAGAAGTAACTGGTTTGGCCAATACAAAGGAAAAAAAATTAGCAGTTTCCTTGGATTGTTACCTGGTTTATAGAAAATTAAAACATTTGCCAAAGGGTATGATAGCTAAGTCTATTTTAGCATGGAAATAGCACATACATATGTCTTTTCCTGCATTAGAAAAATAGACTGTAGGTGTTATTTTCTGGGAGTGCTGTTGGAAGGTAAATCTCTCTCTTCCCTTCACGGAAGGAAAACTCATTTTCTCAATTTCTTATGATCTGGTCTCTGAGTTTGATGAGTCATCAGGTTATATTACACAAGGATTGAGGAAGACATGGGAAGATGGGAATTTTCACTCACTATTGGGGGAATATAAATTTGTACAACTGCTTTGGAGATTAATGAAATCTATTTGAGTTAAAGGTATGGATTCCCCATACCCAGCAATTCAATTCTCAGTCAGGTGCAAAATCAGACAATTACATTTAATGATGTTCATCACACCACTGTTTGCAATAGCAAAACTTGAAAATCCCAAATGTCTACAAATAAGGGAATAGACAAATTGTGCTATATTCATATAAGAAACTGTTCCATTTAACAGTTACAAGGGAGGAAATAGATGTGCAGGCAAGAGTATGGATAAAATTCAAAAGCATGATGAACGATAAAAGAAAATTGCAGAAGTATATGTGCAGAATAATTCCAATCCTGTAAAGTTTAAACACAATATAATTAATATATTGCCCATAAATTCCTATCATATGTACTAAAATGATAAAATATGGACAGAAAGGATGTATATCACTTCAGGTTAGCAGTTGTTTCTGAGGAGAGAGGGGAGACAGGAGAGAGAGATGGCGAACAGAACAAGGAGTGGTATAAAGGGGCTTCAACAGTAAATAGGAAACAGTATTGGAAGCCCATTTGGCAAAATATTAACATGTGTTAATCTGGGTGGTGTATAGAAGATTATTTAATATATTTCTGTACTTTTCTATATGCTTGAAGTTTTTCATAATTTTAAAATGCCTTAAGTATTTATTTGAAAGTTCTATACAATGTCAGGGAAAGAAGATTCAAGTGTTTGTTTTGGGGGCAATGGGTGTGAGTAGAGGTGGAAACTGAGGGAGCGTGATGGGTGGTGCAGGGAAGCCTTGCTGCCTGTCACAGGTTATAGGGTTTAAGAGGGAGGGGGTATCTTCTCAGGACTGGAGAGGACTTTACTCTGACACTTGTCAAAAGCTAGGTATGACTGACACCGACTTTGCTGGGTTCTTGTCTGACTTTGCTAGATGGCATCTCCCACAATGCCCTAGGATGGTCGGAAATAGAAGAGCCCTGGTCATCTCATACAAATGCGGTGGAATGTACGTTCCCCTGGGCCCTGACATACCTTTTCCTAAACCATCATCCCTGAGACACCTGCCTCCCCTTCCCAAAGTTAACAAAGGATCAAATACAAAAGCTATTTGTTAGCCAGAAAAGAAGTTGTTTATCTTATGCACAATGTTGACGAGGGTGGTGAAACTGGCACTTTTCTCACCACTAATGGGATTGCAAACTGGGACAATTTGCCAGCAAGTGTCATGAGCCTTAAAAGCCCTGTACTTTCTGATTTAGTGGTTCCTTATCCTATAGAAAGAATCAAAAATGTGAAGTTATTCATAGCAGTACTATTCATAATACAAACTATTAAAAACAGCTTAAATGTCCAATAAGAAGGAAATGAACAAATTATTGTCATTACATCCACACAATGGAGCATTCTACAACCATTAAAAACCATGAAATACTTTGTAGCCATTAAAAATTATAATACTGAAGCATATTTACTTGCATGAAGAAAATATTCACAATAGATTTTGTTTAAGGAAAAGATCAGGATACACTATGATATATACATAATAAAGCCAATTTTATAAATGTATGCATATTTATATATACATATGACAGAGGAAATATTTTAAAAGACTATTACTTTATGATTTTTATTTATTCTTCATCCACTTCTATATTGCACATGTCCTAAAATAAACATGTTTTAATGTGCATAATAAAAAAAACTTTGGAAAACATCTGGACATTAAAATCATAAACATTTTGCAATCTCCAAGTCATTTTTAGAACTGAATTTTCTTGTAGAAAGAGAACTGGTCTGGGAGTCAAAAGACAAGAACTTTTCTGTTTTGTAGCATTTCATTCATGTGTCTCTCTGGTCCTCAAATTTTCCTCTGTAAAACTGAGCAAGAATATACACTCGGCATAGAAGATTAACATGCTGGATTAAGGTTCGGTTTCTGAAGGCCTTCAGACTGTATGGCCACTTTCTGTTTTAGGCTTTTCCTCCTCTAAGCCCTCCTCTCTCTACTGCTGTTTAATGGCTGCTGCTTCTATGAACCTATTCACTTGTTCCTTTTCCTGAAATCTTCCTCCCAACCCATGTAAATAGTTACTTCCTCCTCTTCGTAGCACTTGCCTGCCTCTGCTGTTGAAACTGTTTGTTCTCATCAGACCCACTACCCTGTGAGCTCCTGAGGTTGGCTATAATATTTCATTCCTCTTACCCCATTAGTGCCCAGTACAATTCTTGACATGACTTCAGTAAATATGTGTTGAGTGAATGAATAAAGAAGAAAATGTATATTGAAAGCAATTTTCAAACTGCAAAGTGCCATCAACTAAGTATTCCTTTCTTTCTATGTGCAAAGTTCTTCACATTTAGTATATAGTAGCAACCTAATGCCTTTAAAAAGAAACTCAAGATTGTAATGGCCATTAATCAATGTGTAAATCAGACTAAATATTCTAGGGTTTTTTAAATACATGAGAAATTTTTCTACCTTTCCTACCTAGCCTAAACCAAAAGAAAAAGTCAAAACAAACTTAAATCTTTTTGAGATAGAGTGAAAAAGAAACCCACTAGGATCCGAGAGAAATAGTGTATAACGGGAAGCATTCAGAAGATGAAATGAGCAATATTGATACTATTTCACGAGAAACACACTTAGCTGGTGCCACCATCCTAGAGTCATGGTTGGTAAGCATCCTCACAGTAAGCCACAGAGGGGGGGTCAGTGGTGCCAGGCTATTGTTATGAAAGCTCATGTAACATGGGGGTGCATTTGTGTCCACTACTGAACATAAAATGCTGCAGTGCCCAGCAAACCACTGCTAAGAATAAACTGGGTCCACAGAGGGCTCTGTCCAGTGCAGAACTCTATACTTTTTAAGTGATTTGGACAGTTGGAAATGAACCAGGGAAGGGTAACAAAGCAATTAGTGCTGGCAAATGGACTTCCGGGGAACAAAAGCGAAAAGAAGTTGGAATTATTAGAATGGAAGAAGAAATTGCTGCAGGGTGACCTCATAATCCCTTTTAACTGATGAGGGGGAATCATAAAGATGATAGGTGTTGTTGAGGATTGAGGGTGTCAATTCATTATTTCCTTCTTTCCCAGTTTCTAAATTTCTGGAAGCAAACCAAAACAGGTAAAGCAACCAGGTGGGAATTCGAGGATAGAGTCAGCTTTCCTACCCCCAGAGTCACAGCTTTCTTGTGCTGGAGGGTGCAGCTTGGTCCTGAGACCCAAGTAATGATTCCTATTAACTTTGCTTACTTTCTTTTCTCTACTCATAACTCTCCTTCTGCTCCTTAACTCCATGCTTAACCCAGGGCCCAATCAAGGAGAGAGTTGGGTCTACAAGGCAAGACATTTACCCACTGGCCCACGCATGTTTGGTCCAGGATTAAACGATAAAAAAAGCAGTAACAAAGACAGAGAGAGTTCTCGTCTGGTGCTTCTTCCCAGGAGGAGGAGCTCAAATGTCTTTACTGGCCCTAGAAAGAGTAGGGAGCTGAGTAACAAGTATTACCCTTCCCCTAGATAACAGGAGCCCGGAGATCCCCATGTTCTTGGTACCTAAACTAATTTACAAAAAGGAAGATTTCTTTTGAAAATAAGAATAATGCTGAGTATTTCTCAGAAAATGATGCAGATCCTTAAAATATTCTGTGGAGAGCTTCTGATAACGGCGATTATTTGGCCGACATCGTTTCACACGTGTAACAGTGCTTCTGTGGGATGTTAACAGGGATCACACTAAAACAGGGGTTCTGTGGACAAATCCCTTTAATAAATTCTGATTTAAAACAAGTAAAAGCATTTGTGTACTGAAGGTCATAAGAAAGCTTTTAATCTTATACTATTTATTGTGAATCTCTATATTTTCAGTATTTTTTCTCCTCCTCTTCTTTTTCTTTTTTCCTTTTTCTCCAAGTATATCACTCAGCTTGTGTTTCTGGATATATGCTTTGGGAAATGTAGCTGTAGATGGTTTTATGACTTAACATGGGCACAGACAGAAAATCTGGATCTTGTCTCCAAGCCTCTTCGCGCTCTACTATTTCATGACTAAGTTGGGGGCAGTGACTCATCATATTACAAACTGTAATCACCACCTCGCCAAGCTTAAGCCTACAAGTGATTGGTGCAACTTTTAATGGAAATGAGACTCGGAGACTGCTGACTATATCTCACTGGTAGACAACAGGGCTTTGTTTGAACCACACGTACTGACAAAAGCATGGGAGAACACGTACTCCACGTTCAGTCACAAATGTTTTCTTTATATTTAGCTGCAACTTGGTTATTGCTCAGATGCGTAGAGTAGGGTGCTAATGAACTTAACTTTCATATGGACAGTGTCGCTTTATTTCATTGCCACTTCCAACTGTACTGTGCCTCTTCCTGAGGACATGCACACAGCAAGAGGAGAGACACAACTGAGAAAACTCCAGGTTGCTCTGCCCAACAAATCCTACTATGGCTTTCCTTATAGTAACATCACATCACACTTCAGAGGAAAAACAATTTCCTCTTGCAAGAAAAGGATGTCATTAACCCAAAAGGGCCTTTTGTTTTAAAGAAGAGCCTTATGTCGATTTTCAGATTCTGAACATGTTCCCTTTACAACTTTCTGTCCTTCTGGATAATGAAGTGGCATCTGAAACAACATACTCCATTCACTTCGGTGCCTTGGCAGGAAGTGGCTGAAAGAAATTGCTTCCATAGGCAGAGAAAGCTGCTGAGGCTGCGTGACAGGCGTGGAGGGAGGACTCTCTCAGCTGCTTTAAGGGATTTGCAGCTTGGTTGGTTAGTCCAGAGGATGGTAATTAAAAGATCCCTGGAAGGGAAAGAATGGCTTCAAGAAAGCAAGATTTATGAGTAAATTGGGAGAGCTTCACGATTTGGGTGCCACATGCTGCCTGCGGCTAGGGGCCCAGGCTATTCTGTGCTGCAGAGGCGTACCAAGAACCTCTGAAAACACTGCCAGTCTAATTTTATTTCTTGTGCAGAGCTCTGAGTTTCTTAAAAGTTGCCCTACTATCAGCATATGTGCGTACCACCTTTGACAAGACGGCGCTGAGTTTGAGAGAGCTATTGTATTTCCAGCTCTGACTTACGTGTATTGACTATATTGTTTCAAACTTGCCATTTAGATTGAAGATTTATCAGCCACCTTGTCAGTTCTGTCCATAAAAACATGGGTAGGAAGTCCACCTGGAATGTGATGAGAATGAGGCATCTGGTAGGTTAATGTAAAGTCAAACATATAAGTAAACTCTGGCCACACACTGCTAGAGATAGCCAGCTCTGTGCTCCGAAGTTTGCCAGAATCAACAGAGCTAAATATACACATATTTCTGTTCCCATATAGCCCTTAAGCCTTCACCTCTTTTACTGAGAGGCTTAATGCTTTCAAACAAAGCCACAGACCTGAAGCATAACCCATGTCTACACAAATACTAAACCTTCTACATAACTAGAATTCATCTGGTTACCAGTGACCTGGAATAAATAAAAAGAACTGGGTCACGCTATGTCCTCTCTGTGGCCTATTTGCAGCTAACTGACAGCCCTGAAGACCCCCAGCCCAGGCTGGAAATGGATCGAGGAAATATTCACAGCTTATTTTAGGACTCTGGAGAAAGAAATTACTTTTCATGTTTTACTATAAATAGACACCTAGATAAATAAGAAGTAAAATGTTAAAAACAGCAAATAATCCCTTTCTACCCCAAAGATGTATGACCTATTCATGACAATTGGTACATAGCATTATTCTCCAGAGCTAAAAAGAGCATAAGCCACTCTCACCCTAACAAGCCTTACCAATGGGCGGGTTTTCGAGACTCTCAGCTGAAGGGTAAATGGGGTTAAACAGACAGCAGTTGGTCAACGGTGCCATGTGTAAGGAGAGAGGACAACAGACAACATGAGGTAATGTCAGGAAAGACAAACGTGGGAATCACAGGATCCTTCAGACTCTTATAAATAACCATCATTGTGGTTTTTAATGGTTATGTAAAATAACGACAGCCTAGAGAAAAATGGGCAAAGGAAATGAGTAGGCATTTTACAGATTAGCACACCTAAATGGCCAATAAATAGAGGGGAAAGATATATTTCATGGGCCTAAGGAGTAGTAAGGGTGATGGAAAACAAGGTAACAATGAAGTCTCACTCATCAAATTATAAAAACAAGTGGTTTATTTCCAGTAGTAGGGAGACAGACACTCTTATATATTGATTGCTATAGACACATGAACTGTCTAGGGTATCTTGGGAAACACTTTGACAATATCGGTTCACATCAGATTTCTGTGTGTACACACATACGCATGTGCACCTCTGGCTCAACAATCCTGCTTTGAGATGCTTTTTTAATAAAAATAAAAACACCAACACATAAAGGTATGGATTGTGACATTATTTGTGGCAGCAAGAAAACTGGAGGCAATCTGAATACTTATAATTAGAAGAAGAACTGAATACATTGTGCTACATTCCTATCAGGGTTTATTACACAACCATTCAAGAGAATGTGTTAATTTCATCCCATTACACTTGAAGGATTTCAACAATGTGTGGCTAGGTGGGAAAAGTCAGATGCAGAGAAATATGAAAATTGAGTCAATTTGGGAGATAAAATAGCAAACTCTCTTTGTGAATATATATATATCTGCATACGTTTGTTTAGGAGAAAGATTTCGGGATCAAGAAGGAGGGAAAGGAGGTGAATAATGTATAAAAAATAAAGTTGTTCATGGAATTAAAAAGATCATGTTTCTATAATCATATTTGAATAATGTTATATAGGTAGGTCTATATAAACAGTAAGATGTTGGGCGGTGCCTGCGGCTCAAAGGAGTAGGGCACTGGCCCCATATGCTGGAGGTGGCAGGTTCAAACCCAGCCCTGGTCAAAAACTACAAAAAAAAAAAAAAAAACCTCAACCAACCAAACAAACAAAAAAACAAACACTAAGATGTTAAGAGATGGTTACTAAAAGGTTTATGGGCTTCTGGGAGGTGGAGCTTCAGGTAAATTTTACTTTTTCCCTTGTATTTTTCTTTTTTTGCCATATACACGTATTTTTTTTTATCAGAAATATAAGGAAAGATACGTTTTTGATTAGCTAAAAACTTTAGCATAAACCCCACTATTGTTTCTATACAGTGTTTTAAATGGATTAGTATAAATCGTGCAAATTACCAGTGTAGATGGTAGGAAAGAGCCTGGGGAGAGGAGTATTTTAGCCAGAGTGAGCATTCTTTTTATTTCCTGCACTGTGGCTCTCCTGCTGAGGGATTCAGTGCAGAACTAAAATATGATGACTTACTTGGCAACAGCAAAAAAAAGAGCATTTACTCCAATGCAATAAAGATAAGCAATAAGTTTCAGTGATGCATATAGTATGTTCTCTGCTCGCCTGCTTGTTCTCTCTCCTCTCAGCAGAAGTTCAACTGAAAATAAGCTCAAACAGCAATTTGGCAAATTAGCTGGTCACCTCACTTGTGACCAAGTCACATCCTACAGAAAGATGCTGAACCCCAACCTTTTGCTTCCTGGAATAGAGTAATTTGAAGAGAACTTTTACTTATTAAGTGAAGAGGTAACCTGGCAGGTTTGAGTTATCTGAAAATGAAATACAGAAATAATGTTATCCACAGATAATTCCCAAGTTATCTCTCCCCAAATCACCACTTGCTCAAAAATAACCGTGAGAAGAAGACACATTTTCCCCCTTTTCCTGTCCTTTTCCCAACCTCAGAAGAAAGTACAATAATACATACTTACTGAAATCCTAAAAAGCAGACTGTAAAAAGAAAGAAACAGAATAGCACAAAACTTAGATAAAGTGGGGGCTGCACAATCAAGAATTTGAAGTGTAACACAATTAATTTCTGTGCCCAGAGATTATTTCTGTTTTGTTTATGTGTTTCCTTTCTTTTCCTGATTAACTCTCCTGACTGACAATGCTTTGCCACTATTCATAGCTCTGAACCAATCATGAAGCACAGAATTCTCTCTGCATAGAAGTTTAGGGTATCCTGATTGGCTGACATGAAGCCAAATGTCAACCCTTCGGTGGAAGAGACTGTCACGTAAGCTGAGCCATCAAGAGAACGAGTGGTTCCCAAAAAGGAAAAAAATAAATGCCAGTTAAACCAAAAGTATTAGCTGTTCCCTTTATGAGATATCCTTGAACGGTAATATTTCTAAGTGCCACCCTAATGTCATGCTTTTTAATTTATCTTTTGGTGTATTTGACCAGTTTAAGTAATAGTTAAATATAAAAGAATTGATTCTTTTTGTAAGGATTTAGAATAAAAATTTTACCCCATATACTTATTTTGAAAAATATTTTCTAGTGCTAACCCGTAGTTGATGTACTTGTTGGCCACTGATAGTACAACTATTTATATTCAGAAGGTTAGACATTTAATTCTTACAGCAAACCGTTTTTTTATTATGCTATCAGGAAAATCAAAATACTACTCTTTAGTACTCCTAATTATGAATTCAATTTCTCCACAAGACTTCACTCCACGTAAATACAAAAATGTCCTTTGGGAAATTCACTAACTACTAGAAAGGTGTCCTTTCAAGACATCAAAGTACCCTTCAGACTGCCTATATCAGTTAGCTACTGCCGTGTAACAAACTACCATAACATGAACAGCTTAAAAAAATACCCACTAATTAACTCACAGTTGTGAAGCTCAGTGAGTCCAGGTACAATCACTTAGGTTCTCTGCTCATGGCTTCCAAAGTTTAAATCAAGAAGTTGACTGGGTTGGCTGTTACATGGCGCTTCTGGGAAATAATCTACTTTAAAGCTCCTACAGGTCATTGACAGAATAGTCCTGGTGGTTGCAGGATGAGGTCTCCATTTCTTTGCTGGCTGTCGGCTGGGAGTCCTCTGTCTCCCTTTTTTTTTTTTTTCCTCACACGGTCCCCTCCATCACAGAGCAGGCAATGCCATAATGGGTTCTCAAGCTATGAATCTCCCTGAACACTTTTTTGAGAAATTTCTGTGTTTTTAAGGGCTCATGTGATTAGATGAGGTCCACTGAGACCACTTGTCTTCATCAAGGTCAACTGTGCTATACGACATGGAATGATCAATGATCATTTCATTGACTTAGCAGACATGAAAGCAGGATATCTCTGGGGGCCATGTTAGAAATTCCACCTATCATTTGCCATCTGCTACCACCAGTACTAGTAGTACTACTAGTACTAGTACTATTAGCACTACTACTTTTACAACCACCACTATCACCACCACTGCTAGTACTCTAGTATTATTACTACTGTTGTTACTACTAGTAGTACTATTAGTATTACTACTATTGCTACTATTACCAGTATTTCTACTACTGCTGCTATTACTACTACTGGCCAGCATTTATTCAGTGCCTGTCGTGGGCCTACCAGGTGCTTTACTAGGTGCTTTCTATGGCTTTTCTTATTTAACATTTATTATATCTCTAAGAGGCGGGTAATACTGTCAGCACCACCTTTACATAAGGAAGCAGGCTTAGGGCAACTAAACTGCTTGTCTAAGGTTACAAGCCAGCAAGTTGTGGTGCCAGGAGATGAGCCTAGGCCAGACTCCGAGTCGAAGGATTTCATTAACTGCCTCCCTTGTTTGTCATTGCACCTCTGATCTTCCCAGAGTAACCTTTTAAAATATCAAATTATAAACTGACATAAAAATATTGAAGTTTGAAGATTACATTTTATTCACTTTTAATATGGTATTAGTATTTATTAGTTCATGCAGATGAATATAACAGACTCTTAAATATGTCATAAACCCAAAGAAATTATTTTAATTTTTCATAATAGGTAAAATTTAATGTATTTCAAAAGGAAGGCTACTGTCCTTTTCATGACATACATTTTGATTTGCGTTTCTAGTAGAAATCATTATTTGCACTCAGCCAAGGCCACAGTTGGCAAAATATCTTTTGTGTGTATTATTAAATAAAGGTGCCACATCTAACCTCTGGGTAGAACATTCAGAAAAAGGGGGAGTTTTGCCAGGCACGATGGCTCGCGCCTATAATTTCAGTAGTCTGGGAGGCCAAGGTGGGTGGATTATCTGAGCTCACAGGTTTAAGACCAGTCTGAGGCAAAGTGAAACCTCGTCTCCAAAAAAATAGCTGGGCATTGTGGTGGGCGGCTATAGTCCTAGCTACTTAGAAGGCTGAGGCAAGAGACTCATTTAAGCCTAGAAATTTGAGGTTGCTGTGAGCTATGACTCCATGACACTCTATCCAGGGATGACAAAGTGAGACTATGTCTCAAAAAAAAAAAAAAAAAAAGGAGAGAGAGAGAAAGGGGGAGTTTTAAGGTGGATAAGTTAGGAAAAGAAACCCTAAAAACTAGTATAGCCTTTACAGAAAAAAGTATGGAGAGTCCTCAAAGAACTAAACATGGTCCTTCCATTTGATCCTGCAATTGCATTGCTAGGTATCTACAAAATCATTTTTCTGTAAGGGCATATGCACTTGGATGTATATAGCAGCTCAATTTATAATCACAAAGATGAGAAAACAACCTAAATGTTCGTTGACACATGAGTGGATTAATAAAGCGTACTATATATATACCATGGAATACTATTCAGCCATAAACAGAGTTTTGTAACCTTTGTTACAACTTTGATGGATTTGGAGAACACTTTCCTGAGTAAAGTATCAAAAAAATGGCAAGACAAGCATCACATGTACTCAATACTAATATGAAACTTGCAGATTAACAACAACACGCTCCCATAGAGAAAAACTTCATTGAATCCAAGGAGGGAGGGGGAGAGGAGTCGGCAGGTTCCATCCCAGCAGGAACAACATGTGGTGTAAAGCACGCTTCCTGCGTGAGGGGCAGAGCTGTAACTTTGACTCTGCCTTACAAAGGCAAGCAGTGTGGTCTAGTTGCATGTGCCCTCATATTAATTGGAAAAAAAAACAAAAAGAAAAAATGTCACCTATCTTCTGGGTGACATTTGGGTAGTGAAATGTGGATGAGCTTTCACTACCCCCAACACCTTGGCTGGCCACTCCATGCAGACACAGCCATAGGCCGAGGCCCACTGTGAGCTGTGTGCATCTCAGAGCTCCCCTGGTCCCAGTGCGGTGGTGTTTACAATGAGTTGAACACAACCAGTTACAGATCCCTTTGTTCCTTCTCCACTCCGACTGCTTCACTTCACCAGTCTTAAAAACAAACAAACAAACAAAAAACCCCTAAAAAACTAAGATAACCTATGAAAAGAGTTTACAAATTACACTATAGCTAATGAAATGAATGTTTTGAGTATCAATGTGGGAAGCTTTTTGTGCCGTATTTTTTATTAGACTTCACATGAATGTTTGCCATTTTGTAACTTAAATATAGAAAACACGGAGATGGGGAAAAGGTCAGAAATATATACTTTGGAGCATTTTAAAATTGCCCACGTTATGTTTTATAATGAAGTCTAAAAGTTAAACAAACCTGAAGGGGGTTCAGCATCCATAGTTCAGTGAGTAGGGCACCAGCCACATACACCAAGGTTGGTGGGTTTGAGCCCAGCCCGGGAGGGCTAAACAACAATGGCAATTCAAACCAAAAAATAGCCAGGTGTTGTGGCAGGTGCCTGCAGTCCCAGCTACTTGGGAGGCTGAGGAAAGAGAGTTGCTTAAGCCCAAGAGTTTGAGGTTGTGTGAGCTGTGACACCATGGCACTCTACCGAGGGCGACACAGTGAGTTTCTGTCTCAAAAAAATCTCCCCCAAACAAAAAACAAAACCCCCAAAAGACAAGAATAAAGGATTTACTGTTTATACAAGTCCACTATCGTAAATACTGTCATTCAAAACTTGGGCTGCTTTTCATTTAATATGGAATTTATGAATTCTCATAAACCATTCATGTTTCACTTAGCACTCTTTTGAGTACTAAAACATTTGTTATAATGGTCGGTGTCAGAATTTCCAAAGTAAAGGACTACATTACCTACTGTCTGAAAGAAAATAATATTTGTGTTCACTTTCATGGCACGAGGCAGTCATGACAAAACAGACTAACAGACATAGAAGTCCCAAATTTAAAGAATCATTGCCTCAGAAAACACATCTCTTTTCTCCAGTATGCACCGTTGTGACTTCCCTTTACGGTGTTTTGCTTCTAATCTCGAGCTTTACTGTAACAGTCATGCATTTAGTGCATGAGTTCCCAGGGGCCTGGGTCAAAGTCCAAGCCAACAGCTTGGTACTCTCGTCACAGGGCAGCAATAAAAACTCAGTGCTTTGTCCTGAAATCCAGGACTTATACCTACCCACAGGGCTGATGTTTTTGAGTTAAAACTCTTCCTAAACTGTACTCTCAGTAACAAAGAAGTTTCTAATTTGATTTTTAGGTGAATTTACTTGTATTTGCTCCTAGAAGCATGCACGTCATTATTTCTTGCTGATTACATTTTAAAAACACCACAGCATTCACCATAGATGACACTGTCAGCCAAAGCTATTTCATTGCTTAATTATGAAACAGACCCAGCATTGAAACAATACCAAAGATTCACTCATAGAAACAGAAGACATCTAACATATCATTCTAGGGTTAAAAAGCATGAAGTCCAGGTGGCGCCTGTGGCTCACTGAGTAGGGTGCCGCCCCACATACCGAGGGTGGTGGGTTCGAACCCAGCCCTGGCCAAACTGCAACAAAAAATAGCCAAGTGTTGTGGCAGGCACCTGTCGTCCCAGCTACTGGGAGGCTGAGGCAAGAGAATCACCTAAGCCCTAGAGCTGGAGGTTGCTGTGAGCTGTGACGCTGTGGCACTCTACCGAGGGTGACAAAGTGAGACTCTGTCTCTAAAAAAAAAAGAAAAGAAGGCATGAAGTCGATTCAGAAACCTTAGTGAGGAGGAGTTTGTACTCTGCACTTAACAAGTAAAACAAACTGTGATCAACAACTAATTTCTTTCAGCCCCTCCACAGAAGCTGTATCAGTTGCATATGGGGAGCAGTCCGCAGTTAATCTTCTGCATCTTATTCATTTGTTATGATGAGTGTTTAAAAAATACAATGCTCAGAAAACTGATGCAGAAGTGCTGCCAGAGAAGCACCATGAAAGGAGGGCTCAAGGATCCACGAGTCTGGAGAGTGGATAAAGGAGACTAACCTATTTTAACCTATTTTATGAACTTCCTTCCTGACTAAGGGATCTAATTTTTTTGTCGTTTTCCTTTAGAGCAGATAAAGCGAAGGTTTTGCAAATTTCCAGATGATAAATCTCCTGGCCAAGAGCCAGTTGAGTCATCTAGATTATGTATCTATACTGATTCTTCAACGGCATACCAGATGCACATGTTGTTCTGTGTACGGGTGCAGGCTCCACCTGCTGTGTGTAAGATGTGTTCCTTACGTCGTCCCTTGGCCTCTTTTTTTTTTTTTTTTTTTGAGACAGAGCCTCAAGCTGTCCCCCTGGGTAGAGTGCCATGACATTACAGCTCACAGCAACCTCCAACTCCTGGGCTCAAGCGAGTCTCCTGCCTCCGCCTCCCAAGTAGCTGGGACCACAGGCGCCCGCCACAATGCCCGGCTACGTCCCTTGGCCTTTAAGAGAAAGAAGATAGTGGAAGGATGGAGTGATACAATTTTCCTTTCCCTAATCTTGCTATGGGTTTTTCTTTCTTGTTTTAGTTCTAAAAGGCACTTAATAAGCTTTCTCCGGTTTATATGTTCCATTTTCTAAGACAAAAGAGAAAGGCTAAAGTAAGTTGGTGAAAGCTTTTAGTTTTCATACTAGAGAAATAAGAAACATGAGTGTGCAACCCCCAGTGAAAGATCCCCCTCGTATCTGGATAACACAAGAGTGAGGACGGGCAGGCCTGTGTTTCTGAATCCAGTGAGAGATGATGTCATCTCTGATTTTCTTCTGCTCTGTGAACTTGGTTTACAAGGCATTATGCAAGGTCTTCGTTGCTTTAATGAACACCTTTTTTTGTTGTTATTTGTTGTTTCCTTTTAGGATTCTTTAAAAAGCGCACAAGTTGATTTATTTTAGGACACACTAAATAATCATACTAGAAAAAGAAAATCTGTAACGGCTGTGAAGCTCTCAAGGGAGAAATAGTCTGATGTGAAATTGAGTGACTTGAGAACATGCTGGTAGCAGGACTAAAGCAAACTGTTAAACCCATAGGTAGGAGAAGTTACAAAATGAATAGATGAGTGTTTTTTAAGTAGGAAAAAAATATTTTGTTTGGGCTTAAGTAAATAGTATTTTTCTCCAATAGGGAGAGAAAGTAGGACACCAAAGTGAAAAAATAAAAAAGATATACTGACAGTAAGAGGGTTGCAGATACTACTAAAATGTTATTAAAAAGTTGACTTAGATAATATGTAGTGAGTAGATAACATAAAGGAATTTATTGCATTGCAAAAAAACAGAACATAGCGGTCACAGTTTCTAGGTTTTGACATCAAATCATTTTCTTTTCTTTTCTTTTTTTTTTTTTTTTTTGAGACAGGGTCTCACTATGTTGCCTTTGATAGATTGCCACGGCATCACAGCTCACAACAACCTCCAACTCTTGGGTTTAAAGTTGGATTCTCTTGCCTCAGTCTCCCAAGTAGTTGGGACTACAGGCACCTGCCACAACACCCAGCTATTTTTTGCTTGTAGTCGTCATTGTTGTTTTTAGCAGGCCTGGGCCGGGTTCGAACCGACCAGCCCTGGTGCATGTGGCTGACGCCCTAGCCACTGAGCTATGGGCACCAAGCTAAATCATTTTCTTTTTAAGAAGGATTCCACTAAAGTAGCCTTCTATTTCATCACGTGGCAAATTGAAAAGTACATAGTAGTGTCAGATGTTTGGATTTGGTTTTGACAGTCAAGTCCAGAGCTTACCAATTATCTCAATATTAGTTCAAAAGTGGGGATATAACTGGTATGGGAAAAAGTCTAACTAGAATCATCATGTGAAGCAGCCTGCCTTAATGACACAAAAATGGTTACTATTAAAAAAATCATTTGAAAATAATTTTTTCTGTATTAATTATCAATTCTTAAGGTAAGAAATTGCTAATTTTGTCTTTTGCTTGAGACATGTTGAGGAATCTAAAAAGCATGATGAGCAGTCCCTTTTGGAGGCTACATCTTTGTTTTCCTGTTGTTTTGGGATTGCCAATACCAGCAGTAGCACCACGTTGCCTCTGACAGGCAGAAGGCATCTGGGATGATCCCTTCTCACTGAGTAATTTTGCATTGAGGATAAATAGTGGTCAATGGACAAGGAGATTGGATGACCCAGAAGATAGCAGACGAGCCCAGAGCTCAAGCTTGAGCCTGATTGCTAGACAAAGTACTTGTATGACTTTGGGAAAGTTGTCACAGTTCTCTGTGCCTCATTCTGTTCATCTTTAAAATGGAAATAATAACAATACGTACCCCTAGGGTTAATGAGAGGGTTAAAGTCTCTGGCAGACAGGAAGTGGTATATATGCTGCTACTTTGTATTGTTGTTACTACTGTAATAAAAGAATATGAGAAAGCCGCGCTGTTTCCACTTTAAAATGTGGGTAATTGAATAACTTTGTATAAGAGCTCCCTCCAATGCAGTGAGAACAAAATGAATAATGGATGCTTCCGACAAAGCTAAGAACTCCAGACCAATGCAAATGTAGGTTTTCCACGTTCCATAATTTAGATAATTTAGATCTTTGTCTTTCATAGAGAGTTGATACCAGCTATATTTTACTCACTTGTTCACTTAATAAATATATATTGACCACCCAATATATGCCAAGCATTTATTAGGTTTGGGAGATATAATGGCGACTAAATGTACTTGCAAGAACAGACCTTTTTATCTAATGGTAGGTGATATTTTACCACGGAGCACATGCTCCCTGAGGACAGACATGTGTAGCTTTCTATAATGTGGGTCTCAGGAAAGAGCGAAGGTGCCAGTGCTTGGAAACCAAAAGCTGACAGTGTCAACCGGTGGGCAAGGCAAGCCACGGTGGAGGTAGAAGGAGACCAAAGGTGACCTTGCTCTCAAAAACGTGCTGTCACATAAATGGGAACAAACTTTTCTTTTTCTAGTCCCTCTTCCCTTCCTCCTAATGGGAAATGATTCCCACGATTCTGTCGTAGGTGGACTAACTGGGCATTTACTGAGTACCTGACAGTCCTAACTGTGACATAGAACATGATTTCTATTACAAGTGTTAATGCTCTGAACAGCCTACTTGCTAATAAAATTATAGAGCCTAATCCATTGGTCTGTTGGAGTCTGTAGTTTACTGTTGTTGTGAGGTGTTGATAATGAGTGTCAGGAATGCAGGAGAACAGATGTTGGAATTTTCATTTTCTTTATGTGTTCTACACTCTTTTTTTTTTTCCTGGATAGTTATTACATAGGTTACAGTTAGTCACTTTATTTTAAATATTGAGTTCCCAAATGATTGAAAGGAGAACAAAAGGGTGGTTTATATTTGAAAGTACACTAATTTATCTGAATAGTACATGGTGTCCGATTGAGGTGAAGAGGTTTGCATGTAATTGAACGCAGAGAATAAAAGAGAGAACTATGGTCTAGTCCTTTCTCCTTAATTTGCTGACATAATGAGTCAGTACATGGCAATACTTTCAATGGTAATGCTTGTTTCGTTCAAAAGAAAAACTGCCAAGAAGAGATTCAACATAAAAAGCTATTTGTTATTCTACAAGAAAACAATTTTTGAAAAATTCTAATTAGCAAATTTGTTTTAATTTTTCCCCATATTAATCAACAGTTCTGCTATGCTAACGTTAGCCTTGACCTCCTTCTACCACTGTCTGAAATGATGTTTTAAGCAGCTGAAAATAAAAATATGGTATAATTCTCATACGCCAAATAAACATCACGAAATGATCTATTACTGATGTTAAATTACCTCTGAGAAAGCAGTAGGATTTGATAGCTATTGTTATCTAGCTACTCTAAACTAAACTACCAATAAAGTAAAACCAAGTTTTCTTATATAAGATCGTCTTTGAGAAATATTTCTGTGCTATGCTTGACTTAAAACTTTCTAGAACATTTCCCAGAGCTGTTTGGCATTTGGTTTCTGCTGCTAGGCTTATCCTGTGTAGCTCTGAACTAATTTTGTGAAAGAGACTGAGATTCCATCTCATCTTTTTGTGTACTTGCTTCCAGAACACACACATTAGAATTGCAAAACTGTGGATGTCCAGATGTCTCCTACACTTTTCATTTGATTTGTGGCTTAAGGGTCGGAAAACTTTCAAAATGAGATGCCATGTTTCCGTTCTGATTCCTGTTCTTCTGGCATCTGATGGGGGAATGGGGACACTGATTTGGATTAGGTAACCACCACCTCTGTGCAAAAACCCCTTCTCTGCGCTGTTTTAGATGCTCATTACTTTAATAACGTAGTCTGATTCTTTCTTCCTATGGGTTTTCCTGAACACTGAGGAATTAAGATTCAGTGAAGATGTGAAAAAAGGACGGATGGAGAATTGGGGAGAAGTGTGTGTGTGTGTGTGTGACAGAGAGAGAAAAAGAGAGAGAGACACATATGCCACAGGAGAGGTAGTTGACAACCAGATGTCACTATGAAGGAATGAAGTATTTCCAGCTGAGAGAATGCAGATTCCACAAGATAGAAGAGGGCCTGAGAAAAAGATGTCAGAGTGTCAATGATCACTTGTTTCTTTGACATTTTGTCTAGGCCCTGGAGGCAGCAACAGCTTTGAAAGCCACTGAAAACCAAACCTCCAAGTCCCTTGGAATGTCCTCATCCGTATTTGCTCTAACATGTTTTATTGGGTCAATACCCCAGGAGCAGAAAAGTTGGATGGAGATTGCATTTTACCAATGCCAAACAAGAAAGTCAAAATGTTCTTTTGGACAGGATGGGAATAATCAAACCACCACATTTGATTGGTTGTAAGTGAACCGACTGTCTTGCAGTCGTATTTATACTCTTTGTGGTCCCAAACATCTGTGTGACGAGCATACGAGCTATGAACTGACTTTCCCCACGATCTCATCTTCACATCCCAGCTAAAATTCCCCAGCATTGACTTACAGAAATGCTTGCTCATGTTCTGGATCATTCTTGGTCCTTATTTCAACAAAGATGGCCTGGCACCTACTTAGTGTTTCAGGTCATATACCAGGTCCTGACGATTTATTGATGAACACAAAGTATTGCCTTAAATATTTACAGTTGGGGGAAGGCAGCTGTTAAATGTTAAACCAATGTTACACTAATAGAATTATTATTTCTTTTGACAGAGTCAAAGAAAATAGTTGATTTTGAAAGGATGATAGATGCATAGGAACTGGCAATCATAGTACAAAGAGCAATGTCCACCCTTTGCTGGATTCTCTCAATAGTGGCATCTTACATGACTGTAGTATAATGTCAAAACTAGAAAAGTGACATTTGTACAATACTAATATTAGGCTGCTAATTCAGTTTTCACATGTATGCATGCATGGGTATGTGTATGTTTGTGTGTAGTTCTATGTAATTTGACTTCTCGTAAAGATTCATATAACCGCCACCACAATGTGGTAAAGAGATAACTGTTTCATCACCAGGAAAGATCTGCCTTCATGCTGTGCCTTCAGACTTGCTCACCCTTGTCCCCATTGTCTGGTAGCCACTAATCTGTTCTTTATCTCTACAGTTCTGCCCTTTAGTCAACAGTACATAAATGGCGTTATGCTACGCAGTGGAACCCTTTTGAGACTGGCTTATTTCCCTAAGCTTGACATCCCCGAAACCCATTCCAGTTGTGTGCTAGCAATAGTTTGTTCCTTTTTGTTGCTGAGTAGTATTCCACTGCATGGACGCCTCAGAGTTTAACTATTCATTTAGAAACATTTGGGTTCCCTTCACTTCCGGGTCATTACACATAACCCTGCAGTTAACATCCGTGTGCCCTGTGCGTTTGGAGAAATGAGAAAAAAGGTAATTGCGGCGCACGGAATGAGGCTCGTTGAAGGCTAAATTATGCAAAGCCACCAATCCTTTCTGGATATAAATTACAAAAAGTATGAAGTGAATGAATAAGTAAGAGGAAGCCGCCTGTAAACACACAGCGTTTTAAGGACTCTGACTTTTGGTGTTATACCAGATCCCCAGATGGCTGCCTTGTATTTTCCATTTTTTAATCTGACTGTTTGCACATAATGAGGTGGTCAAATTTGAATACTAGCTTACAGATGGATGGGGGGTACTCTATCCTTGAGGCAGCTAATTAAAACATAACTCTAAAAACAGACTTATAAAAACTTTTCTTCCCTCTGTTCACTTAGAAAAAAACTTATATTTAGCATAAAAACGTTATGGGAAGCGCCAAACTGAAGGCTGTCGGCTCAGATTCTACACCTTAAGGAAGATTCTGCCTAGTGCTGTGCTGATTAGCAATGCAGAGAAACATCAAAAAGCATGGGCGTACTGAGCCTGCTGAGTTCTCTGTAAATCAGCAAGGATGGCACAACAGTCCAGGAGAGCTCTGATGAAGTCAGAGGTTTGCTACCCAATGCGACATATGTGTTCCACTTGATGTGAGACAAGAGTGGAAAATGGCCAAGGAGATATTAGAATAAAATCTGCTCTATCCGTATTTACCAGAAGAACTGTTTTTAAAAGGTATTATGCTCATTGGAGCCACTGGGCCTCTGGCTGTGTTTATCCTGTCTCCTGTCCCCTCATCTCCTCTTTGCCAAACTGAATCCTATAAGCACATCCAGGTATCGTTACACCTATCCATCTATGAAACTTGCCGTCTAGTCATCACTTCCTTCACTGACGGCGGCTGTCACATTGTTGCTTATCACAGACATGTATGCACAACTCACACTTAATCTGATTATTTATTTATTTATTTATTTATTTTGAGACAGCCTCTAGCTGTCGCCCTGGGTAGAGTGCTGTGGCTTCACAGCTCACAGCAACCTCCAACTCCTGGGTTTAAGCGATTCTCTTGCCTCAGCCTCCCAAGTAGCTGGGACTACAGGCCCCTGCCACAACGCCTGGCTATTTTTTTTGGTTGCGGCTGTCATTGTTGTCTGGCGGGCCTGGGCTGGATTTGAACCCCCAGATTAGGTTTATGGGGCTGGCGCCTTAGCTGCTTGAGCCACAGGCGCCAAGCCCACTTAATCTTCTTCTTCTTATTATTTTTGAGACAGAGTCTCATTCTGTCACCCTGGGTAGAGTGCCATGGCGTGGTCTTAGCTCACAGCAACCTCAGTCTCTTGAGCTCAAGATATTCTCTTGCCTCAGGCAGCCACCATGACACCTGGCTAGTGTTTTTTATTTGTAGTAGAGACAGGGGTCTCACTCTGGCTCAGGCTGAAACTCTTGAGCTCAAGCAATCTACCCACTTCAGCCTCCTGGAGTGCTAGGATTACAGGAGACATTTAATCCATTTAAATGTAAAATAAAATAACAAAATATAAAGTTTGAAAAATAGGGGAGGGTCTTGGGGATGAAAAGACCCTTATGTTATTACCTATTTATTCCCTTTCAAAAATCCTTCAATGTAATGATGATGCTCCCTTTTTGGAAAGGTAAGGTGAAATAAACACGCAGACGGACTCTTCATTGGTATTTTAACTGGGGCTAATCTTCTGGGAAATATTGGACTCTTAAGAAGTTTTTTTTTTACCCTTGCACCTAGTAAATCCACTCCTAGGAATCTCTGCTAAGATAAACATTACAGATATAGGCAAAAAGTTACATAGATCATTCTTCACTACATTATTTATGGTATAGAAAAATGGAAATACTCTAAACTGAAATTTAACAAATTAATAATTTTTTTGCAGTGATCGAAAGTAAGTATTGAAAGAGATTGAAAGAGATCAGGAAAATGATCATATTGCAATAAAAAAATGGAGAGTCGAGGACCCACAGTCAGTGTAACCCTGTTCCAATCAGACCCAATCCTGGCTCCTTTCTCCTCCTCCTCCCTTCCTGCTTCTGTCAGTGTTCCTGCAATAAACCATTTGCATCTGGGAATGTCAGGGTTTGTTTTATAAATTCATATATTGGATTCCCAATCTAACAAACACTTATGACTAAATTCAAGTAATTAGAACAAAATACATGTAACGCTCAAATGCACGCAAATCTGACAACTAGAAAGAGCAGGAGCTGATGTTTTGTCAGTTGTTCCCTGCAACTCAGTAATTTTTGTGCTAGTTAGAATAGACTACATTAATCAAATGACAAATTAACCAGCTTTATTATACCGGCATTTATGTTATATTATCTATCAAGCCACATTATTCTTGCATATCACCTTGGAAATAATATTGCACCTGCAGTTATTATAACACTTGTTCTTCCTGGAAAGTTTTTTAGCTTTCTAGAGCTTGGTCGTCTTATCTGTAAAATAAGCATAAACATAAGTGATCTATCATCCTCCCAGGCCCATTTATGTGTGTATTTGTTGAATTCATAAGATGTAAGGTTTTTTTTGGTTGTTGTTATTTTGGTTTTTTTTTTTGAGACAGAGTCTCACTTTGTCACTTGTCATCATAGCCCACAGCAATTTCAAACTCCTGGGCTCAAGCGATCCTCTTGCCTCAGCCTCCCAAGTAGCTAGAACTATAGGCATCCACCACAACATCTGATTATTATTATTGCTGGTATATATATATATATATTTAGTAGAGATGGCGTCTGGCTCTTGCTCAGGCTGGTCTTGAACTTTGGAACCTCAGCCTCCCAGCGTGCTAGGATTATAGAACTGAGGCACTTCGGTTTTTAATAACAGATGGGAAATGTGAAGCATATCAAAAGTAATGACTCTTCAAGATACAAACATTTTTGACTGGGAGATTTTATGACACGTATTTGTCTGCTGTTAAAGTGCATATCTCTTTGTAACTGCTTACATGTTTTCTCCATTGTCTTGGTGAGCAAAAATGCTTATAGATAAAGTGAGATGCTACCAAATTGGCAAAGGTTTAAAAGTTTGAAAGTATCCAGCCTTTTAAAGGGAAGCAGTCATTGTCAAACACTGATGGTAGGAACTTACAAAGGTTCAACTCTCTTGGAGGGCAATTAGGTAATAATATAACCCAATTTAAAATGCATATATCCTTAGCTTAAGGCTGAAAATATCCCACAATCAGACTTATAAATGTGGAAAGAGTTACGTACTTTGCAACATTCTTTGTAGTAGAAAAAATAAACACAACCTTAAAATGGATACTGGGTACATAAACCAGGATGCAGCCATACAATGGAAAACTAGTCATTCAAAGGAAATAGGTCTGTATGTACTGAAAAGGGAAAGATGTCTAAGAGATTATGAAAAGTGAAAACAGCAAACTGAAGAACAATTTGTTTGGTGTGAGCTTGAGTGAAAAGAAGTGACGAGCTGATAGAAACATTTTGGAAGGTTGCTTAAGAGATTGTTAGCAACAGTTATCTTTAGAAAATGAGACTGGAGATACAGTATATTTTGTTCTTATGTACAGCTTCCATTGTTTATCATGAATATGTATTGTTCTTATAATGATACAAAGAATGAGTTTTATTTGTAAGATTAGAACTAATAAATCAACAAGGCTACAATGATTATTTTTGCTAGGTATATTTCCTCTTTTGCAGTGTTGTATTTGGGGAGACTCCCAGAAATGTGATGCTATGTCATTGGAGACAAACGGTTACCTATAAAATTATTTTCCAAAGAGTTATGTCAGTGTAAGACAATGACCAGCAATGTATAGAGTAACAGAGAAATAGTTTTAATATTACCTCTGGAACAATTGTTTGTGTTAATTTAAAATTCAAATGTAAAATCTAATTGCTAATTTTCTTAGCAATTGTACTATGCCTTTTTTTATTTATTTTATTACTGTAAATCTATGCTAAGGAAATAATCCTAAGGACAAACAAACAAACACACAAAAAAAGCTTTAATAAGGACAAAGATTTTAGAAATATTCATCATAGTGACAAATTCGTAGCAACTTTAAATCCATGAGAAAGAGCTATTTACTCCATACTAAGGGCAATTATTTAGTTATTTACTGTTCGTGACAATTATATAATAATACACAAGTAGGTTGTACTTATAATCTTGAGTAAATTAAAAAGTTAAAATATATAATTAAGTATAAAGTTGTTGAAACTACACAAGAATTATACATATGTCTATTCATAGAAAAATAATGGAGCAGTGTCTATTATGGCCACAGCCTATGACCACTTCTTCAAGTTGCTGCTGACAGGGACTCTGGGGTGAGCGAGACTTGTCTCATCACTTGCTTTGCAGGGGAATTCTCCGACAGTGCTTACATCTCCACCATCGGGCACGGCTGGGCAAGGGCAGTTCAAGATGGTAACTACTGCTTATTACCGTGGGGCCATGGGCATTGTCCTAGCATCTGACATCACAGATGAGAAGTCCTTTGAGAATGTTCAGAACTGGATGAAAAGCATCCAAGAGAATGCCTCAGTTGGGGTGGGGCGCCTCTTTCTGGGAAACAAGAGTGACGTGGAGGCCAAGAGGCAGGTGCAGTTGGCAGAAGAGCACAGAATTCAATTTTTTGAGACAGGTGCTAATCCACTATGAATGTGGATGAGGCTTTTAGTTCCTTGGACCAGGAACTCTTTACGAAGTCAGGAAGCCAGGGATCAGGAATGACCTCAAGCTCCCCAGCACTGACCTGGACTCCAGTGGCTAGAGAAGAATGCCCAGTGCTGTCTTGCCTCCCCACCCTAAGGCTGGAATCTGAACCCGGGGTGGGGGGGCGGTGGGATAGATGGGGAGATGGGATGGGGAATAAGGAGAAAATGGAGCAGACAAAAGGGAAGGAAGGAAGCAGAGAGAAGGGAAGGAAAGAATTGAGTGAGGGAAAGAAAGTTAAGGATAGGAAGAGGAGGAGGAGGAAAGGAAGTAAAGACAGAAGGCCTCAGGCCTCAGGCCTTCCTCCGGTTTTCAGCGTAAGCAAAAATGTAGATACGTCAATTTATTCCATAGCTGGATCAGGTTCCAGGGTCCTGTGAAATGTTGACTCAGCACCACTCTCTGAAGGTTTCCTTCTACTCTGTAACTCTGAAGGGTAGTTCTTGGTATTAAAGGCCACTCCTTACATGAGAAAGAAAAACAATGGGAGGAAAGTTATTAAAATGATAAATTGGAATGAATTTAATTAAAATGGTAGTAATAGGCTCAGTGCCTGTAGCTCAAGTGGCTAAGGCACCAGTCACACACACCAGAGCTGGCGGGTTTGAATCCAGCCCAGGCCTGCCAAACAACAATGACAACTTGACAACTACAACCAAAAAAAATAGCCAGACGTTGTGGCATGCCAGCTACTTAGGAGGCGGAGGCAGGAGACACTTAAACCCAGGAGTTGGAGGTTGCTGTGAGCTGTGATGCCAGAGCACTCTACCAAGGGTGACAGCTTGAGGCTCTGTCTCAAAAATAAATAAATAAAATAAAATAGTAATAATAAAATACATTTCCCCTTCTATACCATTATTTGTTAAATTCTCTTTAAGAAAAGTATATGTATATATTTTAAAACTTCAGACTATGTAAATGAATGGCACAGGGGCAAGGTCAATGCTTAATACAAGTTACGGTCCTTTCTGTGACCTATGACAAAATACACAGTCACATTTCCCATACTTGGCCTCTTTTATATATTTAGGGAAAACCAAAATTTTCTGTCATCAAAGTGAAGTTATACTCCTTTCAGAGTCTTCCTATACACTTTTGTAAGCCCTGCCCTGATGGCAGTCCCAGAGGAGGATTCTACATACAGCTATGATGAACCAAATACAAAACCCAAAAACGTTTCCTCAAAGAATGGAGAAACATGAAAGACAGAGTCCATGTTGCTTCAGAAAACTGTGAAGGTGTGAAGGAGTTTCTGTTGCCAGTTTCACCATCTGGGGCAGCAAAGCCGTGCTCTGGATGCCTACAATTCTGATGAATGACTGAAAATGCAATTCCCTTTCCTGGAGTGGACTTCACGAGCGGTGATGTTTCCCTGAAGCCCACGTTCCCACTCATGGAATTGAGCATTGTACTAAAAAGTAGTTCAGGTGTCCTAGCTGCAGTGTTTTAATTTATCAAAATTGGCCATCAGAAACTAGTTTTAGGATTATTTTATCTCAGAAGCTTACAGTCATTTCCCCCCAAATATGATAGGCTGTCAAAGGAGGGAAAAAATTGTATTTGAGAGTAGCACTAGGCAATGGGGAGACTAGGAGTGGGCTTGAATCACCCAAAGTATAAATAAGATAACCAAAAAAATAGCTAAACAATGAGATCAGGAATAAATGCACCGAGTCTGAATTATATTACACAATATGGCCTATTTATGTAGAAAGAAGGAAGAGGTATAGCACATCTGAATACATGAATATTCCATTTGCTAAATAGTTAATGTAGAAAATATGAATTTTTCCCACACCATAGAACCAACTACCCACTCCATATATTCTCTTTAATTCCTTAGCAATAAAATTTATTTTTGGTATAATTAATTCTTCCCATATTTTTTCCCCACGACCAGCCTTGCTCTGTTGCCTGGGCTAGAGTTCAATGGCGTCATCATCATGGCTCACCGCAACTACTCGGGCTGAAGCAATTTTCCTGCCTCAGCCTCCTGAGTAGCTGGGACTATAGGCATATGCCACCATACCTGGCTAATGGTTTTATTTTTGTAAAGATGGAGTCTCACCCTTGCTCAGGCTGGTTTTGAACATCTGGTCTCAAGCAATCTCCTACTGGGCCTCCCTAAGTGCTAAGAGTACAGGTATGAGCCACCTCACCCAGCCCTTTCCCCTATATTCTATATGCCTTCTTTACTTTGATTGCTATCATTTTGTATATAATATGCAAATATACTAACACTGAAATATACTTTAGCAATTTGTAAGACTGTAGAACCATAAAATATAAAATATGATCACTAAATATTTTGGTTTAATGGGCCTGGTGCTTCAGTACGTATTTATTTTAACTGACTCTTAAAATGTCAAATAAAACCCCCAAATCTGTTTTAGTTCCAAATGTAGAACTATTAATTTTATGGCCTAATATCTGATTAAATTTAACTATGGTTCTAAGAGTGTATAGATTCCATGCATTAGATGGCCTGACTGTTTAATTCCATCATTTTAAGTGAAATTGAACCCCATCTTGCCAAATATGATAATATCCTGGGGGAGGGAGAGAAGGAGGAATGAAACAACAGAAGATTTGTTTGAGGGCTTTATGAATTTGAGTGCTCTATGAATTTATGTTCTTCACTTGGGAGGCTAACCAAAACATTTCAATACCTCCACTACCCTCATTCTAAATAAGAGACATAAAAGTCAAAAGGAAGTGTGTTCAGTGATTTCTCTTGGGTTGATGAGACTATACAAGTGTGAACAGATTTAAATAGTTAAAAGGGAATGTCTGAGTGCCCAGGAATCTGCTGTCAGCTGGGCTGTGAGGCTATCTAACTTCCAGTGACTGTTTCCTAATGGCTGGCTTTTGAGGTAATGGCACTTTCAGTCTGAGAAAAAGGGCATAGACAGGCTCACTCTCGTGGCTCTTAAGAATCCTGCTGACTTGTTCATTAAACAGAACCGGCAACTGACTCCTCAGATGAAAGTTCTTGATGGCTTTCCAAGCAGGAGGAAGGGTGCTGAGTGACAAATATAAACATATAAGGGAGAAGGAGGGGAGTCCAACGGCAGCGACGTTCTCATGAGTGGCTTATGGACTAGGTACTAGTTATACGACCTGACGTTGCATTCTGGAGAATGTGTTCACTAGTAAACAAATGGTGGAAATCCCCACCAGGAAATCCAAAGGGAATTCTGGATAGCCTTTATGCATAAATGGTAAACCTTTTGAAAATAGCATGGTCTTAGATTGGATCTCCCTACTGGACTACCGCATGTGCTTGTTTCCTCAGTTCTGCTTGGGACTTTGTCTGAGACTTTGGAAAATTTTCTTGATAATTCTTTCTAGTAGGATGACTGCTTCCATGATTTTATCGCTGGGTATTCTGTGAGTATTTACTATCTCAGTAATTATTTGTTAATATAGGTATATCAATATACAAAATAATAATGTAATGCAAATAAATGATATTCAAAATTTAGCTATTTTAAAGATCAAAGTGCATAACTTCTAAGCAGTGATGACCATTTTGTAATGTATTTTTGGGGGGAATGAGTCTCAAAATCAACGTGATAATTATCTCAATACTCATTTGTCCTATTTTTGGTTCAATTAAATAACATTTTATTTAGAGATTTAAAGTAATGGAAGCATCATAATATACCTTTTCTACTCTCAGGTTTTAAAAAATCAATGTAAGTTGTTAGTATTAAAAATGTTTGGAAGGCTTGGTGCCTGTAGCTTAGTAGCTAGGACACTAGCCACATACACTGGAGCTGGTTAGTTTGAATCCAACCTGGGCCCATCAAACAATAATGACAGCTACAACCAAAAAATAGCCGTGTGTTGTGGTGGGAGCCTGTAGTCCCAGCTACTTGGGAGGCTGAGACAAGAGAATCACTTGAGCCCAAGAGTTTGAGGTTGCTGTGAGTTGTGATGCCACAGCACTCTACCCAGGGTGACAGTGAGACTCTGCCTAAAAAAAAAAAAAAGTTTGGAATGCATATTTGGGATGGATTTTCTGAAAGAAACTTGAAATATGATGCTTAAAAATTAGTTTCAGGTGGCGATAATATGATCCATAACTATGCATTAGTATTATAGTAGTTTATTTTATTTTTATTTAGTAAAATTTCATCCTCATTGTGTCCTACCAAATTCTACATTTTAGCTTTATCTAAAAATTATTGTTTTAAGAGGCATTATACTTTGGTTATTAGTAATTGTAATTTTATTATCTTACCAGTAAGTATATATCATATGTAAAAAAGTCATGTTTTTAAAATGGTTTCATTTCTGAAAGATAATTTAAAATCACCTCTCATCGCTTTTAAAAATTCAAGTGTTTTTGGGTGGTGCCTATGGCTAAGTAGGTAGGGCGCTGGCCCCATATACTGAGGGTGGTGGGTTCAAACCCCGCTCCGGCCAAACTATAACAACAAAATAGCTGGGCGTTGTGGTGGGCACCTGTAGTCCCAGCTACTCGAGAGGCTGAGGCAAGAGAATCACCTAAGCCCAGGAGTTGGAGGTTGCTGTGAGCTGTGTGATGCCATGGCACTCTACCAAGGGTGACAAAGTGAGACTCTGTCTCTACAAAAAAAAAAAAAAAAAAAAAAAAAAAAAATTCAAGTGTTTTCAATAAAAGTTTAGTTAAAATATGAAAATAAAAGTAAGAAACAATGATTGTGTTGTACCGTACGTTTTGTCCTTTTGCCAATGGGTCTCATAAGCTCTTCATTTTTCCGTAACTATGGAAAAATGAATGGCTTAATAGATTGAATTTTAAATGATCCTAATGGGAGCATTTAAATAACCTTAAAATGATTATAACAGAGCCAAAAAGTAATTAAAGCTTCAGAAATGCACAGTGACATCATCCTTCAGCTATTTACATTTGGGTAGTTCAAAGTAAGAGAACTTGGGAAAGCCTTAATTCATATG
Source organism: Otolemur garnettii (assembly GCF_000181295.1). NCBI lineage: Eukaryota > Metazoa > Chordata > Mammalia > Primates > Galagidae > Otolemur > Otolemur garnettii. The sequence goes on along the minus strand of NW_003852404.1, from coordinate 19,843,743 downwards.
GAGAGAGAAGATAGAGAGAAAAATAGTAAGAAGAGGAGAAGTTTGGGGGAAAGAAATTAATGTTAAAAGGTAAGATTAGAGAAGTAGCTTGAAAAATAATTTTTCCCTTAAAACAGAACAAATATGAGAAATATGTCATTCAGAAGGTATTTATGACAGGAGCAATTCTCTTTTAATAGTAACAATTAAAAAGTCATAAAGTGACACCAGGTAGCAGCATCTCAAAACTGTGACAACTCATTTAACACCTATGGGAGCAAATGTTTTCATCACCTCTCATAAAATTAATGTTTAGACTAATTTTAAACAAAGGTATCATAGAAAAAGTTGCCAAAAATAAAATCTTTTTTATTTTCTTTCATAACTGTTTTTTGTGAAAGAGAAGAGATAGGGAAGGGAGTAGAAACAGCTGAAAGGAGGGAGAAAGGAAAGGCGGGACAGGAAGAAGGAGGAAGGAGGGAGGGAGAGAGCCACCTCACTCAGTAAGAGGAAAGAGTTGCACTACGTTTTATTCTTATTAAGTCACATACCATGGATGACAAACCTTCTTTAGCCATAGGGACCATCTCTGAATAGTCTTCTCTACTAAGCTCTATTGCAGTCACTTCGAAGGTAGCATAGTCCAAACCTGATTCTTTACCCCTACCTCCTTGGCCCTCTGTCTGGCAAGTACCATCCTCAGCACTATCAACTAGACACACAGGTGCACTTCCTGACACCTGTCTTTGTTTCCAGTGCTGCAGTCTATGGTTTGATGTCTGGACTGTCCAAGATGTGCTACCTTACTGCTTCAAAGTCATGCTGCTAAGACCTCTGTCTGAAAGCAAGCTTGGTCACACCAATGCCTGACTACAAACAACTACTATAAGCAGAGATGAGGTGTCTTCTTCCACACACTTGACTGGTAGATAAAATTGGTAAAAACTCTTCCTCTCTCCCAGTTCCATGGCTTCTTAATGACCAAAACCCTCCCCAAGGGTTTTTCATATACCTGTAAGAGTTAAAGTATCATCTCAGCCTCTGAGGTCCTGCTTCCTTAATGCGTCATATACGCTAACTCAGTTTACTCCTTGATTTTCGCAAACATTAAAATGCCTACTCATATAAAGACGAGTTCAACAAAGTTGGAGAGTTGAGCAAAAGGGGGAGAATGATTTAAGAATTAGCAATAAAGGTAAATTCAAAAAGAGCAGAGAGAGAATTGTTTTATAATATCCTTCATTTTCCCGATACCAGCGTTCTTCAACGTTTTTTAATCTCACGGCACACTTGAACCTGTAGTTAAATCTCCCCAGCATACTTAAATTATGATGATTAAAAAAAGAGAAAAAAAAAAAGAATGTATTTACTGTGCTTTGAACTTCTTTCAAAAATAATTTAATTAATGATCTCTAAAATTTTTCAAAGCACACCTAAGATCCTCTCAAAGCTCACTAGCATGCTGTAGCACCCCGGTTGAAAATCATTGCCTTGTCGCATGGATGTCTGCTCACCTAGTTCTTGCTTCTGTTTATCTGGTTGAGTCCTCCCCTTCCTTCGTCTTTCTGTTTCTGATTTCCTTCTTAAATAACAACTCCAGATCTTCTCCTCCAATAATTCAGACTAATTCTGCTGAACCCATCCCCTCTGTCTTATACAATAAAGTCCTTCAGACGTGTACAAGCAAATCCATTGATGCGCAGACAAAATTGCCTCCATTTGACTTGCTCCCCTCTTTTTAAAACATAGTCGTAATCATAAAAGAGAACATAGATGAGTTTAAAAAATAAATACAGTACTATAAAAAAGCAAACAAAAGCTATGATTTCTGTTTCCTATCCGATAAAATCCAGACTTTTAAGTCTGTCCTATAAGAACCTACTTTCTGTTTATATCTTCGGTCTTTCCCTTGATGGTATCCTCACCCTCCTAATTCTTCAGGTGCAGGGCATTTCTTACCTTTCCTTAAACACAATCAAACCTTTGTGTAATCTATTTTCACCTACCCCCTTTGCTTAATGAACTCCTACTCATGCTTCAAGATCCTTCTCAGCTGATCCTCCAAGATTCTCTGAAAACTTGAGCCTCACATATCACATACATTTTAATTGTTTGAAAACATACCTGCCTCCTTCACTGGAATGGTGTTGTTTCAAAGTTCTTAGCTGCTTCGGGAGTTATGATCTAGAAAAGTAGAACAGTCTTGGTTTTCAGTAACTATGTATTGTCTTGCAGTGAAAGTGGTCAATGTGACCACTTATTTTACATATTTCATTCACAGAGTTCCATAATCTAATCTCAGCAAAGCTGTGTTATTTTTCTTATGGTGTTATGTTCTTATTGTGTATGCTAAGACCATGGTCAAATTCATATGTTGAAATTCTAACCTCCAAGATGGGATTAGGAGGTAGTGCCTTTTGGAGGGGACAGGTAATGAGGGTAGACCCCTCATGAATGGGATTAGTGCCCTTATAAGTGGGGCCTGGAAGAAAACCCCTTTGCCCTTTCCACCATGTACTGACAAAATGGAAGGCGCCATGTCTGAGGTGGGAAACCAGCTCTCAGCAGTCACCAAATCTGCCAATGCCCTTATCTTGGACTTCCCACACTTCAGAACCATGAGAAGTAAGTTTGTGCTGCTCATAAGCTACCATGGCATTTTGTTAGAGAAACCTGAGGAAAGTAAGATAGAAAGTGGATACTGAGAAGTGAGGTGCTACCCTAACAAGTAGTTAAAAATGGAGAAGAAGTTTTGAAACTGGGTAAGGGGTAAATGGCTAATGGCTAGAAGAATTTCAAGGTTCATGCTAAAAAAGCTCTCATTGTTATGAGCGGCCCATGAAGGGTGATGGCCCAGAGGGAGGAAAACAGAGAGCTACAAAGAAAACCCCAATTTTCTTCTTTTCTGAATGTATTTATCTTCATTCATTCTTTACGAGGTTTTTGTTTCCACCCCTTATCTTAAACATTGTTATTGTTGTTAAATTTTAAGCTTTCTTAATTCTGTGAAGGCAAAAAGTGGAAACCTAATAATCACATGTAAAACTAAAAAAAAATTATAATAAGAAAAAGAAAACCCCAATTTTCTTTGAGAACTCCTAAGTAATACTGCCTAGAATTCTGCTGGTAATCTGCATGGTGGAGGCCATTCTAGTGAGGCTCAGACAGAAACAGAGAACCTGTGATTGGACGATGGAGGAAAGCCCATTCCTGTTATGAAGCGGCAGAACACTTGGCTGAATTGTGTGTGCATCCTGGTATTTTATGGAAGGTAGAACTTGTGAGCAATAAAACTGGACATTCGGCAGAGAACTATCTAAGCAAAGCACTGAAGGAGCAGCCTGGTTCCTCTTGACTGCTTGTAGTAAAATGCAAGATCAGAGAAATGACTTAAAGACAGAATTGTTGATCCAAGGGGAGGTGGTGCCTAAAGATTTGAAAAATTCTCAGTCTATCCTTATCAAAAGGAATGAGAAAACCTGTTAAAGTGAAGAAAACACTAGGGATGTGGTCAAAAGATCTTCTGGTAAGGAGATTAGTCAACTATATGGTGTGAAGAGAATCCAGAAGCTACTGTCCAAGATAATGGAAGAATGACCCTGAAGGTAATTTGGAAATCATCAGAGCTGTCTCTACCATCACAGGCCCAGACTCTAAAATCCCCAGAAAGCACAGAGCCATCACTCAGAGCCCCCATTATGGCCATGCCCTGCAAAGCCTGGGATCCGGGGACAGAACATTGAGCTAAATAGAATTACTCTTGAGCCTTAAGATTTAATGTTATGGGTCAGCGCCTGTGGCTCAAGTGGCTAAGGCGCCAGCCACATACACCTAAGGTGGCAGGTTCAAATCCAGCCCAGGCCGCCAAACACTGATGACAGCTGCAATAACCCACAAAGGTAGATATAACTCTATATCTTAGAGATTAGAGGTGAAGATATGGAAACTCCTTTTAAAAATCAAGTACTTGGCTCAGCGCTTGTGGCTCAAGTGGCTAAGGCGCCAGCCACATACACCTAAGGTGGCGGGGTTCGAATCCCCAGCCCGGGCCCGCCAAACAACAATGATGGCTGCAACCAAAAAATAGCCGGGCGTTGTGGCAGGCGCCTGTGGTCCCAGCTGCTTGGGAGGCTGAGGGAGGAGACTTGCTTGAGCCCTGGAGTTGGAGGTTGCTGTGAGTTGTGATGCCACAGCACTCTACCCCGGGGGACAGCTTGAGGCTCTGTCTCAAAAAAAAAGATTTAAAGTTATTTTCCCAGTTGGGTTTTAGACTGGCTGAGAAACTGATGTTGTCTCCGTTTTGGATCAGGAACCTCAATCCTATGCCTATGCCACCACTGTAATTTGGAAGCATCTAACACATTTGAATCTCAGGTTCACAGCTAAAGAGTGATGTGCCTCAGAGTGAATTGAACCTTGAGTCTCACCCATATCTGATTTAGATAATATTTAGTTGGGATTTGGGACTTTTGAGTTGATTCTAAAACAAGATTTTGGAGATATTGGGATGAACTTAATGTGTTTTGTATGCAAGAAAGATAGGAATTTGGGGGTGCTGTGGGAAATGTGCTATATTATGAATGTTTGTGTCCTCCACAAATTCATATGTAGAAATCTTAACTTCCAAGATAATGGTAGTAGGAGGTGGGAACTTGGGTAGGTGATTAGGTCATGAGGGTAGAGTCTTCATCAACAGGATTAGTGCCCTTATGAAACAGATCCCAGGGAGATCCCTCGCCCTTGTGGTGTTACAGCAACAATATGTCTCTCTAGGAAGTAGGCACTCACCCCAAACACTGAACCTGCAGTTGCTTTGATCTTGGACTTTCTAACCTCTAGGACTATTGTTTGTAATCCACCCAATTGGAGGTTTTTTATTTTAGGTAAGGCATGTGGCATAAGCCCAGGTTTAGTTTTCAAAATCTCAGTCTCTTAAAGAAATAAGGAAGCATTAAAATGTTTTATTCCAGTGATTCCCTCTCAGTGGAAGAACTGGTGTGCTATCTGGGAGGTCATATGCTCCAGGGGTTCTCGCCCTGTTTATCTCTGGTAGCACAAACCAGCGCAAACACTTTTGTGCCACACACTCCCTCTGGCTGTCACAGAGTTCATGATAGAAGTTGTAACCTAGGGGTGTTGGCTCTGACCAGAGCCGGAGCCGGAACTGACCAGGCTCCATACTCTGACCTGAGACAGGCCAGATGGAACTGACAATTGTTGCTCTCATCCAATCCCCCAGTTTTGCAGAAAGGGAACTGAGGCACAAAGAGGTTAGCTGCCTTGGCTTCTGTCATCCAGCTAGGTAAGAAAGGGGTAAAACTTAACCTAGAGATTAAATCTTTTCAGACCTAAACTGTTAGATAAAGCTATGATTGCTGTTGGGAAAAGCCCGGCCCCATCGCCTCTGTAATTGTAACGTGGTCACTCGCACATTCTGGATTACAATCTCTCCGTCTCTAAAGTGGTGTCTTCGTGTGAAAACTGACTTGTCGGAATTTAGCATACACGAAGTGGAATTCATAAAAACACCTTGTCCACACATGATGTGAAATTAAAGCTTTAATAAGTTTTTTCCACATTGCAGTTAGTTGTTTGAGATTGACATAGACTTAACTCAAGACAAGATGCTATGAACTTTGAATTTCAAAGAACGTAGGAAATTGTTCACTCACTTCCGTGTGAAGGCAGCTGCGTTTGTGATGATGACTCTGAGCTGAGAGTATAGCTACTAGGTTAGTCCCAGAAATAAATGTCCAGATAGTTGTGACTCCAACTACAAAAGCAAACTTGTAGATACTTTCTTCAAGGGGGTCTGTTTATTCTCACACAAAACTGTCTAGTCATGCTCTGCTAGCTCTCGGTAATCACTGAGTGTCTCTGCAGCACACCCTGTCAACAGTGGGGATTGTGCACAAAACAAAGCTTTATAATTGGCGCTTTTGTATTCTAACCCACCCAGCACTGGATTAAGCTGGGGAGGAGAAGATGAACACCTGATGAGCAACAAGCAAGGCGGTCTCCCCATTTCTGCCAGTTGTCTTAATCTTTCAGTGAGACGTTAAAAATAAAATATACACACACTTTAAAGTAAAACATGGAGGCAGAACACATTTTTTAACCAATGCTTGTGGGTGGACATTTTAGTTCAGAAGAGCGGGTAAAATAAATTCCTTGCTTTGAACTTAATGGAAAAAAATAAACGCACACTTTTGTATCAGAACCAACTTGCAGACATGATTAAGACAAAACAAAACAAAACTCTGTTAGAAATCGCTGGCTTGGTTGAGAAATAGATTTCTGGGTTGTCACAGACGTGACACCAATAATGTGCCAGTGAATTGTCCTACCCCCAAGCAACCTTGATGAACTGAGCAAGATCAAGGCCAGATTGTAGTCCCTTGAAGCATTGATGATAAGCACACTATGGTCAAAGGACACAAATTACCCTTGGAATCATAATGCAGGTACGTAGGCTGAATGTAAGAATAATGTGATTCAAACTAATTTAGGACTGTGCCAAGCAGGAAGAGAAAGTCCTTTGGGCATTCAAGAAGAACATTTAGACAAAGCAAAACAAGAAGGAGAATTTGTGGTTAGCAGGAAGCTGTTGCTCATTTATATTTTATCAAAGATTTAAAATGTTGGGCAAAAAAGTGGGGCTGTAGCAAACAGAGAGAGAAATTAGAAATGCATATGGTCTATAGCTGAGATATTCCGCCAGGAAAAACAATAAACATTGGGAAAATTGAAAACGTATTCTCTTTAACTTCCTGAAATTATGTTAGAGATGTAGGTGGGTTAGAAATGTTCATGCAGATAGTAACTCATTATCATGCTTCATATGACTTATCACTCTTTCATGGGAATCAAGCAAATCCCTTCTAATTATAAAGATCGCTATGAAAAATCATGAGACATCACATTTTACTGAATGGGAAATACTATTGATCTAACAAGATCCACTGGATAACGGAAAGGATCCTCTTGTGAAAGATGGAAGAATAAATTGATCTATATGATTTTCAGATAACTATATAGTTTTAGATGTAAAGTGACAATTTGTTAATAGACTCATAAATAATGTTTTAATGGACTCTATTCACATAGTCTCCTGCAAGAAACTATCTGGGTTATGTTCTTGGTGCTAGAAGAATGTATTAAGCAATTTTTTACTATACGTAAGAAATCAATTTATTTAGCTATCTATCCATCCATCCAACGGGAGAAGATCTGAAGTGAAATGCTCACAGGAGGAGGGTGTTAAGCAGACAGGTGATGGCAGTGTGTCTGGAAATACGATCGTGATTCATTCAGAGAGTATGCAAAAAGAGGAGGGAAAATGGTTATAAGGCATATTTTTAAAAATGAGAATAAAAGATTTTGTAATGGAGCGAGAAGATCTAACATATAATTTACAGGACAAATAAAAAATACATATACTCCTAAAAACATCTGGCATGCACAAAATGACGGGTGAAAAAGATACTCTCAACTTTTTGGCAGAAGAACTGAAGACATATAGGAAAGAGATATTGTAACCTGAAATTCTAGGGAGATTCATATCCAAACAGGAGATGAAGGATTATGTAAGACAAATCGATACTTTATAGAGTCAAACTGTTATTTTTCCTTGAAATAATAAATTGCTCTACTTTTAATTATAACCCCCTGAGAAAGCATGATTTGGTCATTAAAATGACAAAAACAGACAATGGAACAACTAATCCACTTGTTGGACCACCTTCATGATCAAATGGAGAAACAATACACAAAATCCATTTGTTTGTGCAGCCATCACTCAACAAATATTAACTGGCTCTCTTTGCAATATATCAGAGCAAGTAATTGCTATACAAAATGCCAATTGAACACAGAGTACTTCTTAAAATTTATCCTGTACAGAGACTGTAAAAATCTATCGGAAGTGTTGAGAAGGCAAATCAGACTCAGAAAATGTCATGACTGAAAAAGCAGATTTAATTGGGAACTGGAAATAGAAATTGAAAAACAACCAAGAGTCAGCAAGGAGTTTTATTTGGGAGTCCCATTATTAATCAGTATTCTCTAGTGATATATAGATGCTGGGTGCAGGAAAACTTATAGACAGAGGATACATTTGTGTTTAATAGGAATTGATTACAAGGCTTGTCTTATAGCCAAGTGCCGTGTGCAGGACTGAAGTGAAGATAGAAACTGACCCATTAGATACTGACCCATTAGGTAAAGGTATGGTTATTTTGCAAGCACTGCCTAGGCACTGGGATTCTAACATGGATAAAGCATGGCCTCTGCTGTCAGTGAGACAGCCATAGGAGAAATAGACACATGGCAAAGGGACGGGGGTGGGGGGACCTGGGAGGGGAGAGCAGAAGCCTGGGGACGAGGGGTGAAAGGGTCTCTGAAGCGGATGAGGTGAGAGGCAGCCTAAATGAGGAAAGAGGCTCAGAAGCCAAGAAGAGGGAGTTGTGTAATTGGTTATCAGCAGTGTCAAATTCTGTACATAGGTCAAGGAGCATCAAGATGGAGAAGTGCCATTTCATTTTGGCAGTGAGCATGTTACTGGAGACCTTGGCAAGCCTGGCTTCTGGGAAGTGGCGTGGGTTAGAGCAGGACTGGATCAGGTTCAGGAGCATTTCACTGAGGAACTGAATGCATCTGGTGCACTCTAGGAGTTGGGAGAGGAAGGGGAGGGAAACAGTTGTTAGAGGGTGTGGGCATTTCTTAAGACCCAGGGATATCTAAGACACAGCAGGAACCCCCAGACGTAGACTTTTTAGCTCTATTTTGTGAACAATCCAGCTTCTGCTAATAATAAGGAGGCAGCATTTATATCTTGACACTGCCTTTGTTGAGTTTGTTTGTTCTATCTGGCAATGAGTCATTCTGTAACACTGACCCTGCCATTGAAGTCAGCAGATTCTATTTGGAGAGCACTGTGATTGGGGAGGAAGTTTGTTTAAAAAGTTGACCACAACACTTACCCTTCCTGGTCTGCTAAACACCTGTGTGTATTAGTTTTGATGACGGACTCTTAGGGGGAGAGCATGTAAATGCCATGTTGGAGTCAAAGAAAAGGGAAGTCTTATCATCAGAAGGAGCTAAAAGGTACATGACACAGGAAGAAGTTATAATTCTTTTTGTTTTGGTTTCCTATCCCTGGAAAAGAGTTTTAAAAGCATAGTTTTACACACGGTCCGCCTCAATTCAAATGCTAAATGCAAGTTGCAGCTTCCCCTTCTCTGCCAGAGGGACCGGCTCCAAAGTCCAGCCACCTGTTTCCCTTTATAAAACCCCAAGACTGCTGCCTTGTCCAGTGTACTCCTCAGTGACACTAAATATCAGTGTGATGATGAATCAAAAGTCAACAGCGGCAGAGCTTTATTTACCGAGAAATGACACTTGGTAAGGTCATCTCTTTTTGAGAGGACATTGCAACCATGAAAGTCGTCAGAGGGATCAGATATTTATTAAGCTCAAATAAGGCAGGAAGAACGTATGTGTCAGGGGTACCCATCTTGGGTGTTTCCAACTTGGTCAAATTGGTGCTTCCAGAGGCTGGCTGAAGATGTTTGAACAGATAGTACAGGCACATGGTCTATGATGGCTTGGCTGGACACAGCGAAGGTCATAGAACTGGAAATTTAAGAATCAATTATGAAACAGGTTAAAGTTTCAGTCTATAAGAGAGTGGGTTTACAGTCAGTAGGTCTTGGATTTTCATAATAGCTGTGTCATTCATTAGCTATGGGATATTAGTCAAATGACTTAAATTTCTAAGCCTCAGTTTCCTCATCTATAACTGGTGAATAATACTAGGTCCTACCTCCGTGCTGTTATAAGGATTAAATATTGTAGTGCAAGCACTTCTTTCAGGACCAGACATGTAGTAAATGCTTTATATATATAGCTATTATTTCCCTCCAATCAAGCACCTTCTATCCCTTACTGATCAGAAAAACACAAACCATTGGCATTCAGTTTAATACATGAGAGCAAATGTGAAAATGAATGTGCAAAACAGCTTGCCATGAAAAGACCGCATTTTTAAACAATTAAGCTATGTATAAGGGGGAAAAAGTGAGCACCAAAAAATTTGATCTAGTCTAATGGGACTGAAGTGAGAACATTTTAATCAGCAAAGAGGACTCAGAAAGAAAATCCTAAGTTATAAAAGTTTTATTCACTTCTAAAATTTAATAAGATTCTGATTTTACTAACATTAAAAAATAAAATCATCTCTATTAAATGTAAAATTAGCTTTATTATACATATAAAGAGTCTCAGTACTCTTGTTCAAATTAATAGTAAAATATTATTCCAAGTAGGTTCTGTGGGACATATTAGGAATATTCAGATAATCATCAGTGTCCTTCTCTCTGCATATAAAATGCTCTACTGCGTTTTTAGAGTAACGTGATGGCTGCAGCTCTTCACTACGTTGTTTCTTTTACAGTTCCTGGTTCACCATTTAGTAGAGAAGACCTAGAGCCCTCATTTCCATCAGTCAGACCCAGGCCTTCTGCCAATTCTCAGACTCTACACTTAGTCAGAATGCCCTGGATCACTGACCCCAGTCCATGTTATTCATTTTTTCCAAATCTTAGGGGAAAAGTGTCAATTTGATGTGTTATCCTTTGTGCAAATAGAACCCAGAAACCAAAGTTATAAAGAAGAGATGGGTAATGTCTTAAAGAATGGATAGAAAATTGCTAATCACGTTGAATCTCAGTGAACAGTGTGCCTTATTATAACCTTAAGGAGAACCCAGAAATTGGACCCGCTAGCCCTCAACTTGGCTTGCTGAAGAGTTAGTGAACTCCCGGCCTTTATCAAACATCAACTGTATTTTTCTAGGTGAGAAAGAAAATTGCAAAGGCAAGGCAGCATGGAGCCTGCCACTTACTGAAATTCCACTTGACAAAGCCTTTTGTAGCTGGGCTACCCCAAGGTGACCTTCCCTTTCACCAGTTTGCTACTTAATGGTATTTTGCCATTTGTGTTCCTATATCCTCAGATTATCTGCAGGTGGGCCTCCTCTAGAGCTGCAGATTGGGAAGACGTGGTCCTCTTTTCTCTGCCTCTCCTCAGACTCTAAGCCAGATCTCACTCTTCTAAAAGTCCTGAAGTCTGGGAGACAGGCAAGGAGGAGGGAGAGGGAATTTTGGGGGGGGTCTGCTTTTCGCCTTTGTTGACCTCCTGGAAGTCACTCGGCCTCCCTTGCAGTTTCCCTTTTGTATGATGAAGATAATTATAGATGCCGGGTTGAGAAGTGCTTTGATATCCTCAGATAAAAGAGGCTCTAAAAGGGCAGAGGATAATTATTATTAGCAGCTCAATGGTTCATAGGTTTTTTCCATATGCAGCTTCTCTTCCAGGGAAGCTAAATCCATCCAAATAAAACCCGTTTCAGAGAAAAGGTACAATGGAAAACTATTTAAACAAGGAAAATGGCTTCAAAAAGATGAGCCAGATGAAACATAAAAGTGAAATAAAAAATTAAAGCGATGACATGCTTCTGAAGACGTCTCTGCAGTCTTGTCATGAATGAACTTAACATCACACAGAAGCTGTACGAGTCATAACAGCATCTTGCATTTGTATAATGTCTTCTCAATAACTTTACAACTCTTTTGTGACATAAAACGATACTTAGTACACCTTCAAGGTGTTATCAGACTATTTTTAGGCGAGATTGTTGAAGGCCGATCCACCGCACATTTTAAGAATGAAAATTAGAATCCAGTTTTCCTAATTCTTCAATACACAAGAAAGGCCTTGGAGAATCGGCCAGCTCATGGTATCCGTCGAGGATCTCCTGATTGACGTCTAGTCTGGTAAAGGACGCAGGTGGAATTTTCGGCGTTGGTTCCAACTTTTGTCTTACCGTTTAGCAAGTACACATATGAGAAAATAATCATTGTAGGAAGGGCCTCTTAGGCAGCTAATCCTTGCTAAGAGAATAAAAGACGAGGAATAGCACAACAAGTATAATATCTTAAGTCTCTAACCACAAGAAGATTATGGTGTAGTTGAGGAGGTAAGACATAGGCACAAAGCAATTAGTGGTCAAATATTATTTTATACTTTAGTATTAAATGCTCTCTTCTCTGAAGAGCTTTCCATAATTATGCTAATAGAAAGTAATCTTTTAAAACTCCCATCGCACTCCTAGAACTGTGTTTCTTCTAGCATTTATCAGAGGCACAGATTATGTCATGTCTTCTCTTTTGTATCAGAGTTTCAGTGCATCAGAAGTGGAATCTGTGTTTTATTTTATCTTAGATTTAATTCCACACTTCACATTTTCCTGGACAGAAATGAAGAAAGAGCAGAATGATATTTGTTGAAATGACACATCTACACAATTCACTATATCTCATAAGGGCATGTCACAAAACTGCATGTTTTTACTGATAATTCGAATCCATTAGGTTCAAAACAGTGAAGAAATCATCACTCCAATCCTGATATTCTCACAGTGCCCCAAGAGCACTTACAAATTACATTATAGTGGAAAAGTCCTTTATAATTATTTTCTACTATTCTTCAAAACCATATGAGTGTAACTTAGTTTTACTTTCCTCAATAATCAGGTGACATAAAAATTAAGAAAAGTGAGTAACTTACATTAGCCTGCTATCTTCAGGGTTCCCTTGTCATCTTGCCAGCCCTTGACTTCCTTTCACCTTAATTTCCCTTTGAAGCTCCAGGTAAAAAAGTAAAGAGAGAATCAATCTAGCAATATGTAGAGACCTGGATAAAGGAGTCAGCTGCTACAGGGATCAGGTGAGAGAGAGGCAGGAGAAGATAGAGAAGAGAACTCAGGAGTTCCAGAGTGTCCTTGGAAAGATAACCTGATATCCCACCTAATTTGTTTCCCAGGCACAAGAAATCCCCACTGCCTACATGCCCCTGAAACAAGGCCAGTGTCAGATATGGGGCAGATGTCTAGAGCAGAATTGCAGGATAGCGTTTCCACTTCCCTGAAAGGAGAGGGATTAATTAGGTGATAGCTCACTACCCTCTTTCTTCACTGCCTTCCTTTACTACTCTGTCCTTCTTGGAAAAACAGCACATACTTTCCACAAGTATCTCCTATCACATGTTGATGTGAAATGACCCTAAATAAAATTTAATTGTTCTTTCACTCATTTGGGTAAATTACCTTATATTCACGCATTAAATACTGATCCAGATAGAGAACTATTCATACAGTTAGGTATGTAATTCCCTTCCCTTCCAGATGTACTCCATCTTAGAAAAGATGATTTACCAGAAAAGATAATTTAACAGGGACATATGAGAATTTCTCAGAAAACTACACAAATAATTAAACTTACTTTTTAAAAGGTCAGTATTTATTTATGTTATATATAAGCTTAGGAGCAACTTTACCATCTCACTTGTCTCACCAAACTCTTCCATTTCTGAGTGAGGGAGACGAGTAGAAAAAATAAGTAAGAATTTTCCCTCTTAGAAGTAAGAATTTTTTCATGGAAAATACTTGACTTTTCTTGAGAGGTTCTAGATTTATTTTGGCTAACTAGTACCATATCTTTTAGCAGGCAACATCTCTCATTGTTTTCTGACATTCCTAAGAAAAGCCACTATTTCTGAACTAAATGGGCACAATGGGGTCAGCCAAGGTCAGCTCCTGCTTCCTCTGTAGGGAGTGAAACACTGGTGTTGACTTTGCCCCAAAATAGCCTGGGTCCATGCTGTGGAATTAGCTTGATCTCACCAGGTCCAAAACTTAGAGCCAGAAGTCCTGCTTTCAGAGAGAAAGACTCCTAGCCTTTTAACATTTTTAACATTGCTATTACTCAAGTTTTCAATTAGGCTTGAGGGCACTGGTAGCCAGAGCCTTGGGATAATACCATGAAGACCAAGGCAGGTGCCTTAGGAGGAAGCCAAAAGGATGAAGACACTGCATTTATGAGAATATTTTCTTTCTACCAGTCCTGATGGGAGTCTAAGTCACTAGATCCTGGATCTTCACGTTCTAGGGTCATTTTCTTTAAATCCCTATAGTTCATTATAATTTGTTATGGCATTTCCACCTTCATTATTTTCCAAGAAACAGATCACTTCCACAACTCAATCCAAGTAATGACACATTTGATTGATAGGCCAAACCTCATTAGACAGATGGACTTTATACTTTAAGCCATCTCTGGCACTTGAGGACACACATCAAAATTGGGTAGATGAAATTTTATCTGTAGAGGAGATAAGATTCAGTTGACTATGTATAGAATGTTATTATTATCCTAAATCTGTAAGTAAATAAGGAAAAATCTTATATTTTAAAAAAAGTTTGCTGAACTGTTAGTGTGCTGAACAATTAGTGATTTATTGATGTCGCCTAATAAATCACTTCCCTGGCTCAGTGCTAAATATTCCTATCCCTTTTGTTTTTACAGATAGACAAAATGAAACTCATAGATTAAATTAATGGAAGGAAAGTAAACTACAAACCACGGTGATTTCTACTTTGGCAAAGTGAATTATTCATGAAAACTCTGTTGTAGGTTTACAGTGCCAAAGGTAGTCCTCAGGATAATTTTTCTCAGCCTCTGGGCTTGGGGAGTAATTGCAAAGTAGGTAGCAATTACTTTTGGCATCTACCCACTTCATATTCAGTGTCCTTCTCTCGCTTGCTTTTCTGGGATCAAATGTGTAGTGAACCTACCAAAGCATTGTAGCTTTTGAAACTCCTCTGTGAGTCACTCCACTCATCTCCCAGCACCGAGGGCTTGAAGTTGTCATAGTTGTTATATAGACCTGTCATTATTATATATTCATGGGTTCACATATTCAGACACACACACAGGAGGAAAGCATTCTTATTATAGGCCTGCAACCATTCATACTAAAGTGTGAATGACTATTAGATTTATGAATTTTAAGAGAAGTATGTTAATCAAAGTGAACTTTACATGGTTATGATAGGTTGGAGAGGCAGTCTTTGACAAACTTTTTCACTTGTTTGTGTCCTAGTGTCTCATGCCCAACTTTCACCTTCTAAACAATACTTAGAAGAATCACTCGGCAGTTCGTAATCTCCTTCTGAATGATTTCTTCATTCCTATTCTTAAAATGTAGGCCTCGACACCAAGACTCTGCAGACTTGTTCCGTTCTTAAAACAACCTCCCATCATACAGTTTGAGAAAGTACTAAGAGTCTAACGCTCTGCTCCTTGACTCATGACAGGCAATAACCAACCTCTAAAGTATGAATTCTGGCTCTGCCACTTACCGGTTGTGTGACTCAGTTAAATTCTTTAACCTGTAAAATGAGGATGCTTGTAGCTATTGCCTTGTAAGGTGGTATTAAGGATTAATTGACATAATAAGTGTAAAGTGCAGTACCCAGCATAAATTGAGCACTCAGTGATAGTTTTTGATGTTAGCACAGACAGAACCACTTTTCCACACCAAAACACCATGTAATCCCCACGAAGGCAACTTTAGGGCTTACCTGTGGTCAGGCCACGTCCCTCCCTGAGCTTCCTGACTTTTGGTACTTCACCTCATTTTCCTGTCTTCTGTAATTTATTTGGGAATACTATGCATCAGACACTATGCTGGGAGCTGGGAACTTCAGCAAGCTACACAAAGAAGAGTCTTATCCTGAAGCAGCCTTCAGGGCGGTAGAGATAACACGAAGAACTAATTAAAAAGCATTTTCAATGCTGATAAGCCCTGTGCAAAAAATAGGTGTTATGTAAGGTTTGGAGGTCAGAAGACTACCAGGATTAGGAAAGAATACATCTTGAAAGATGGGTGGGAATTAGATAGTACAGAGTTGGGGGGAGTGGAGTAGAAAACGAGGAAAGTGGAAAGGGAATGCATTTGAAGAGATGGGAAGAAGTGTGGTCGGGGCACAGGAGAGTTGAGGCAAATGTGGGGAGCAGAATTAGGCTGGAGGCAGGGCAAGGGCCACTTAGGTCCATTGCTCTCAATCCGACATTGACAATGTCTGGTGAGATATCTTGGACATCATAACTGGGGGTAGAGGGTTCCAGTGGCATCGAGTGAGTAGAGAATGATAATGTTGCTAAATAAACATCCTCCAGTGCCCAGGACAGCCCCACATAGTAGGATGCCCCAGCTGAGAGTGCCAGTAGAGCCACGGCAGGCTAAATCCATTGCGCTTCATCATAAGAACAAGGGGAACCCACTGGAGAGAGGTGAGAACAGCTGTGATGTGATTAAATTTGCTTTCTTAAAAACCATCTCTGGCTGCTGTTGGGGTAAAGTGGCTGGTAGATCTTTGTAAAGGTCAGGTAAGAGATGATGATGGCTGGTCCAAACCACTGTCATCTTTTGGGGCCTTAAAATGTGTATACCTCACCATTTCCTAAACTTTGAGTCAATGAATGAATGAACTAGATGTAGAGAAGAAGCAGAGACAACAACTGGACTCCAGAGAAAGGGGGTTGAGATTTTTCTCCAGGATTCTCTGGCTTTTGTGCAAGCATCTCCTCTTTTCCCTCCAGGCATGCTGGAGCCACCGCTGACTCTGCCCCGGTAGGTAGTTACCAGACAAGTCCTCTTCCACCTTCTCCACCCACCTTTCTACCTCCATTCTGTGCTTTCTACTGAGAATCATTTCTTCTGGGCTCCTCTGTCCGGTTAGACTCATCTACAAAGGGACGTATGCTGATCCCTGCTCTGTGAATTCTCAGAGCCCTTCCCCCACTGGGTATGAAATCTTACATCTATCAGTTGGGTCAGATCCTTTGAAAATGGAACATCTGTCTCCTTCTTCAAAACTGTATTTCTAACAAACTCCACAAAACAGCAGTCCCCCACACCTGACTTCTGCCATGCACGTGCTATAAATATGGCCAGGATTTTTTTTTTCAAGGTGATCCAGATTGTATGTTATTTGATACTTTTAAATAAAAATAATTCCTCACCCATCTTTATACCTACATCTATCAGCTATCTGAAATCTTTTCTGGAAAAAAGGTAAGGTGTAAGTAAACCTAATTGTGATTTGAATTTTAAATTTGTAAGGTTTTTCTCCAATACTTAAATTTATAAGACAGAAATCCTGGTTGGAGAGTGAAAAACAAGGTAGCTGTATCTATGAGTCATATTCTTACTCCAGGGGACCAAGAAAGTAGACAGTCTGGCACCCCTATATGGGGGCATGTAGAGGTGACTGCCCCGACATGCCCGTGTTGGCCAGGTATAGACCAGACCTCAAGGGGCAGAAAGATGGGGACATGTAAAGCTGCCTGGTTACAAGAATAGAAAGTGGGTGAATCTATTGGGAACAGGAGCAGAGATGTCTACCTGAAAGTGTTTTAATTAAAAACCTTTTTTTTTTTTTTTCTGGTAATGGGTAGCCAAATAAAACATGTCAATAAACATCAATTGGCCAATAACTGACAAATTGAGTTTGCAAATTCTGGTCAAGAAAAAACCAAATCAGAGATTGGAAGATCTCCCCTGTAACTTTAAATGCAGGTAAAGAGAAAACATGCTAAAATATTAAAAGATTAAAAAAGTGGATGTATGGTTGACACGTAGCTGACCATTTCTTTACACTCTACCCTCTTCCTCCCTTTGATGCTGTATTATTTATGGAGACCATAGAAGTGTAAAATTGTTTCTCTCGCTCCCTTTTCCTTGCTACGGCTTTCTTTCCTTCTCATATGCCAACATCACCATCACAGGGGAGGTGTGAGGGTCAATCTATGTAGGCAAGGAAATTCACAGTCCTTGCTGAGCTGCTGCCGGCCTTACCGGGCTCTGCGGCATCTGTAAGCCTGGCAAAGTAGGTCATCGGAATCTGAGGGGACATATTCACTGTAATGCCTGGTGCATAATAGGGCACATTAAAGACAAACTTTCAGCCTTAATTCTTAATCTCTTTTCCAGCTTTAGTAGATTAAAAAATCTGATATTCTGAGCACAGCATTATTCCTCCTAGGGCTACAGCTGTGCATTTGCTTTCTTTCTTGAGAGGAGTGACGCTTTTGCACAGGTCTCAGGAAATGCAACACAAGGGAAATGCCATTTTAACAAATTTCAAGGGAGGGGGACAATCACTCTTTCTTTCCCTGCAAGAGAATTTTGCTGCAGTGGAAACATTGTATAGTTATCAAACAGATAAATAAAAGTAGAATTTTAAACGTAAGGCAACTCTAGTATTTTAACATTTATTAAGGGCCATTTATTCCTTAACAACTCCAAGACCTTTACATGTTCTTATCCCACAATTCACATTTTGAGGGTGTCCAACTCTTCTCAACTCTGCTCTGTGTGATGGGTAAGGCAGTGAGAAAGAAGAAAATGGTGGGAAGAGACTGGCTTTTTGTTTTTTAGTGCTGACAGATGACTTCTGCAATGACTTAAAGGTGATAAAAGTGTGTATGTCAAAAAAAAAAAAAAGGAAAGTATATGTGTCATACTCCTCTGTGTATCTCAGAAACCGTCTGTAAGATGTGGACCACTGGACCCTTATTGGGTTCCCTAAATCTTACAGTCGACAACTGTTGGTAAGGGCCAGACTCTATTGTAACTACTGTAGTGTTGATCGAGACAGGCTAGGTTCCTGCTGTCATGGAGCTGGCCTTATGCAGAGCAAGCCAGTTAATGAGCAAACAAACCAGAGAAATGACATACACACTATGCAAAGAATTAGCTGAAGGTCTAGATGGTTCCTTAGATTATATGGTCAGAGAAGATGACACACAGAGACAAGAATGACAAAAGGAGCTAAACACGGAAAGATTCCAAGGAAAGGGCAGTCCAGGTATGAGAAAGAGCTGGAGGAAAGGCCCAGGGTGAGTGGATTAATCATTGGCTGCTGTAGCCAATTACTACAAATTTAGTGGCTTAAAACAATACCCATTTATTATATTGCCGTTCTGGAAGGCAGCATCTCAAAACTGAGTTTCACTGAACAAAAATGAAGGTGTCAGTAGGCATGCTTCCCCCCTCCCCCCAAAAAACAGGTGGCCCTGTTTGCTTGCCTTTGCCATGTTCTAGAGGCCTGCATCCCTGGGCTCATGGCCCCTTCCTCCATCTTTAAAGACACAGTGTAGCATCTTTAGATCTCTCTGAATCTGATTCTCCTGCTTCCCTCTTTAATTTATAAGAATCCTTATGATTACATATCTGACCCACCAGATAGGGGAGATTATCTAAATCCAGTATGATCTCCCCATTTAAGAGCCTTAACTTAATCACACCTGCAACGCCTCTTTTGCCAAGTAAAGATAACACATTTACAGGTTCTGAGGACTAGGGTGTGGACATCTTTAAAGAGCCCTTATTTTGTCTCCCATGGTGGCAATGAGCCTTTCAGTTTGAGGGACAGAAAGAACCAATATGGTAGGAATGTGGTAGTGAAATAAAAAATGATGGGGTGAGGCCCAGTTCTGGTTTCCCAGAGGCCAGATGTGTATCACCGTCACATCACTCACTGTTCAATCACTCATTGTTTTCCAAACTTCTGACACCGGCATGGGAGGGGAAGGGCGTTAAGGCTTGGTTTCTGACCTCGCTGGATAGATAGTAAACTGCTGCTGCCATTCCTTAGTCTAATATTCTAGTTGTAAATATAAGAAAAGGGTAGCAATTAGTATAAACAACTTCGTATTTTGATTCATAAGATCATACAATTTCAATTCTGAATAAAAATCTAAAAATTATCTAGTTGGGTTTTTAATTTTTTTTTTATTAAATCATAGCTGTGTACATTAATGCATGGGTTTTTAATTTTTATAAAGAAGGACACTGAGACAAAGAGAAGTTCAGCGTCTTTGCTAAGCAGATGGGCCTGTGGCCAGAATCTCTCTGTGCAGAGTCCCCATTCACTTCTCTCATGCATGATTACATTTAGACCTGTGCTACTTTTCCCAATTGCACCCGTCTCTGGGTAGGCACAGGGTGCTCTGCTGGTCTGGACGTTCCACAGGCCAAGTATGCATTGCTTTGCTGGCACAGAAGAGTGGGTGGTAAACAATAGTGCTGATTGAAGGGTTGATTCAGTCCCTTGCCCTTTCTTACCCCCCAGAACAGATATGGTGAAATAGAAACCAACTAATTTAAAAGATACCTGAAGGCATGCAACATTTTTATCATTTGCGAGATATTCGAAATGGCTATCATTGCACTCAGACATATCCATCATTTGTGGATTTACTTGAGACTTTCCTAATAACACTCAAGTGAGGTACTTACCAAAACTTGCTGCCCAGATATGATCCATTTGGAGTCTGCAGCAGTTCAGATTAATTTATTTTGCAGTTTCTCTTACTTCTGTAGTAGATGTTTTGGCATACATGTCTTTGTATTTTGGAGAAGTTTGAGACTTTCTAATCCTGCCTATCAATCATCCCCCATCACCCTCCACATCTGACCTGTGGCAAAGCATGTGTAGATAAGACGGTCAGCAAAGGAAACTCAAAAGATTGTGAAAGTCAGGAAGTCACCTCAGTGATTAATAGAAATTTGGTTAGATAGATTAGAAAGTAGATTGACACCAGCCGGTAAATTTTACACTTTAGTTTTTGGCCCTGCGCTTTGTAGATAATATAATAACTACCAGCTAGTTCCAGCTTGCTCCTAAAAATAATCTATTGAAGTTAACCTCTAAAAAAAATGCAGGAAATGGTGAGACAAATTAATCTACATAAAGAGGAACCAAAGAGTTCTTACAGTTTTTCCTGGGTAAGAAAGCTGGTTGGGGCAGGTCCCAGAGGCAGCTGAACTGGGTACCTCTCTTGGGTGTGGTTCAAACCTATAAAGTTCAGGGAGGAAGGTTTGCTAATCTCTGAGCAGGTGGGTCAACCCTGCTCTACATTCTGGACTTTCCATGTCACTGGCCCTAAATTTTTCTCAAGATCCCTGTAGCAGGAATCAAAGCACATCTAGATCCTTCTTTAAACTGTGCAAAGTGGTCATCATTTTAAACTGTTAATGTATATCTTACCAAATATAATATACACTCTGGTATTTGCTGTGTAAGTCAGTATATTGAATCGAAAGCAAACCACGTTTATACTGAGGGCCAGCTCCCAGAACATTAAGTAGATTCATTTCACTTCAGTGAGAAGTTAAAAGGAAAATACAAATGTGAAGTCTTTTTTACACTAATTATGTGGCTTTTTACCTTGTTAAAAGGGATGTGAAAGCATGTTTCTAGCATGCTGTATTTCCAAGCTTAGTAAGTTTTAGAGCATATAAATCTATATTTCAGATATTTCCAAAAAGTAGTTTATTAGAGTTTCTATATTGCAATGTTGTGTTTTCTGTGGAAAATGCACTATACAATTTTAACTTATTCAAAACAGGAGCTTAAAGCACACTGAGTATGGCTTAACATTATAAAATGTGGTCCCAGAGCCTGGGAATCTCAGTAAGCACAAATACTCAGAATAGGTTAAAATCTGAGAAGTATTTACTGCCCATTATGTATGATCTTAGCCAAGAGGCAGAGAAGTGATTATCTACTATGAGTTTCTCCAAGGCTCAGAGCTGTGTTTTTGCAGAGACCCGTAAGAATTGGTCTTTGCATTCAAGTAATGTAAGATCAGGTTTGTGGCCTACAAACTAGAATATGATCAAGTATAAAAATGTATGATGACCAAATCTATAGTTTTGAACTGGTGGAAAAAAAGGCTTCAAAAAGAACTTAAACATTATACCATTGACTGACAAGAGATTTGAAAGAGGACAGAGGTGGAGAAAATATTTAGTACTGATCATGACGATATCATAACAGTTCACTGGGTACCTTCCACATGCCAGCTCTGAGTATCATCTCCAACACAAACATAAACTCTGCAAAGAATCACTAGTCCCACTTGAAGGATGAGGTAACTGAGGCTCAAAAATGCCACATAAGTAGCTAATGACAGAGCTGGGATTCAAATACAACCAGCTGGCACCAAAGACAACATTTTCTTCCATCGAAAAGCGTAAGCACAGGAATAAGAAGGTCATGATGAGGTGGCCTGACAGGAGGATGCATTAAGCATAATGACGGGCAGCAAGTTTGGATGGGCATATGGAGCTAAATTGCGGAGGAATTTGAGTGCCAGGACAAAATGCTTAGCCAGGCTCCTTGACGGAGTAGGTAACAAGTGGAAGTTCTTGGCTAAGTCTGTAATTCTGGTAAATATTCTATGTTCTGTGTAGATTTCTGACTCAGCTTTCTGTCCCCCAGAGAGATAAATATAAACTTGTTTAGCCGAGCCTGGTATTTAGGATGTGCTTAATAAATGTCAAATTTCCTTTCTTTCTGGGGACTCTGGACTCCTGCTTTCTTGCCACCCATTTGAAGCTTCTGCAGAGCAAGTAGGTCAATGGTCTCGCTTTACTCTTTGCCAGACACAACTCAAACCCCAGAAGTTTCTGCTTTCTCTGCATCCTTATCGAGATCAGATGAAGCCTCAGCCAAAGGACCTTTGTCGCTGCAACATGGACTGATACATCTTAGATAAAGCAAGGTCTTTCAGCAATGAGTGGGAAACTCATACCTACATTTGGAAATAGGAAAAAACTATTCCAAAAAAAATATGTAAGTAAGTAAGTGTTTCAAAGACTTGGGGTGGGAACAGAGTCATTACCTACCTTTATAGAATTTATAAATGGAACACTTGGGAAAGGGAATAGTTTGAAAGTGAGAATGGGTGGGGGTGGGGTGGGGAAAGGCATGGAAAAGGTGTATGTAAAGAGATGAATAAACATACGCGAGGTCCAGACCGCATATCAAATAGTACTGGAGTGCTATTTTAGGAGGAGAGGAAGAAATATAAAAGGAGGTAGGCGGTAGGTAGGCATTCACGAAAGCATACACTGAGCGTGAGCAACTGGGTGACATTTTAAAAGGTATGCCACTCTTTCCTCCATCCAGAGCAATCCATCTTAGATAATCAAAGGTGGTTCACCTTAATTTACACCAAAGATAAATGCAAAATGAGGACCAAGAAGAAATTGCCTGTGGAAATTAGGAGGCCATGGAGTTGACTGATTATGTCAATCAATAATTAGTTGATCTCACTTTGTACTCTGAGTAGTTGAATCTTAGGCAAAATTTGCCAATATTCTCTAATCCTGTTTTTAAAAAATATACATTGTAACAGTATATTCCTCTTAAAGAGAAAATCTGAATGTGATGAGAGGGAAGAAGATTTGTTCAAAAATTGCAAGAGAGTTTAGCGTCCTGGTCCAGGCACAGCAAACCCACAGCGTCTTTCGTGGAGAATGTATTTTTTCTCTCTTTATCACCTCCTTGGTTTCAGTGCGGCAGTGCCTCTGTCCTTGCTAATTTCTTTTTCCTCACTTCTTTCCTCTAGTCTTTAAATGCAGACACTAAGGACTATATCCTTTAAGCATCATCTTACAGACAAAGATACCACCCGTCCCTGAAATTCTGAGCGTTTCTGTCACTCAGGCAGTTGGTACAGACCCTCATGCAGACACTTGTCCTACTGTGCCAGTTCTGGGCAATGTTCCTCCAGATCTCAGCGAGACCACTGCTTGCTTTTACCATCTCTTCCGCCCTGTTACTATGGGTGCATATGTGGACTGGGAGAAGAAACCAAAGGATATGGATGCCTGGAAGAAATTGTTATTGGAATTTATACGTTTTTATTCATTGTTCAGGAACTAAAAATCAAACAAGACAATTAGTCCATTAAATTTATCTTATTAAAAAAAAGAAATGCAATACACTCTCATTTCTCATCTTTAAGCTTGGATTATTATAATGGACATGAAATCAGACCTGTTTTTCCTCATATCTTCCATTGATCAGCTATGTTATAATCACCTTTGCTTGCACTTTGTTTAACCTGCCTGGAGCAGGTGTCAAGATTCTGGGATTGAGAGGCAGGTGTAGGAGAGGGGAGGAGAGTAAATCAAGGGTCAGTTGCCACGTTTTGTGGGAGATAATTGATACTGCATTTGGAGGCCACATCCAGAGTCCCTGGCCGTCCTGAGTGCACTGCCAAAGCAGCCAGATGCATTGCTTTCCGGGCAAAGGAAATGAGGTGTCCTAGAGAAGCCCTGTTGTTTTCAGATTGAGCAAATCCTCAACGGGTCCTGGGAGGAGCCATGGGGGAGCCAGCTGCGGGTGCTGGCCTGCTTCCAGAGGGAAGTGGGAAGCAGAGACTCCTGCAGGAAGGAGCAAACCTAAGAGCAAGAAAGGCAGCATTTCGGTACCAAAAACCATGTTGGCACAGAAACAGTGAAATGCAAGTCCTGGTTTTTATGTCCCCCTGCCACCCTGCTATGAAATGGGCAGGTACCTAGGAAGCCAAGTGCAAGGAAATTGAGATCTATGGGGTCTGTGGGTCATCCGGGGATAACGGTGAACGTAAAAGCTGAAGAAATCAATGTTTCCAAAGGATTTATATTTGTTTTTAATTTCCTTTTTCTTCTTTTAAATAATCTAAATCCAGACACTGGGATAAGTAGCTGAACTGGGTCACCTCCCCTCGTCATGGAAGGCTTGCAGAGTCCTGCAGGGACGCGGAGGGCTACGTGCACAGAGAAGCCAGGGGTGCTCCTGTCCCTGCCACGTGAGTTCCAGGGATGAGTTTCTAATGAGTATGTCAATGAGAAAGAAGAGAGCCAAGGGGAAAAAGTAGAAAAAAAGAGGAGGGGACAGGGAGAATAAGATAATGATGGGAGTGGGGGAAAGCTAGGAGAAAACAGAGGAAAGGAAGGCAAGCATGGGTAGGTAGGATTCTGGCTGTCAAAATCATAAACGGCCAGGTGGCTGAGCTGAGTCACCGAGTTAAGTGTGGTGAGGGGCCCAACCACACCGGCTGGTCTAGGTGTGGCTGGGGGAGTGAGGAAGAGTCAGGAGAACCAGAATTTTTGTTGCATGGTGCTCCAGACAGGGCTGACTCCAGAGCTGACCCCTTGTTGAATGAGAGCTAGACGCACAGACATTTTTTAAACACAAAGAGAAAGGGAGAAGTGGGTGAATTGTTGTCTGAACTAAGCTCAACAACTCCCAAAGAAACAAGTAGCTGAGTGGTGAAAGGTTAATTTCTTGGCCCCCAACCCCTCAAGCAAAGCTTCAGAGAGGGCTCTTGTGGTCTTTGTTAGTTACTAAATGAATGATCTGCAGTCTTTACTTCCTGGGACCCAGAAACCAAATCCTATTTATTGATTCATATTGAACAAAATTCAGCCATTGAGATAGTGTCTATTCCCTGGTTTGGGTTGGGGGGTCTGAAAGTCTCAGTGTTTTCAGTAAGACTATATTATTTATTTCATAGATAGTAACTGATGCTTAGCTCGCTAGAAATCCCACTCTCCCTTTCCCAGAGCCGAGCCCCTCTCTTTAAATAGCTAACCCTTCAAGCTTACTGACTATCAGTTACTGATTTGTTGAGGTTAAGCACAATGTGTTTATTTGGAAAGGAGGATACTTGAACGTGGACCTAAATTGCTTTGACTTCCAACTGCCAACAAAACGTGCCTTGGCTACTCTGGCCGAGGGGATGATATATGAGACCAGGGTTGCCATGATTGAACTCCAGTGCCACTGAGAGGCTGAACGTGAAGAAAGAAAGAAGGAGAGGAAGAAAAATAGGCAAAGGAGAAAGGTGGGCCGAAAGGAAGATCAAATGTAAAAGAGTTGATGCAGTTGGGAGAGGCGCGGTGGCACCGTCACGGCTTGGTGGGATAGTAAATGGCATCAGGACGGTGGGTACCTTCTCCAGGCATAAACTGGACAGCACCGTGTCTCCTCTGGAGCCATAATTACAAAGTGGGATCTCTACAAGGGACAATTTTGGACTGAGGAAAGGCCCTCCCCAGGGAAGGCTAAACCCGCGTTAGGGAAAGGTAGCTCAAACAAGCACCAATATCCAACCTCATGGCAGGAACAAGGGCGAGAGGGATCATATTTTAAAGCTCCATTAACAAAGAACTTTACTTAAGGAGGAACTGTTAATAAGTAATGAAACAAAGTGCCTGTTATGGAGATTAAATGCCCCTGTGTCAAGGTACAGAGTTCAGGCTGCAAAGTGCAGCTGTCACCCTGTCTATAACCCCACGGCTGCCTTAAAACCCCAGGTTCAAAGTGTGTCTTGCTGCCTTCCTGTTACTAGGCTGCCCAGTGCAAGGTCCGGCCAGGGTTCAGAGTTCAGCGTCTGAGGCTCTGCTGACTGCCTTCTTTGTTTAGCTTGGGCGAGCTTTAGATAAGCCACGGACGGCTTATTTAAGGCGATTATTACAAACAACTGACAGATTATTTTCCCAGATTCTTATGCTTATTCCTTATATGCAAGCTTAAACAGTACCCAACTATAATTTCTTAAGGATTTGTGTGTGTACAAAAGCAATCAAGATAAGGGCATATGAAAGACTGGGTCGAAAATCTTTTTCTAAGAAATAACTATGCTCCAAGCAGACACATAAAAAAGAGCTCTTCTGAAGTACGGGCTCATGAGGGCAATTTCAAGACAGGTCAAAGAATTCACTCTCTCACTACCAAAGATCAAACAAATGCTAGATTTATCCTTTAAAGCTGAGCAAGCCTCCTCTGACAGTAGATCGGTGTTAATTCATTTCTGGATTCAGCCCTCCTCTCATTTGTTCTTTTTGTTTATCTACTAAAGACTCAGAGGGACACTCACTTTCTCAAATGGTTTCTGTTGTTTGATCTAATCCTAACCAAAACCCTGGGAAGGTGGCAAAACAATAATTAGTATCCCCATTATACAGATGAGGAAAGTGAGACGCAGAGAGATTAGCATTCGGCCCAGGGTCATAGAGTTAATATATGGTGAAACCAAGATCACAAATCTCTCTCTCTCCTTAGTTACTAAGTATGTTAGTTACTACTCTCTTCCTCTCAGCACTTTTTTCATAAGTCCACTGATGCCTCTTACATCCTGACATCAGTTTCAATTAAATGGCAATCATTTTTTTTTTCATTTTTCACTTTTATGAGAGTGAGCAGAGTCAAAATAAAATGCGGGAAGCAGGCAGTTTAGGAAATGTGATTTGAAAGAGCCCTTCGGGGAAGGGTTGAGGGAAACAGGGCCTGACTTTACGCTGGCCTAGTGCCAGGCACCTGTGATTTGTGCGCCTTTTCCTAGCCACAGGTGCCGAGGGGCAGGATTTTCGATGAGTTCCCCAGTGGGCCGGTTGGGGTGCTGCTCCTTCCGGTGATAGCATGGATTAATGTTTTACTTCAGCCAGGAGCGCAGCTCACGGTGATACGTAAGTGCCCCGCAGGCTTAGAATTTAGGATATTGCTTCTTGCTTTTGATACTTAAAATCAAGCGCAGCTTTCCTTTGCCCGTATTTCCTGTCCATTGGAAAACAGTTTAAAAACCATCAGCAAGGGCTCGGCGCCTACAGCTCAACCGGCTAAAGCGCCAGCCACGTACACCTAAGGTGGCGGGTTCGAATCCCCAGCCCGGACCCGCCAAACAACAATGACGGCTACAACCAAAAAATAGCCGGGCGTTGTGGCGGGCGCCTGTGGTCCCAGCTACTTGGGAGGCGGAGGCAAGAGACTCGCTTGAGCCCAGGAGTTGGAGGTTG
Organism: Otolemur garnettii; assembly: GCF_000181295.1. Taxonomy (NCBI): domain Eukaryota; kingdom Metazoa; phylum Chordata; class Mammalia; order Primates; family Galagidae; genus Otolemur; species Otolemur garnettii. The sequence goes on along the minus strand of NW_003852404.1, from coordinate 19,816,224 downwards.
CTGTGAACTGTAATGCTGTGGCACTCTACCCAGGGGGACAGCTTGAGGCTTTGTCTCAAAAAAAAAAAAAAAACCATCAGCAAGTTTGATTTCTGTGGTGTGTATCTATCGAGTCCTACAATGTTTATTGAGATAATTTATTTGTGGATGTTTGCATATTATATATCATCATAGTTATTTACTGAGCCCGCACCATACGCTATGAAGAGGCATAAATTAAAATTCAGCTACATCCAATTCCTAGTTCTCAAAGAGCTTGAACTATATGGTAGGAAGAGAAAGGCAAGATTCTGTATGTAGCGCCTGATAACGGAGAGCTATAAGCAGAACGTGGGAGAGAAAGCAGTCAGGGTAAGGATTGGGTCAAACTCTAGGTAAAACCTGAGAAACTCCAGGGCAGTATGATAATAACGTATCATTATTGGTTCATGAATGGTAACAAATATGCCATGTTAATGTAAGCTGTTAGGGGAAACTGGTTATACAGAGACTCTCTTGACTATTATAATTTCTGGTTAAGTCTCAATCTATCATAAATTAAAATGGTATTTTAAAAAAGAATAAATAAAATCTCAAAAGTATAAGGTAGATAAGCTACTTATTGACTTTTTCCTTCTTTAGTTTCTCTGGTATATTAATAATTTAGTTTCTCTATACATTAATAATCCAAGGATAATGCCTAAAGTATCATTTTTTATGTATATGGGACACACAGACACATTTCTTTTATGTATCAGTTACCTTTCTTATGTATTTGTATGTACATTCACCTATATGTAAGATAATACTTTATGCATTATCATTGAGTAATTATTTATCTAGGGATATGTTTGGAGATTACTAAAGAGTCCAAAGCCTCTGATACCTGAAGGCATAAATTTCAACTGGTGAAATTTGAGTTGTGGTCCTATCTGAATGTGAACACTAACTTGGGGCAGGAATAGAAGCTTTCCCCAAATGCTTTAATCGTAAAATCAGCCCTAATTGTTCTTAAAACAGAAATAGAAGGAAATAGACATATGGAAACAGCCCATTTTGTAGAAGGCGATAATATCATTTCCCTTATGGGCACAGTAGCCATGAAGCATTGAAGAATAAAATGAACATTAACAAATTCGAAGTAAGGTTACCTTCCATCTCACCCTATAGGAATGTTCACGTTTCAAAGCAAGAAATATTGAAACTGATCCAGGAGGAAGAAATAAATATTTCTGTGATCCTTACCCATGCTCCAATTTCTACATCACTTTCAGCTTATTGATTTCATTTTATTAATTATGTCCCACTGTCACTGCAAAGGGTGCATTGTTCTTTTCCCATTTTTTTTCTCAGATGAAGAAATCTTGACTTTCCAGAGGTTATCTAGGGATTCATTAATAGAATAAAAATTGCACTCCAGATAATGTCACTAAGCCACTGCTACCCTCCGCATCTTCCTGCTTCCCTCAATCCAAAAGATTCTGAATAAGGAGATAACGTAATTAAATAACTTTACAGAAAATGCAAATTGAATCAAATCTGGAGAAAAAATAAAGATAGATTAATCAGATGAGGTGAGATAGCTAAGGAACACATGGCGTTCAGGAGACAGCAAATTAGATTGCCATTTGTAAGTGGTGAGATAGGGCAATAAGGAAGGCCAGGGATGTTCTGGTCTGTATTCAAGGAGAGGATAACAGGAAGACAAAGTGAGGTCGCTGACAGTACAATGCTCTGAGACCATGTCTTTTCTTCTCCACCTTTTACTATCAGCACGATCTCTGCTAAAAGTCCATGCCCGCTGAGGAGAATGCCTCTAAAAACATCAAGGAATTTGTCAAGACAACTAATATTCTAAACGGATAGATCCATGTTTTCTTCTGATTGTAGCACTGTTGGAATAACACCACTTGGAAAAAATAATTTAACCAGGCAAAGGAATAGTTTCAAAAAAGAAGTACAAGAATTGCCACAAGTTGAGATAGTTTTCAGTTTGGCCAGAAAGGAGACCATGGGAATGATAGCACAGGGTTGAGGCTGAACTGAATGCCTAAGTCTTGGCAAGTATCCGGTGAGCCCAGTAAGGATATGGGGGAAGAGGGCTTTAAAGTAAACTTGGAGTCACAGTGTTTAGAGAGAGATTAGAGCTTCTGAGATGAAGAAAGGAATGAAGAATTTGTTAAAGCAGAAGGCTATGGGAGCTTTCTTGGGAGCAAAACCATTTCCTTCTTTGTTCTTTGCCCTGGTCCTGAAATAGGCAGAAACTCATTCCTCAGGGAATGTGAATGTAGTTCTTTCAAGTTTCCATTGTATTTTTTGTTTTTCACTGGACTAACCATTTGAATGCTTACAAAGATCCACTCCTGCACTGGATAAATGAGATTGAAAATAAAAATATCTGGGCTATAATTGGTTTCATAGTAAGATTGAGTACATTAGATACTTTTTCTTCCATTCTTGAGATACTTTGCTAAGAAGAACATGTTCCAGCTCCAACCATGTAAACACGTAAGAGGTAAAGTCTCCATCTTTCTTTAATGCTGCATAATATTCCATGGTGTACATATACCACAATTTATTGATCCATTCATGGGTTGATGGGCACTTGGTCTTCTTCCATGACTTAGCAATTATGAATTGTGCTGCAATAAATATTCTGGTACATATATCTTTGTTATAATGTGATTTTTGGTCTTCCAAGTGGAGGGAGAATAATTGGTGGGACCACACCTACGGTGCATCTTACAAGGGTACATGTGAAATTTAATAGGTATAGAATATAAATGTCTTAACACAATAACTAAGAAAACGCCACGAAGGCTATGTTGACCAGTTTGATGAAAGCATTTCAGATTATGTGTAAAACTAGCACATTGTACCCCATGATTGCATTAATGTACACAGCTATGATTTAATAATAAAAAAAAAAAAGAAAAAAAATCTGGAAGCCAAACTCTCTCCTTTTTTTTTCTTGTCTGAGACATGAAAGCACAAGGTAAATAAGAACTATATCTGAAAGTCTATAATGCTTACGTTTATTATTCAATTTCTACCAGTTCCTAATTTTGTAATTTTAATAGATATTGACATGATTTGACACAACAGCAAAAAAGGACTGAGTATCCTAAGCTAACACTTTGCTTCATGGCGTCTCAGTCCTTATGGCCACAGTGGCTGTGTAATAGTGCATTGCCTAATATTGAGTCAAGAGTTGGAGAAATTCTCTGCAACCTCAAAACAGGAATTCCTTAAAGCTTTTTGAGAGGGGTATTACCAGGCACAAATGTCAAGTCAAGGAACAAAGGGACTAACCCAACTTTACCACAGAGAGTTTCACTGACTTACCCTCCTGAACCCATGACTTTCTCCAGCACTTCCCAGTGGCACACAGCACAAGGGGTTTCCTAATAATACAGATTCACTAGCTCTTGGAAGATTTTCATAGATACCCACTGATACTGAGGAAGATTAAATGAATAAATCCATCAGCTCAAGAGAGAGCCCAGACTGGATAGCAATAGAATAAAGTAACCCCCCCCAGTATGCTCAGAACTCAGGATTCTGCAGTAAGAATAAGGCTAGATGCATTTTCAAAATGCGTTGTAATCCATTTTCAGTAGCTATCGATAACCTTTATACAACCAATGATGCTGTTCATTTATCAATTAATAGCAAAAATATTGCAGCAATGCCCTAGTGAATATAGTTCCAAAATAAATTTGAAAGCATTCACTGTATCTTCTTCACTGAAACAATGTAGTGAAGTGTAAGGGGCCAAGGCAGATGGTGTTTGTAGGAAAGTGAATAAACATTCCAAGAACAGAGAGGAGATCTAGAACTCTCCAATACAGAAGGAGTGTGAATGCAAATCAATTAAAGTTAAATAACACTCAAAATCCACTTCCTCATCACACCTTCACATTTCAAGTGCTCATTAGCCATGTGTGGCTGGGAGCTGCTCTCTCAGAAAGTGCAGATAGAGATCGTGTCTATTAACCCTGAAAGTTCTAGGGTAACACGCAGATCCAGGCCATCTCACCTCTGTCCCTACCCCCACCCTACAGCATACATAATTTTCAAATCCTGCCAGTGCAATTTCAAGATTCAAATGGGCCCAGAAGAAACAAACAAACAAACAAAAGGCAAAACCCTAGGACAAGGTTGTTGCCACCACCACCAGCTGGCTGCATAGCTAGTGAGCTGGTGACAGTGAGGACCCTAAGTTTTTCTGTGCATGTGAGAAGCTCTGAGGAGGTAAAGTTATCTTCCTTCAGGCTGCGGTCATATGTTCTTATGGCCTGTCTGCATTTTATAGCTGCTGCTCCTGGCTGCTCCTCTAACTACACAGCCAGTGAGCACAGTGAGATGAAGCTGTAGGAGAGATAGTTCTTTGTGGTTCAAGCCTGTACCTTGCCCTAGTTCACCCCTATCACTGTGGTTCCCTTATTCATGTCAACATTATAGGTCAAAGTCAGGGTTCAGGGTCTAGAAGCAGAACACAGAGGCTTAAAAATAGACCTCAGGATTACTGGGACAAGCATGTGTGTATGAATGAGTATGTACGAATGATACGACAATGGTCAGCAGACATGGGGGAATTCATTTTGTGAAATAAGCTGCATTGCCAAAAGCAAGTTTAGTCCGAATCATTTTTCTGCAACCACGTGATTTTTCAAATCATCTTTGTGAAAGTATAAATAATTTTTTAAAAAACCAGCCCAATATTCTCTCTTTTGAACTTCTCCCTTCTATATCCGAAGTGCCTGGTCCAGGCTTTGGTATTAGGACCTGAGCCAGGATCACAGAAGGCAGCTGCACCTTCTGTTTACAAAAACATCTGTAAGAGAGAGAAGTGGCAGAGTGCAGCCATTTTTCTCCCTAACAGAAACTAGTTATTTCTAAAGAGAAGAGACAAGAATTAGTTTTAAAATAAGTGCAAGTTACTACTACTTTGCTTATTTTTTCAGCTACAGATGCTCAATAATGTCTGTGATTGATAATTAATAATGCAGATAAACTATAGAGAGGTCTCCCCCTGGGAATGATCCCTTTGTAGCAGGTTGTCTGTGAAGAGGTTGGCGTAATTAGCTGCTCTGTTTCATCTTCATTTCTGTTTCTGATAACGAGACAAAGACGACATAGTGAAAGACCTATGGAACCCGAAGAAAATTCTTATACTCTAGTCTTGCTCGTACCATTGCAACAAAAACAGACAGATAGACTGTGGGATGCACCTGGAATCGGTGAAGGAAGGCCATGCCTTTCTTCAGACAGAAGTGCTGCCTTCATTTGTGCTAATCCTGAAGTTCTCCGTAATCTGGCAAGGGCAGTTTTGAGTTTCAATTCAGTGACTGCTGTTTAAACTGCAGAGCTGATGCGCAAATGATCCATAACACATTTTGGCATATTAAATCATCTTCACAGTTCTAATACACCATGAAACCCCATTTACATATAACGTAGGCACGGAGGATAAAAAGCTGGGAACAGACTCCTGTTTCAAAAGGCATCAGGCACACTCCTTTATTTTCTTGAAGCGCCACTAACTTCTATAAATCCATTGCTGGAAAAGGTTATTAAACTTCCAGGCCCTTCTTTTTTCTTCTGAATCTTTAATCCCCCCTCTCTGCTCACAGGCCATATGGAAACTCTTCTCTCTTCCCCTCCTCTTATTTTTCCCCGTTATTCCACAATTCTTTTCCCTTGAGCTGAATCTCTCAGAATCACAGACCATGACAAACAGAATTCTTCTCTTATGATTTAAACTTGTAATGCATTTGGATTTTTAATCTTTTGTAATTTTTTTTTTTGGCCTCTGGCAACTATGACATAGCAATGGAAGATCCGATGGACGGGAAGGGGACAGCTTCAACAGATGCCAGACCTGACCTTGTAAAGGTAACGCCTAGATAACAGCACAGGCCATGATGTAACCAGATGGTATAATTATATGTATAGATGCCCCTGTATAGTAATACTGATATCTAGTATCAATATAGACCTGTGCTTTTCAACTAGTGTGCTGTGAAAAATTGTACAGATTTTTGAAAGAAGTTCAAAGCACAGTAAGTATATTTGTTTTTTACTCTTTTTTTGATTAATATAATTTAAGTGTACCTTGGAAGTTTAACAAAAGGTTCGCATGTGCCATGAGATAAAAAAAGGGTGAAAAACACTGGCATAAACAACAGACTCCCCACCTACTGTCCGATTCTTATTAGCTGTGTTGTATATAGACAAAGACACTGCGGTGTAGACAGAGTGCAAGAACTGGCTTTCACCGCACCTCAGACTATATAAGTTCTTTGAATTGGATCGGTAAATACTAAAATTTTACTTAATCATGTCTTCTAGAAAAATAATGAGACTATGTTGCGTCTCATTAGAATTAAAATCCATGCCCTTAACCATTATTGTCAGTTGCTTGGCACTAGATAAAAAAGGCACTGTACCCACCCCAATTTTCCTTTCCTGCAGGGTCCTTAGCCCACGGCTTCTCAACTTTGGTACTATTTCCATTTTAGGGCAGATAATTCCTTGTTTTGGAGGATTGTCTTGGGCATTGTTGGGAATGGCAAGATTCTTGGCCTGTACCTACTAGATGCCAGTACCGTCTGCCGTTGTTACCACCACCAAAAATGTCTACAGATATTGCCAAATATCTCCTGCGGAGGGAAAATCACTTCCAATTGAGAACCACAGTTCTAGACCGTCAACGCAAGGCTCTTCCATCTCTCATTTTTATTTTCTCCTCTCCATTCATTCTCCAAGTACATCTTTGCCCCCAGTAGGATCTGCGTATCCTCACCCAATCATAGGCCTCCCCACATCTCTCCTCTCTGAAACTCATGAGTTTCACAAGAGCACCTTTGCAATGCCTGCGTGAACTGTAATGAGCCTCAAGGGAATACTAGGAATACCTGAAGTAATGTAGAAAACAATAGGTAGAAAGTGTAAGGAATGTGTATCTAGCTACCTGTGTCTCTGTACTGGGGAGTCAAGCTGACATTGACTGCTGTGGCTTTAGGTTGAAAATTGGCATGTAGGATTTATGAGGTTGGCTTGAAACTTCTCTGAGGAATATAGAGCTTGAGCTTGCATCCCACATAACTTTTGTTTCTGTAAAAGTTTACACTGCGTATTGATTTCCCATGAAAATTATTTACCACGAATTTTCCATGTTGCATTTAAAAATTCCCTAAACCCTCTAAGTTCCACCCTGCTCGGCCTATTTACTTGCAGTAGGTAAACTCATTTCTGACTTTGAACCATGGAAACTGATGAGAAGATGCGGCCCTCTGGACGGAAGATTCCCTTTTGAATCTTTCCCCACACCCTCGTCTACATGGCTCATTTCGCATGAGGTAGTCCTCCTTCTCAAAACAAGCCCTTTGCACTATGTCACAACCCCGAGCCTCTTCTTATTTACTTTCTTGGCATCTTCAATATTTTACTTTTTGTTAGCACTTTCTACTCTGTCTATAAATATCACTGCCCACTCTGCTCTTTTCCCCGATGTGACCTCAAGCTTCTCTCTTACCATCGTTCATTCTTTCTTCTGGACTTTCTCTTTCTCTCTCCTTTTATCCCAACAGACTTCTCAAAAGGGGAACCTCCATGCCTTACCACCGTTCTACATCTCCCCGTCCCGCAACCACTTGCAGGCTTGTTTCCATCTTCAGAAATCCGCTGAGCCCACTTTTGCTGTCTGACAGTGCCACCCTCCCATCTTTAAATCTGCTGGATTACTGGACCTTGCCTTTTGAGGATTCGACACAATGGTCACTCCCTGGTTATTCAGACATTCTTGGCTTCAGTGCTCCTGCGTTCTCCTGACTTTCGAGCTGTTGTTACCTTTGCTGCTTCTTTCCCCCTCTCTCACCTCCGCTCCTCTAGGCAGATGAGCCCAGGTCTTCAGAGGCCTGCCTTTCTGTCTGATGTATCCAGTCCTCATGAGCACTCCTAGCCAGAGACTCCGGGGCTGCCGCAGAAGGGGAGTTAGTGACTCCCTTTATACTCAGAAGTGGTGTCCATCCTCCTCTGGGAAACTCCTCTTTGTGTGATTCACTTTCCATAGTAGGACGACGTCTTCAGTCTTGGAAAAAGGTGTTTGAAAAAAAGGTGTCTAACTATGGAATCACATTTAGAGACGTGTTTGGCTCAGACAACAAGGCTGTCATTTCTCAATTCCACTGGGCCCTTCATTGTAAATACTGATGCCAGCGTAGTCAGAAGCAGAAGACAAGAGAGGGCACAAGAACAGAGATGTTTCGCCAGCATGTGTCCACTATGGAGATGTAACAGTGTGCATGGGGGCGGGGGGACAGGAGAAAAATTGGCAAATCAATATGTGATATTTAAAAATTAGAAGTCAAAAGTAACTATACATGTAATATTTCAAAATCTGTAGATTAACAGAAAAATCATCTAAAACATTGAAATTGTTTTTGGGGAAAAGAAACTGGAAGGATATGATGGAATCTTGTTTAATTATAGTAAGTGCTTTGAGTCGGTTATTAGCACTTTAAACTATTCACACGTAAATAAAACCTAGCTTTCTGTGTAATAAATAATGTTATTAACACCAATAGTTTACCATGAAGAATAGAGAGCAATGCAGAACAGAACAAGGAAAGCTTCCTGTGATGTGGGAGATTTCGGAGTACATGGAGGACCCTGGAATGGGAGGGAAGAAAAAACAGAAGAGATGAAATGCCAGCTTGGGGCTGATTCTCTGGCTCAATTCATAAATTTAAACCCCCTGGGAGCAGGGACAGACCATCAGATGGCTTAGGAATCTTAGCACTGAAGGAAAATATGTTCCATTTTTCATTGGGAATTTTGAGTGCCTCCCTTCAACCTTGGCAGCCAACAGGGCAGAAATGGTGTGTGAGGTAAAGAGCAAGGCCTTCCCCTTGGTTGTTGTGTCTATTTGTAGGACAGAGGAGAAAAGTACCAACCTGAGACCCCTTCTCTGGGCTACATGCTTTAAAGGACTTGGTCTTTCTCCAACCAGGTTGTGTCCTACAAGACTAAAAGTCCATAGGACCAAAGGGACTTTCCTATCTAGAGCTCAGATCCCTCCCACCATCTTAGACCAGGTTCTGGACCCCTGGGATCCTAGAAATTCTGCCACGATTGCTTCATCCCGCATCCACTCTTTCACTCTCCCTGGGTCTCCATGTTGGGTCTGCAAACATTCCCAACATGTGAAGCCCTAGGTTTGGTAGGGATGGGAGGACAATAAGAGGATGTTTGTGTGTATATGGGGGGTTTGGAATGGAGTAGACGAGAGGGCATAGGTCTGTGGGCTGGGGTGTGCCTAAGGTCACAGGGAAAGGAGCCAGTGGCAGGAAGAGAATCAAAAGTGAGCTGTAAACTGGGGCTTGCTTTTTCTATGCCAGTCAACACTTGTCAGTGTGGAGCTCTAAGTAACCTGAACTTCTAAATTCAAATGAGCCAAGTCATCATAAGAGTATATTTGTCAAGGTGAAAGTATAGAATATATTTTACTTAACAATTTGTTTGCTCAATTGATAATATGCAAATATTTAGAATTATGATATGTGAGCCTCCATTTCTGCTCTTGCCCTGAGCCCTGCAAGTGTCCCATGGCAAGCCTGGAGGAGGAGATTCCAAAGTTGCTGCAGAAGGCAGTCAGTGGGGAATGCTGGCATGTGGAGAGGGCCAGTGGACTGCAGGGTGTTGGGATCAAGATAAAGGAGGAACAGAGTGCAGACCTGGTGACTAAAGGCCAGGGCAGAGAGCAGACTGTAGGTGTGCGGGTCAGGGAGGACCGGTGATGGCAAAAGCAGCAAATGTAGCAAGGCCAGAGGGCAATTACCAGCAGCCAGAGGCCACACAGCAGGAGACTCCAGACTTCTAGCAAGGATCTGCAGGAGGAAACAGAGATCAGGCCCTTTCCTCCTGCCCCTACCACACACCCCATGTGCCACTGTGATATTAGATGAGTTCCTCTTGTACTCTGTAGGCAGGAGAAAGAACAAAAAAATCTTTTGAGAGGTTAGAACAGTCATGTAAGTAGAATAATCTATGAATTGAATAATTTTAAAATGTGAATATTAAATATTTTAAACAGAATGTGACCAGATAAACTACTTTAAAGATATAGGGTCTTTTTTTTTTCTTGGCTAGTGATCAAAGTGGAATTCAGAGGTAAGCTGAGGTCAGCTATGAAACAGTGGCACTGTTTCATTTCTGCACATCTCATTAATTAATGCCAATTAATATTAATGCTCTCAAATGTAGACTCATAGGGAAGAAACTGCACTAGGTCCTTGTCAGGGTATAGTATGAGAGCAATTCTGTTACAGCCAGTGAACAATCTCATCATATCCACACTGTAGGTGAAGTCTAACTGGGAAGGATTCAGAAAGTCTGCATGATGAATATGGGAATATTCTGAGGTTCAGAAAGATTTGAAAATCCTACCATAGAGAGTAAGTATCACAGTTAATGATACTTCCTGAGAATGTTGGTCTAGTAACTATTAACCACTAGGCCTTGGCCAATCCTTGTTATTCCCAGACCCACTGCCAGCCAGGGGATGTGCTAAATACAAATACCCAAAGCCTTTAGGCAGAGAGAAGGTTGCCTGCTAGAGATAGTTCTATTGCATTATTTGAACTGGAGCAATGTGGAACCATTCGGGTTACTCAACTCTCTGGTAATAGGATATCAGAAATATCTCAAGTTTTTGTTGGCATTTTAGGTTTATCTATCTACCTGCTAAGTTGTGATGGTGTAGACTACAGAGAACAGGAAGGTAATCTACAATTATGACTACTTGGTGTTTTCTTTTTCCTCTTGCAATGATGTGTCATTGCTCTTACAGCATTTCACAAAAGACCCAAAAAATTAAAATAGTTTTAGAAATTATGCATAGCTCCAAGCCCAAGGCACTGGAACAAAAACACCAGACAAATGTCCCTGTCCTCATGGAGTTTACCCTCTAGGGGGAATGACATTTAATAAATAAATGCTTAGGTGGTATGTGCTTAAGACATGTGTTGAATAAGTATGTAATAAACACCCCTAAATACATATATTGCACAGAAGTCAGATGTTAAAGACTTGGGGGATATATCAGGGAAAATAAATAAGCTAAGGATTATTACTTCAGGGATATGATACCTTCTATAATTTCTCAGATACTGTAGAAAATACCATTTTTGTGTAAGTTTTTCTTGTGTAGATTTGTTTTGGTCAGGGAAGGTACCATGAAGCTCTTGTGGGGAGAGCTGGCTAGTACACAAGGGCCCAGTAGACCAGTCCATAGCAACATCACCATATGAAAACCGTTTGCTAAAAATGGTGGAGACTCTATAACCATTTCAATTTCGTTTAAGGGGGAAATAGAGAAATATGAAAGGCACAAACATCAGGGAGAGGGTAGAGTTGAGAAGGCTTGAAGTAGTTTTTGAAAAGCATTGTAGCAGTTGCTGGTAACATCCTATTAAAAGCTTGTCAAGCAGCATGGAGAACCCAGTGAGGAAAGAGATCACACATTCCTGGTGACATCCTTTTCACATGGTGGAGGGATTTTCTGCAGCAGTACCCAGCAAAAGATATTTAGGACATTAGAGGTAGACTGTTGTCTTGAGCTAGGATGGGGGCTTCGATGGGTAGACCTATTGCATCAAAAGTCTGGGGAGGTAACTCTGTCTTATGGTCTGTCTTGGCCTGAAAAAGTACTCCCAGTAGGAGTGAGGTGTGGAGGGAGCTGAAATGGTAAGAGGCTATGGTCCATGCTGGGACGCTAGCATTTGCGATTTTAGACATGAAGCATTTCAGAATGATTTCAAGGTCATGTGTGAGAAGTGGTTCAAACAGCTTGGACATGGAAAACTCACAGTGAAAGATATGAAATTGTGAGGCAAATGTTCAGTTAGTTGGGGTGATAGCAGAAGCTGAGAGGTTGGCAAGTGGAGAGGAAATATGTGAACCAGGTTTCCAAACCGGAGATTTGTGAAGGCATGAACAAGGCATATAGCTACTTGACACGAGGCCTGGAGGAAAGATTTGGATGTACAGGAATGAGGATTGCGTGTAAAGACTTCCATGGGGGAACAAATAGATGCCAGCGTGCCCTATTTTCATTAGAAAGGTCTGCATGGGAAAGTGGCTTTCATAAAGCAGGAAGGCAGAGGAAGCCTTCTGTGAAGAGGCTGATGACGGAGGGTTTCGTGCCACAGAAGTGGGTTGCAGAAGCCACGGTAAGGGCAGGGAGGAATGGATCAGCAGGAGGGAGTTTGGGGACTGAGAGTAGGGGAGAGGGTAGATGGGCAAAGGGACTCGAATGTTGGGCAGGGACTGAGAATAAACAGGGGTGTGAGGTCTGGGAGGATCAGCTGCTTTCCAGGTTCCAAGTGGAGCAGAGGTACAAAGTGGCTTCTTGTACCAGTGTCGGCTCAGGCCGCAGGGGGTATTGCCAGAGGCCTCATGATATTGGCAAACTGTGGCTTTCTCAGTTCCCCAAACAGAATCTTGGTGGGAAGGTCTTGTGGTGTGTCTGGAGAGATCCTAGTTCAGGGGGACACCGGGAGAGAGGGAGTATCCCTTGGGATTAGGATGGTTCTGAACCCTCTCAAAAACCAGCTGTGGCCTGACTCAGTAGTTGTTTTGAAGAAATTTTAGCCACGGATGAAGGCATATGTCTAGTTTCACAACCTACTTTTTAAGTTGATGTACTGACTACTCAAAGTTGTGACCAAGGCCCTTCCAAGGTCTCCCTTAACCACTAAGAGTAATCCTGCTCAATTGTGAAGTCTGAGCTAAAATGTGGGCTTTTTAGTCAACTACCACTGACTGAATCACATTAACTAACTTCAAAGGATATTACAGCAGAAAAATATTCTTCACAATGGACAAGGTTATAGATTTAAGTCTAAGTAGGCCTGTGGTGGCAAACTTGGAACCTGAGGATACAGGATTTGTGAAGAGAGAGAGAGAGAGAGGAGAGAGAGAGAGAGAGGGAGAGAGAGAGAGAGAGAGAGAGAGAGAAAGAAGCTTGTCACTTAGTTTAAGTTCTTCAGTGTAGCTATAGAGAAACAACTACGTGACTGGTGTGAAGCTAACTCCCGAAAAGACATTTCAGCCCTGCCACTACCCTGAAAGCCCTAAGTGTTCTGGAATAGGACTCCTTTGGTCTGTAGGATAACTCAATTTGAAATACATATACATGGATTTAAAGTGATAGATTAATTTAAATTCACCAGGTGGAACGACTTGGATGGAAATTTCCCTAAAAAAGCAACAAATGATTTGCCTCTGCATCTAATCAGCCAATCAGGCACCCCCATGCTGATTACTTAATGAACTGGAATTTTAATGTAAAAATTTGTGATTATCGACGATTCTCCTGTCTCCCCCCCCATAAAAAACCCCCAAACATTTTGTGCTTATAATTCTTAACAAATTAGTTAATCTTTTCTTCACCCATATAACAGAATTTGTTAATCAAAACTGAATTCCTGGCCAAATATCTCAGGGTAGCTTGCAAAGCACGCAGTCAAGCAGATAAGAACAAGTTGATGACTAACTAAGTGGTTCTCCTTTTGCTATCCAGAAGAAAATAATGCAGGTGGTGGTATGAAAAGAAAAGACCAGAGGCTGTTAGAGAAGTCTCACAGCAAAGAATAAGGCAAGAGCACGACCATACCCATGGAATGGTCTTTACACTATCTTACATGTGCTTTTCCACTTAAATTCCAAAGGGGAATCTTGACAACAAGAACACAGTCTAATTTTGGCTGGGAAAGTGGGACAAGGTGGATGGTTCAGACTACCTTGACGGATTGTGGTTCTTTAGGCTACTGACTTCTGTCTCTGGGGTAGAATTCAAATGTAGAATAAAACTGAGGGTTACATGGGAGTCAAAACGGTGTGTAGGGCCTAAATCCTAAGTGCCCGAGATTTTTCATGGAAGGTGTCTATGTTTGCTATACGGATATAATTTGTTTTCTAATGAAAGGATATGTTTTGTATATAATTACTTATAGAGTCATATAGAAAAGTATCATAAAGTGAATAAATCCCTTCTAAGTCCTGTTTTGGTAGTAATAAAAGTGATTCACTTGTAATCCATGTATATTAGTTGGGATGATTTTAGCCTGCAGAATAATAGCACCTATTTCAGGGAATCAGTGTGAGGAATGATTGAGCTGATAGATACGTGTGAAATGATGCCCAGTGCCCAGAAGTATACAATAAACTTCAGCTATTATTGTGAAAACTCTAGATGGTAAATAATCCTTTTCTTACAAAAGAAGAGCTTGGATTTCAGAACATTTTAGTGACTTCCACAAGGTACAAATTAAATCACTAGTTTGGGAGTGCTGCCAGGTCATACTGAAATTATTTGAACTGCTGGCCTACTCCTGAATCTATTTCCAAACTCATAAATTCAACACCATAATCGAAATAGACTGCCATGTGAGTAGTCAGAAAAGACATGGAGCAAAATGTTATCAAATCACATTTTATAGTAAATGCTGCTGCAGCAGGATTAAAATTTGAGATGTAAGTGGATCATGCTGATAACCCAGACCTTTTGCCAATGTCTGGAGACTTTGCAAGAAGAATCTTTCAAGGGTCTATTTGCATGAGCAACCACAGACCAGCCAAAGGAGGAATTCATGAGAAAACAGAGATTTAAGGTGCACAAAGCTGGATCCATAACAAGTTGTCAGAAGAGAGGAAAAATATTTGAGTATCCCGGTGAATAAGGACCAGGCAGTCCTACAAGCTCTGAGCTCCGCAAGCGATCCTGTGCTCAAGGAAGGGAATAAGCAAGAATGCAACTCCAGGATCGGGAAAATCTCTATGAAGAGATCCTGAGAATGAATACCAGTCATGTGCACCCCGTAACGGGATACAGTATTTACAGGGTGTGACCTAAGGAGAAGGGAGGATATTTTTCTCAGTGGTTGAGGTAATTGTAGAAAAAGTTGGTATTCAGAAAAAAAGAAGCAAGAGAAGCCTGAACACATCAGAAGAAAGAGCGAGATAGATCCTCAGAGCCCCCGGCAGGAAGCCACAGCGGTGTTCACCACTAAGATAGCCATGTGGGAGCCCAGATCCCGGGAAGGTTATGTTACAAGAGGAAAGAGGAAGTCGTGTATGCCTCGCGTTAGGCAGAAGGGCTGCATTCCCAGCAAACATAAGATGGGAATCTCCTTGGGCAGTGCCTGTTGCTCAAAGGGGTAGGGCGCTGGCCCCATATGCCAGAGGTGGCAGGTTCAAGCCCAGCCCTGATCCAAAAAAAAAAAAAAAAATGGGACTCTCCTGAGCAAATTAGAGGCATTTGAGGAGGACTGGAGTTTCTATGGTTCAGCATGTAGGACATGAACCCAATTCTGTTTAAACATTATGATGATGATTCAATTTTTCCTATACACTGTGGATACACAATTAATTCTTATTTGAATTTAATGAACAGAACTGTGCTAGCACTGTGGCTGTATGACAGGGAATAAAATGTACAGTTCTTAGTCTCAAAGACTTACAGATTTGGGGAGGATGTCAGCCCCACGACGGCATCTGCTTTAGCTGTCATGCTCACTTGTGTACTCTAGGACCTCCAGAAGTACCTGGGATGGGAGAGACAATTTGTTAAATATTTATTGAAATAGTTTTATGTGACCTCAGCTAGTTTAATAAGAACTTAAAAGAGAGATGTCTATTGTACTTCAAATAAACACTGGAGAGGGCGGAAAGCACATGTCCACAGAAAAACTTGGACATAAATGTTCAGAACAGCTTTATGTATAAATAACTAAAAAGTAGAAACAACCCAAATGTCCATTAATTGCTGAATGAATAAATAAGATGTGGTGAATCTATACAATGGAATACCATTCGGCCATAGAAAGGAATGAAATACTAATTCTTGCCACAACATGGGTAAACCTTGGAAACACTGTGCTGAGTGAAAGAAAGCCAGTCTTTTGGACTTTATTTATTTAAAATTCCCCAAATAGGCAAATCCACAGAGACAAAAAGTAGATTAGTGTTTGGTAAGGACTGCAGGGAGGGGCTTGCAATAGGAAGGGACAGCTGATGGCTGTGGGGTTTCTGTTGGAGGTGACTGAAATGCTGTAGAATTCGTAATGGTAATGATTGCATAACTCTGTGAATATACTGGAAACCATTGACGAGTACATTTTAAATGAATGAATCGCACGTTTTGTGAAGTATTAAGTAAAACAGAAAAGAAAGAGAGTTGTATCTTCAAGGTCCTATGGGAATGCATACCACCACGGACCAGTATAAACTTTAATTATTCCTACTTTAGCCTTACTTCATCCTCCCACCTAGAGAATGTTAAAATGGAGTTCTTCCAGAGATTTGCTGCAGTTGCTAAGTGAAAGAAAAGTCTCATTTAAAATCAATCTCTCTTCTCAAACTTTTCCTCCACACACCCAGGGTGTAGCTTCATCTGTAGACTCAGTTCTGCCCCAGGAAATGAGATCACTCTTGACCTTGAGCAGGGGATATGTATTGAACTTCAGCTCAATATTCCAAGGCCTTAGCATCAGTTCTACATTTCCAGGAGTCTGACCCTGATCTAGCATTTGGATATGCGCCTTATTCCTGAGTCTAACTCCCCAAGCTGCCTTTGCAGTCTGGGCCATGTGGTTCTGCTTTTACGCCAAAGCACTTAGCCTAAGACTGAGTCTATTTAGACTGGGGTTTTGTCTGGCTTTTTAGGGCTTTTTGCAGGCAAGAGGCTTTGGTCCTTGACTATAACTGGATCCTGGTGGGACTTGCCAGATGCCCAACCTGCCCAGCAGCCCCTCTCCTTGCCCTGTAACATCACTGCTTTTTGTGACATAGCATTCCAGGCACCTGGCTGGACTCCTCCTGTCCTCTCCTACCTGCCCTTCTCCTCCCAACTTCCTCCTCACCCCTACAGCACAGACTCAAGGTTTCAGAATCATCCCAGGGACACCAACCCTGTACAACCAACTTTTTAAAATATCTAGATGTGCCATCAGAATAATTTTTGTTTTGATAAAAATGTGTGCTTTTTAAATGATCATTTTCAGAGATTTGACATTGACTGCTTACTATGTGAGAGGTATATTGTCACAGTTGAGGAACACACAAAGCTAAGATGAAAAGATGATGATGGCAACTAATACATTTGAGTATTCACTAAACTCATTTCCTGGACTGAGTCGTAAAAATTCATTCTCTCATTTATTTTTCACAATAACTTCATATTTTAGATTCTAATAGGATCTGCATTATAAAGATGATAAAATAAAGACCCAGGGAGTAACATGCCCAAGATTCAAATTTACGATGATCTAATTCTTGATCCTAAACTCTTCATTAAACAAATAAATTTATTGTATATGTTTGAGGTTTACAACATGACATTAGGGTATACACAGGATTCCTATAGTAGAGAAAATTAATATTTTATTTTATTCTGGGTGGTGTCTGTGGCTCAAAGGAGTAGGGTGCCAGCCCCATATGCCAGAGGTGGTGGGTTCAAACCCAGCCCAGGTCAAAAAAAAAAAAAAAATATATATATATATATATACACACACACACACATATCTTTATCTCCCATAGTTACTTCTTTTTTACAAGAGCCCCTAAACTCTACCTATTTAGCAAAAGTCCCTAATACAGCAGCATTTTATTAAGCATAGTCCTCATGCTGTACGTTACATCTCTAGACTTCTTCATTCTACGTGTCTGCTACTTGGTGTCCTCTGACCTACATCTTCCCCATTTCCTCTCCCTCCCTCCCTGTCCCTGGTAACCACTGTTTTATTTTCTGTGTAGAGTTGACCTCCTTTCCTTCTTAGTTCCTACGTATAAATGATAGCTTCTTACTATGTCTGATTTGTTTCACTTGCATAATAATGTCCTGCAGGACCATCTGTGTTGTGGCAAATGGCAGGATCTCAGTCTTTTTAAAAACTGAATAATATTCCATGTTAATACTAAGTTTTAATCAACATGTTATGCTTTTCAGAGAACTTAGACTCTATAAGAATCAAAAATGCTGTGATTAGTTATCACAAAGCAAATTTAGCATGATAATATTCAGTCTTAACATGTCCATTGAAAGAATTATGAATAGGCTTCCTCCTCCCATTCCAATGATGATTCATCCGGGGTCAGGAACTAGGGTTTCATAAGACAGGGACAAAGACCAGAGGTCAAGTCCAAGGATGTTATTAAGGCAGGAAGGAACTGGTGAGCACTGCGTGTCCAAACAGGCCCACAGGTGTGCATTCCAGGGAGTTTACGTTCTAAAATACTACTGAAGACTTAGAAGAAATCACAAGCCAATCTGAGCTGTGATATTTCTGTACCTGTGTAACAGAGGTGGGGTACTAAAGTTAATGACGAGAGTTGTGCAATGTGAGGAGCCCTCAGAATTCCTTCCCAGGTAAAGGTGGGCAGATGACCTGATTGGAGTAGGGAAGTGAAGGGAGGAAATACTTCTAGCAAGCTGTGTATCTGCTGTAATTTATTATAATAAGACAGCCTCACATGGGGAATAGCCTATATCTGAAACCAGTGAATTGGATTCCACCAAGAAAGGAAGGAAAAAAGATCAAAAGAGCAAGAAGAATCATTAAAATGAGTGCAAAGAACCATAGGAAGACTACAAAACCTTCAAAAGCAGAAGAAACTAAGCACCCTTGGAATTCGTGTGAAACAGTGTTTCCCTACTTTTGGTATATTGCATTTTCCAAATATGGCCACAATATATTCCATCCCACATGTTCTTTTAGAACAGTATTTTTCAATCTTTTTTTTTTTTTTAATCTCATGACACACTTGAACCATTAAATTTCCATGGCACACTTAATTTATGTTGATCAAAAAAAAAAAGAATAAAAAAAAGAATATATTTACTGTGCTTTAAACTTCTTTTGAAAATAATTTAATTAATGGTCTTTAAAACTTCTCACAGCACACCTACAATTCTCTCATGGCACACCGGTTGAAAAATCACTGTTCTAGAAGCTTGCCATTCCACCATAAAGAGGTAGAGTCTAAGTCTCCTCCCCTTGAACCTGAGTGAGCTTGTCACCTTTCTGCAGCCAATAGACTGTGGTAGAAGTAATGCTGACAGGGCTAGGTCATAAAATGATGCGGCTTTTATCTTGTTCTTGGGAATACTCACTTTTGAAGGCCTTGAGATGCAATATAAGCATATACATGTCCTGAGACAACTGTGCCAAAGAGCAACATGTAGATATTCTGGTCAACAATCCACTGAGCTGGGCGGTGCCTGTGGCTCAGTGAGTAGGGCGCCAGCCCCATATACTGAGGGTGGTGGGTTCAAACCCGGCCCCGGCCAAACTGCAACAAATAGCCAGGTGTTGTGGTGGGTGCCTGTAGTCCCAGCTACTCAGGAGGCTGAGGCAGGGGAATTGCCTAAGCCCAGAAGTGGAGGTTGCTGTGAGCTGTGATGCCACAGCACTCTACTGAGGGCGATAAAGTGAGACTATCTCTTAAAAAAAAAAAAAATTCCACTGAGCTTCCAGACAATAGTCTGTTTGAGCTGCCAACCCTGTGACTAGACATCTAGTCCCAGGGGGCCTGTAGGTGACTACAGCCACAGAGAACATCTGACTACAACTTAAGGAGAGACTTTAAGTAAGAAAGAGCTTACAAATTCCTGACTCATAAAATTGTGAGCAAAAGAAGATCATCATTTTCAGCAGCTAAATTATGAGATGACTGATTATGCTGTAATAGTAAAAAATGCAGAAGAGAGGACAATTACTAAGTTTCCAAGACACATGGTTCTTCTCATCTGATTGCAGCTACAAGGATGATGGCTGAAGCAGGGCATAAGAGACAGCAGAGTGGGGAGAAAGCAGCTGAGGCCCACAGTCTGATTGCTGCCCATAAACGTCCACTCACTATTCATGCCACAAAACGTGTTTCGTGGAATCTTCAAAATAGTGGATTAAAAGAAAATTGTTTCATTTTTGTTATTGTTGTCATTGAATTTAACTATTTATTACCTTTGTTTTTCATAAAACTCATGCAATTACAAGTTAATGTAATTTCATTTATTTTATTTATTTTCATTAAATCTCAACTGTGTACATTTATGCATTTGTGCGGTTCAGTGTAATGATTTGACTTACAGCGTGAAATGCTTACATCGAACTGATTAACATCCATCACCTCGTTTACTTATATGTTGTGTTAAGACTATTATATTCTTTTCTTAGTAATTTTGAAACGTACCATGGGATCATGCACATTACCCAAATACCCTCTTTTCTCCTGCCTCCCCCTTCCCCTTCCCTGTCTTTCCTCCTCCCTTTTATTTTCTGGACTATAGTTATGTTTTACCATTTGTATAAATGTGTAAGTGATTATATATTGATTTTATAGTAGTATTGAGTACATTGGATTTTTTTTTCCATTCTTGAAATACTTTTCTAAGAAGAATATGTTCCAGCTCCATCCAGGTAAACATAAAAGATGTGAAGTCTCCATCTTTTTTATGGCTGCATAGTATTCCACAGTACACATATACCACAATTTGTAAAAGGCAAAAGATTTATGCAATTTGAAGAGAAACCAGAGTATAATATACCACAATTTGTTAAACCATTCATGGATTGATGGGCACTTGGGCATGTCTTGACAATTATGAATTGGGCTGTAATAATGTCTTGTGCAAATGTTTTTGTTCTAAAATGATTTTTCATCATCTGGGTATATACCTAGAAGAGGAATTGCAGGATCAAATGGTAGGTCTACTTTTAGTTCCTTGAGTATTTTCCAAACTTCTTTCCAAAAAGGTCTTATTAGCTTACCTTCCCACCAGCAGTGTAGAAGTGTTCCCTTCTCTCCGCATCCACCCCAACATCTGTAGTTTTGGTATTTTGTTATGTGGGCTAATTTTACTGAAGTTAGATGATATCTCAGAGTGGTTTTGATTTGCATTTCTCTGGTGATTAAAGATGATGAGTATTTTTTCATGTGTTTGTAGGCTGTGTGCCTGTCTTCTTCAGAGAAGTTTCTGTTCAAGTCTCTTGCCCAGGTAGAAATGGGGTTATTTGTTCTTTTCTTCTTGATAAGTTGAATTCTCTGTGGATTCTAATTATCAGACCTTTGTCTGGAGTATAACTTGCAGAAATCTTCTTCCATTCTGAAGGTTGTCTATTTGCTTCACTCACTGTGCTCTTGGCTGTGCAAAAGCTTTTTAGTTTGATCAGATCCCAGTAATGTATTTTCGGTCTTGCTTCAGTTGCTGGAGGGGGCAGGTGGGCAGGTGGGGAGGGGGAGGGTCCTCCTGTAAAATATTCTCCCAGGCCCATTTCTCCAAGTGCTTTCCCTGCACTCTCTCCTAGTATTTTTATAGTTTCATGTCTTAAGTTTAAATCTTTCATTCAGTGAGAATCAATTTTTGTTAATGGTGAAAGGTGGGGGTCCAGTTTCAGTCTTCTATAGGTCGCCAGCCAGTTCACCCAGCATCATTTGTTAAATAGGGAGTCTTTCCCCCATTGAATGTTTTTGATAGGCTTGTTGAAGATCAGATGATGATAAGTAGCTGGGTTCATCTAAGAAAGTTGTTTCTAAAGCTCAATTTTTCATCTAAACAATACTCTTTGACTCTATTTCCAGGGGGTAAATAAACTTCCAAAATGGCAATATGGATTTGCCACACTGATAATGAATGACCAGTGAGTGAGATGGAATATACATATATATTTTTTTCTCAGTCTGTTGCCCTGTGTAGAGTGCTGTGGCATCCTAGCTCACAGCAACCTCAAACTCCTAGGCTCAAGCTATCCTCTTGCCTCAGCCTCCTGAGTAGTTGGGACTATAGGTGTGCCCCACTATGCTTGTCTATTTTTTCTATTTTTAGTAGAGATGGGGTCTTGCTCTTGCTCAGGCTAGTCTCAAATTTCTAAGTTCAAGCAATCCACCTGCCGTGGCCTCCCAGAGTGCTAGGATTACCGGCATGCACCCCCGGCATCTGGCTGGAATCTACATATTTGTGCCTTTATCCTTAAATGCATAGTCAGAGGTTAATGTCAAGTGCAGAAATGGATTGTAAAAAGAAATCCTATATTCCTTCTGCTTTGGTCATAATGATTCTGATGATAAAAAGCCATGTTTAGAGTAATGTTTTCTAAGTTGTAAGTGATTATTCAACAAGCAATAAATCAGGATTCTTGAATTCTATTACTTCTTTCCTTTCATCTATTCTCATGATTAGAATTTTTGCAAATGATGCACCTTCTCCTTGCCTCAACTTCCCCTCCAGCTGAAGTCTCCCATAAAACATGCCATCTACAGAAATCTCAGGAGGAAAGAGAAGAACAATTTCAGCTATAGCTTCCTAACTTACGCAGCACACTCTCAGCCAAACCTCATTCTCCCTTTGGCATCCACACGATTCTGGTGAACCCCTTGCTCTTGAAAATGCTATCAACATAATGAAAATTGGGAGGAAAATTAATCATGTAGTGAGTTTCCTCTTGCATCTGTTTTAAAACATTTTGGGGGTGGAAAGAATCTGCAAAGCCTTGAAAGTCTGTGCTGGGATTCACTATTGCTGTACTGCTCCAGAAAACCTTAGAAAATCTGTAAGAACAGGTTATTAGGGAGTGGTGAGATGATACTATGTGTCAACATTTCATATCAAGAAACTCCAACTGAGGGTGGCACCCGTAGCTCAGTGGTTAGGGCGCTGGCCACATACACTGAGGCTGGTGGGTTCAATCAGGCCCGGGCCAGCTAAACAACAATGACAACTGCAACAAAAAGATAGCTGGGCACTGTGGCAGGTGCCTGTCGTCCCAGCTACTTGGGAGCCTGAGGCAAAAGAATCACTTAAGCCCCAGAGTTTGGTTGGAGGTTGCTGTGAGCTGTGATGCCATAGCACTCTACTGAGGGTGACATACTGAGACTCTATCTCAAAAAAAAGAAAAAAAAGAAACACCAACTGAGACAGATATTCTGCTTCTAATTTCCTATCACTCTCTGTTCACACCTTTTTCTTCTCACTTACCGTCTTGTATTTTCTAGTTGGGCCATTTCTCTGCTAGAATGTAAGCTTCAGAGCTCTTGTATCCTTAGTGCCTAGAACTGTGTCAGGATATAATAAGAACTTAATGGATTGTTGAATTAATGTCCCTTCACTTTAAAAATAAAAATAAAAGAAGATGCCAGAAATCTAATAATGTTTGGGAAGTATACACACCTGGAGGTCCATAGGGAGGACCTTTTCATCAAGGTTTGGAGTCCCATTTCTTCATGATGCAAATCGGTTCAGCCACATTCTCCAATCTCCTCACAAATAAGGGATGGAATAATAATAATGGTAGCTGATGTTTTTATAGTCCTTTTGTGTTTAGCAAATTGATTCTTTTGGCAATCTTTTTCAAAACTATTTATCGAAACTTACGATTGTCGTATTGAAGATTTAGAAACTGCGATTTAAGGAGGTGGAATTATCTGTCCCGACACACAAGAAGAAAAGGGCAGGGACAGGACAAGAGTGTCGAGCTGGGGATTCCTGACTCCTAATCCAGTGCTCTTTCCTCTGGAACCCTGTATGAAATTCTGGAAAGAGTGGAAATAACTGTTTACACGAAAAGAAAATTAATTTTGGATCCTGAACATAAGTTGTTGATACTGTGCGTTTCTGCAATCCACCTTAGTTGAGAGGTCGTCATTTTTCATTTAGGGGCCAGCACTTCTGTAAGTAAAAGCAGTCTGCACATTCCTGGGAAATGAAGGATGGGAAGTTCCCTGAAAAGGTTTGAAGCCTTAATTCAATTGATGCTGGCACTATAAACCCCAGGACTCATCCAAATCCATTACAAAGGGCTTCTCGTGCCAGCAGATCTGCAAGATGATTGGAATTGCAACAAGTTCTCTCCGCTATGTGCTGTAAAGTAAAAAAAACTAAAGTGATACAAATCTCCTTTTCTTCACATGGGAGCCGAAGGGTATGTTTCCTAAATATTGGTCTCCCTGTGTGAGTGATTCTCTAGGGAAAAGCAATAAAAACATCTTCAGCTCTTGGCTTACCCTTTCAGAGCATAGCAAGGCTTCCTGACTCCCCACACTGTAAGAGGAGCACACACCTGGTTTGGGAGTGTGCAGTGGGGACTAGAAGATTCCATCATCCCATATTTCCATGTGGTCTTTGATCTGGAGTTATTCCTATCCAGAAGAAAAATGGAATTATTTATCTCTGATTTCTAAAGCCAACCTTTTAGAATTATGTGGACTTTTTAAGCTGAACATTTTGATCATTTTTTGGTTTTGCTACATTTATGCAAATATAGCCTAATTCTGGCTCCCTCATTACTTTCTCTCATAACTTTGTACAAGACCTAAGATCTCAAAGGAGGACTAAATATACTGTTTAAAGTCTTGTTTTTAGATATTTCCCCCACAAGAAAAATGGAATAGTTTTCTGTCACGATGATTAGCACTACAAATTACACACCACTTTGATTCAGCTTGCTTAAAAAATAAGAATATGAATTACCCCTTCAACAAGAAGTGAAGAGATTGGGCAGCTTTAAGACATGGCAAGGTCAAGGCCTAGCTTTGAATTCCTTTGTGCCTTAGAGTCTCTTACGAATGGCTCAAGATGGTTGTACCAGGTCTGGATGTCATACCCAGACGGAAAGTCAGAAAAATAGGGCCGCCTTTTCCATGTATGGCTTTCAGGAGGAAAGAAAACTTCCTAGCAAGTGGCATTTTTATAGCTCATTGGCCAGATATACATGACATAGCTATGGTTCAGTCAGTTGTTGGCAAAAGCACTGGGGCGATTGTGTTTGGATTAGACCAATTAGGACCTGCCACTGAGAATGTGATTGGAGACAGTTTTCTTCAACCAGGACTACAGAGAGAGGTAGATACGTGAGCAAGAAAGAAGCTGATGTGGGAGAAATTGAGGAGATGAATTAATATTGGGCATGACTGCAGTGTGTAGTACCAGGTTTTCACAGCACATTTGATAGTGTTTAATCCTCACCAATTCCAGCTTTGCCACTTCCTTTGTCACTATTATTATTATTTAGTACAAACTATACTAGGACTTAAAGATTGTCTTAGTCAGCTCGGCTGCTACAACAAAATATCACAGACTGTGTAGCTTCTAAGCAATAGATGTTTATTTCTCACAGTTCTGGAACCTGGAGAGTCTGAGATCAGGGTGCCAGGAGGTTTGGTGCCTGGAGAGGGCCCTTTCTTGATTTATAGGTCGCTCCTACAGGGGAAGGGCCTACCTAGCCTTCTATAGTCTTTTTTAAAGAACATTAATCTGAATCATAGAGTCTCAGCCCCATTAACTAATCACCTTCCAAAGTCCCCAGCTTCTAAGGCCATCAACTTGGGAGTTGAGATTTTAATATCTGAATTTCAAAGGGACACAAAGAAAAGACGATTCAGACTATCACACAGATATTAAGATTTGTTTTATAATTGCCAGATATTGAGATTTTAAAAGGCACTATTTCTGCTCTAGAAGAAAACTTAGTTTCTTCTAAACGATGAAGAAATGAAAATTAAAAAAAAAAAAAGAAACTGTGAAAAGGACTATCTTCAAAAATGGAAAAAAAAAAAAAGCCTTTAGGTCTTGCCATTGCAATAATTACCAAAGGTAAACTGCTATAATTCCAAACAAAATAAGAGAACAAGAGACTTAGAGTTTTACCTATTTTCATAAGGACAACATTTACTAAAAATGCAGATGGATTAAAAGGGGAGGAGTTAACAATAAGATTACACTGGCCCCAAATGAGGTACATGGCATTATAAAACTAAAAAGATCTGAGTTTTTTAATTGAAAACAAGATAGGTAATTATCTTCAATTGTTGTTCTAAGAAGGTAATAATTAGAGTGGATCCCTACTCCTGGGTCAGTACTCTAAGCTCACAACTTGGTAGAAATCCCCAGTTTGATGTTAACAGAATAAATAGAACAACATACACCCAAATCCAGGGGGAAGGCAAGAGCATGATTGGGGTTCTTATTTCTGTAATTATTGTCTCCAAAGGATGGGAAATGCAAGTAATTTTAATAAGAGACCCTCATTACTAGAATTTATAACACCCTACAGCAGCGATTCTCAACCTGTGGGTTGCAACCCCTTTGTAACAATGAAAATACATCGCGGCATTAGGAAAGTTGAGAACCATTGACCTAGAGCATCTTTAAGAAGAAGAAAATGCCTCGTTTTTTGGTTCAATCCCACATGTCTTTAAAATACGTCAAGTTTGAAGCTTTGAAATCATGGCAAATAATCCCCTTCTCGAGTCATGTTTTAATCTGAAAGAAATGTATTTCTTAAAATGAAGATTTTCAGTGGTATCAAGATATGGAAACAACTATTTAGAATATAGAGCAAAGTGAAAGGGTAAGAAAAAAGAAACTGAACATCAGAGACTTTAAGTCAGAAACATTAAGAAAGCACTTTCCAGAAGATTAGTCAGGTCTGAAATTTTTATTGTTGACAAAGAAAAGTACTTAAAGGAAAGAGCTCAAACTGTCTACAGAAAAGTCTAGTTTTTACATTCATGGACCAAGATGGTTATACTGACTATATGTCCTGGCATAAAGAGTTGAAAAAAAGACTTGATCCTTCATGATATGCACAAACTATCATGAGATAGTAAAGACTTCTATTGAGAGGGAGATTATATGCAGAGGGGAAATTTGATTTTAAGAGCTAAAGTGCACATGCAGTTATGAAAGTTAAACCCTGAATGTCACAGACATTGGGGTAAGAAAGAATGAAAAGCCATCTGGTTTAACCCTCTAATCCTTCGGCAAGGAGGAGAGCATGTTTGCCCTGACAAGTAGTCTCGTTTGTAGGTCTAATTGTGTTTCCTATCTGTAAGACTGCCTGTGAAGGGCGGCATAAGAAATAAAATGAGAAATTGCTTCTGATAAACACAGTTGTATGTCAGTTAAATTTTCTATGGCTTGGATTAGGAATGTTTAACACATGCGCATGAGGTTTTTAAATGCTCCGTCCTTTTTGCTAACTCTGTGTTAAGAATATGTAGCTATTTTTTTGTTAAATTGCTTTAGCATCAGAATGAGAGAAGCTGTTGAGTGTTAGTAAGAGTACTAATTCTCTTTTCATTTTTATTCCTCTTCCAAATTTATATAAAAGGTACATTTTCATTAGGGGAATTAGGTGGCTAATTCTCTTGGAAAGATTCAGCTGTCACTGAGTAACCTAATCTTTCCCTACCCCCCTCACCCAGGCTGGCAGGGACTAGACTCTAGCTAAGAGTGGCTCTGGTTTTCTGGGAGGCCTTAGGCTGTTGTGACAGCTGACAGGACTGTAGTAACAGCTAAGGTGTCAAGCCATCCCTTCCCCAATTCCATTTGCTTTGGGAATGTGCTAACTTGAAAGTCCATAAGAGTCATTTGGTAGAAAGTATAGGTTTCTGTTCCTCTGCACCACCCATTTAAAGGGGGAAAAATAATTTTTCTAATACCTCTTCGTTTAAGTGATTTTGTGGTCACTGATGCAAAATACTTTGGAAGACTATTCCAGTGCATATGTTATCATGTTCAAGAAAAAAAAAATGTCAATTTATAAATATTTATTTTTATTTATTTTTTTAATTTCTAAATATTTATAACCCTTAAGGGTTAGTGGATAAGTTGTTTCAAGAAAGAATTATAAGATGCTCTTTTGATAACAGGAATAACAACAAAAAGATTAGATTTCCCATGCACGTAGACCTATGTTTTCTGTGGACTTAAAAAAAAAAAAAACATTCCTCAACATTCCTTTTCTATCTTGGATATGAATAATACACTTAGGAAGGGTTGGGTGAGATTCACAAGTCAACAATGTGCAAAACACCGTTCAGTTGACGTAGGCACTCTGGGAGATCAGAACTCCACACAACAAGGCTCCTACTTTCATGGATCTTCCTAACACTGAATGGAAAGGCAATTAATTATATGTAAGTGTTACGTCACAAAGTGTCCCCTCAATGGACAACTATTTTTACCTAAATAAAATGATTGATTTGCCCTTCTAGAAAGGCAGGATGCTTTACTAGAGCGAGCACTTACTCCTCCTGGAGTCAAATGCCTCGGTCCAGGTTCAAATCCTGATACCTTGCGATTTAACTTCTCTTTATTCACTTTACTTATCCACAAAAAGGTTGCACTAGATTATTTCCAAGTTCACACATTCTTTATTTATGATGTCTTAAAAATATCTGCCATGTTTTTGTAGTGGCTTACAATGCAGTTAATAGGTCAGATTAGTAAATTATCAAAAATATTACTCAAGATGTAAGTGAAGTTAGATTAACAAGAGCAGTTTTACCTTCTAAATACGGTTTAGTGGTGATTTTGAATAAAAACACCTTTGCTGTGTGCCTCCTCACATATCAAATATTTGTCAATGAGCATATTTTCATCATTTTTAAGTAAGACAAAACAAATGTCTACATGGGGCTACTATTTACACATGAGGTGTTTGCTTTTTGGTTTATCTTGCTGACTTTTGCCAATCCCTCCAGTGGTTTTTATTGAAGACAAGGTTACCTTGCCATCCTTGATTTGGGGCAATCAGCCATCACAAAACAACTCTTGGTAATAAACATTAGAAGGAGAGGCCTGCAAACAGCTCTGGAATGATAAATACGAATATCGTTTTTCCAAATAGGAAACAGGAGGAGGTTAATTTAAAATAAACCACTATGAGGTTTCTTACAGAGTTGTCATCACCTGCTTTTCAAAGTAAGAGTGGCCATTGCGTGTGAGGGCAATTGCTCATCGGAACATCTCGTTACTTGTCTGATTGTTCTCCCCAGGTATAATGACTTCCTTTCAACAGGTCAATCAGCAGTTTCAAGGGGCTTTTCAAGACAATTTAAGAGGATAATTTAGTCAAAGTGCACATGTTATATAAATTACCCTCCATTCACATTCCCCGTCATGAATGCACATGCTCAGAAGTTTCACACAGACCCGTCTTTCCATTCTGGCCTTCCTAGAAAGTTGAACAAGTGACTTGAAATTTTTGAGTGTCATTTCTCTCATCTAGGATTTTTTAGGTTTGGGGACTTCCAGACCTAGAACTGGGACAGTCCAAGACCTATTTCAGGTTCATTAATAATAATGAGAAAAGAAGACAGTAGCTCTGGCACTTTCTGATAAAACATGAATAAAACTTACAATTAATGGACTATGTGTAAACTAATCATAAACTGGAATTTATTTTCAAAATATCAAGATTTAGTGCTATATGTATTTTTTAAATTAAAAAATATTTTCTACCTATAGGATGCATTATTTGATTTTACTGATTGATTGATTAATACAGAGTCTCACCCTATGCCCTGAGCAGAGTGCAGTGGTGTCATAGCTCACTGCAACCTTGGACTCGGACTGTGGGTGTCCTGCTTCTCAGCCCTCCAGAGACCACTGGGATTACAGGTGCTCGCCATGGTACCCGGCTGGGTTTTTTATTTTTTCATGAGTTGGGGTTTCCCCGTTGCTCTGACAAATCTTGAACTTCTGAGTTCAAGCAATCCTCCCACCTCAGGCTCCCACAGTGCTAGAGTTACAGGTATGAGCCACCTCACCTGGCTTGATTTTATTTTTTTAAAAAGAAGCTAGCTCAAGACTAAGAAAATCAAATCTGTAGCTAAGACATTCCTGCCATTTCTTTTTTTTTTCCACCAATACTCATGACATTTCTTAAAATTAAATAGTTTTCAATTTGTATCTGTTTCTTAATTTGTATCTGTTCACATTTTTCAGCTTTCAAAGATTTTTAGCTTTTTAAAAAGAAAATATGGCAATTCAAAAATTTCTTATTTATTGAAAGATTGCAAAATGTTTTATTTATTTTTTAAATTTCTGACTTTTTAAATTAATAAAACATTGATTTCCAGAAGATATATTTTAATCATCAAAATATTCCTTTCTAGAGGATGCACTATATTTCACATGTTCATATGGAATCAAAATATGTGGCATTAATTACAATTTCAGAAATCAATACTTCTGTCCCTTGGACTGTTAAACAAAAAAGTAAAATAAAAAATACCAATACTAATGTCTGAATATAGGTGCTATTAAGTTGCTTTCGAGCATAGCAACGAATTTCGTAATTAATAATATGTAATTAAAAGAACTTGCATGGCAGGTTTTCACGGCAGGTTTAAAATTTTTGTATTTGTTTAGACCTGAATTCCTTCTTGTTAAACAGAAATAAAGGCTTCAAATACACTTGTTTTTTAGGACGTGAAAGGACATATAGACGCTAAAGAAATAAATCTCTTGACATTCAGTTACTAAGGTGGGACAAAGCCTGGGGTTGCCCAATAACCTCTCTTTTGGAACTAAGATTAGTTCATAGTGAGTCCTGGGTGTCTCAGAAAGATACAGATTAAATCAGATAATAAATACGCAGATCTCTAGTACAGACTTTGCACAGAGTTACCCAAGAAGTATTAGTAGAAATCGGGCAGCGCCCATAGCTTAGTGGTTAGGGCACTGGCCACATGCACTGAGGGGGGTGGGTTCAAACCCAGCTCGGGCCTACTAAACAACAATGACAACTGCAACCAAAAAATAGTCGGGCCTTGTGGTGGGTGCCTATAGTCCCAGCCATTTGGGAGGCTAAGGCAAGAGAAACGCTTAAGCCCAAAAGCTGGAGATCACTGTGAGCTGTGACACCACAGCACTCTACCAAGGGCAACATAGTGAGACTCTTGTCTCAAAAAAAAAAAGAAAGAAGAAATATTAGTAGAAATGATAATTTAACAACTCTTTTCAATTAACCAGCCCAGTGATCCTTGATACTCTTAGCTTATCTTCCTAAACATTATCGATTCTATCACCTTTTGATGAATGAATCAGAAATTCAAATGGCAGAAGAGAGAGAAAGCAAAACTAAAAATCTGTGAATTCTACTAATTATTAGCAATTCCTTATAAAAGCTGAGAGGATTAAGGCGATGCTGATGGTTTAAATCATGACTAAAAGTTATTTTTTTTAACTATCAACGCCATTCTTGACTCCTTTTGCACTGTTTGATCAAGAGCAGGTTGCAGTGACATTTCTGAGGTGAAGAAATATTGAGAA
This sequence comes from Otolemur garnettii, assembly GCF_000181295.1. NCBI lineage: Eukaryota > Metazoa > Chordata > Mammalia > Primates > Galagidae > Otolemur > Otolemur garnettii. The sequence goes on along the minus strand of NW_003852404.1, from coordinate 19,785,125 downwards.
GAGTAAATGGTGTATGTGTGGCTTTCTGCTTCACTTGGTTGTCAGGAGAATTTCAGTAAAATAACCATTTAAAATTGGAAAATGGAGCAGTAGGCCCTACTCTGAAGAGCATGGGACACACTTTCAATGTTTCTTGAATGTGATGTGTCGCAGGAACAGCTACGCAAGGGGAAAATTATGGCCAAAAGGAAATAGTAAAGCAAAAGGGTTAGGACCATTTATACCCTGAGGTTGGTATGCTTTGACATTCCCTGGAGTCTTTCTCTTGACTTCTAAATTACTGCTGCTCAAACTTTCATGTGCATACAAATCTTCCAGGGATCATGTTAAAATAGGCACTCTGATTCTGCAAGCCTGGGTGGTAGCCTGAGAGTCTGCATTTCTGACAGGCCCCAGGGAATGCTCATACCCATCACTTCCACCGTAATGTTCTTCATGCCGACGGTGGGCGTCCATTCTGCTCTTTTCAGCACAGCCTCACTTTTATTGGTATTTCATTGTTTTCAGCAAAGTCAATTAGGTGATGAAATTAATTGAGTTTTTATAATTATCTAGGAAGGTTTTCATATAAAAGACTTCCCTTCTCACAAGATAACATATCCAACTAAATCTCCCAGCTCAGAGTTTAGAAAACAGGCTCGTTGCCAGAGACCTAGCAAAAGTTTCCTCTTTCTTTTTTTGAGACTTCCGTCTTACTCTAATCCCCTTTTGTATCTAACAACCTGCCTAGAACAAGGTCACTACTATTTTTCTCCCAGTCAAGGCAAAATGAGTCAGCTATGAAGAAAGAACTGCTGGGATGGACTGGGCCCTGGGCTAGGTGTTACAACTGGGCGCAAGGGAGGCTATGACTTAGAAAACTTTCCTCATGGTCATAGAGAGTTCTTTCTTCTCTATCAAAAAATAATTTGAAGAAAAGCTCTTTTCTGGTCTCCAGGCTCCAAGCTCTAAATCTTGGTCTTAGGCATTAATGAACTTACACTTCACTCGAAGGATTGAGTTGTTCTTTTAGCTTTGTCTCTTACTGGCTGTTTGACATTGGTCTAGCCACTTTACTTCACCTTTATGAACTTCTGTTTTCTCCTTATTTTTTTTTCAATTGAAAAGTGAAGTTAAGGAGGCAATGCCCTTTACGCTCTTGTTTCACTTCAAATTTGAATTCTTAACAAACTCCTAAGGGCTTGATATCCTGGTGATGATTATGATTTTATTAGAATAATTTCCAAACAGTGGATAAGAAATTGTTACAGTTTGGGGACTTTGTGATATAAAGTATCTCAAGAATGGGGAAAAAAAAGTATCCAACGTACTTAATACTATTATGAAAGCAATATATAAACACTCATATACTCATGCAAATGATAAAACGCAAATAGTCTCGTAAGGGGGAGGGTGATTCATGGGAGGAGGGAGGCCATTTGGTGGGATCTCACCTAATGTGCACAATGCAAGGGTATATTTCAAAATAACTAAGAGTAAATTTTGAATGTCTTGTCACAAAAAATGAGTGAGTAAAGCAATGATTAGTCAGTTAATTTAAGCATTCCACATTGTATATCAAATCATCACATTGTACCCTGTAACTGTACACAGTTATGATTTTAATTAAACATTAATAAAAAAAGAAATTGTTATACATAATACAAAGCATTTCCTTGAAAAAGATGGCCAGAAACCAGGATTATCTGGGACATATTTGGATTTCTGAGCAATAATACGTCTCTGTTCAAATGAACTCACACTGAGTATTGTTACTGTTGGATCACACTTTAGAACTCTTGACCAAAAGATTCAGCTCAATAATAAAAATGTATCTTTTTTTTTTAATATGATGGCTAAGGTCTCCTTTTCTAAACCTCAAATATTGAGATAGGAATATTCACCACCTCATTAAAAGAGGAGGACAAAATTTGCACGAGCACGTATGTGAATCTAGTTTCTTCAAAATCTGAGCAATCAAGCAATCAATCAATTGACAAAATTATGGACAAGTTCTGGAAAGCCTGTGACAGGAGACAGTGAAAGTCTTTGGAGCCTACTGAAGCAACATGTGGTAATCCTTCTCTAGCATTCCAATTCATAATTCTTTTTCTCCAAGTAACAGTGTATCCAAGGTTTTAAAAAATTCAATTATTGGACAGTAACACAGTACTATGCAACAGGTGAAAATTAAACATTTACAAACTACCTGTAGAAAGCATTTTTGTAAGAGCTTATTTAAAGTGTTGATTGAAGAAAAGAATCTTGATACGAAACACCCCAGTGAGCCACAAAAATGCTTGAGTCCTGGGGTCGTCACCTGTGGCTCAAAGGAGTAGGGCGCTGGCCCCAGAAGCCCTGGAGATGGTGGGTTCAAACCCAGCCACGGCCAAAAACTGCAAAAAAAAAAAAAAAAAAAAAAAAAAGAACAAAAATGCTTGAGTTCCTCAACTCTGTAATCATTCTCAAATCCCACCATCAAGACGGAAAAACACAAGTGGGCACATTTCCTCTTCCCTACTTCTTAGCAAATGCACAGCTTCAGATTGATGACTTCAGGTAGCCGTCATTTAAAAATAAATATATGATGACCTGTCACTGTGGCCCTCTCGCACCACCAGGAGACATGGATCTCTGTGTGTTTGTTTGATTATAAGTCAAACTCTTTATTCCAGGAAACAAACATTGTGTTAAGCATTTGAAACGCAAAAGAAAATCCAAGAAATGGAACTTTCTTCATAATGCCATGGCCTTTTTCTAATGCTGATTTCTGGATGAAACACGCTATTTTCAAAAGTCCTCATTAGAAAGCCATCCTTACTAGCTGTATCTATCAGACTCCAAGCAATTTATGGTAAAAGAATTAAGCAGAATATGTGAGCTTCGGAATTGGTGTCCACGGGGAAATAGCTTTCAGTCAGGTTGTTGCTACATTCTGCATTTAAAAAGGAGTTTTCCAACCCAAACTACATGGAGTATGCTTCACAGACTATATATAGATAATTTATCATTCTGTTTTATATCCACTATGCTTTCTTCATCCACATAGAAACTAAGTTCCTAAACAGGAAAAAATATTCTATGTTAAAAAATGTGGAGATGCTTGCTTTGGGTAGAATCTCTGTAAGCTGAGGGGGGGAAATGGATTCTACCAGCATTAACTTTAGGATTAAAATTGTTCTAGTCACTTAGTTTTCTCAAATCAGTCAGTGCAGCAATTTTTTTCATACAACATCATTTATCTCAGTAATAAGTAATCTTAGCACTAAGACAACATTACTAGATAGAGGGAATACATAATGTGAACTTAATTATTCTTTTACTTCCCATGAATTAATAATAGAAGCATTATTTTTCTCATTGCATTTTTAATGAGTGAAGACTGACTACTCTTTCTGCACACACACTCCAATAGCTCAGAATCATGACGAAACCATAAAGAACTCTATATGTTTCCAACACTTAAATATTGCTCTTTCAAAAAGACTGCCACTCTGGGAGGCCCAGGGATTGTTTGAGCTCAGGAGTTCAAGACAGCCTGAGCAAGAGTGAAACCCATCTCCACTAAAAATGCAACATTTTTAGTTGGGCACTATGGTGGTCACCTGAAGTTCCAGCTACGTGAGAGGCTGGGGAAAGAGGATTGCTTGGGCCCAGGAGTTTGAGGTTGCTGTGTTTGACGACACCAGGGCACTCTATCCTGGGGCAATGGAACGAGACTCTATCTCAAAATTTAAAAAAAGACTGCCACTGTTGAAGAAATTCAAGATTATCATAAATGCGCACCTGTCTCCTTTGAAGGAAGAAGTTATTGGAGAAATGTAGAAATAATTCAATTTCTTGTTTGTTTTACCATGCGGTTATAGACCTTCTGCTACAGTGAACTTTCTAGTACCCAGAATCCTACTAGTAAAAACTCCCTATTAACCCAAACTCAACTACTCCACTTTCTCTCTTGTTTTGTCAGAAACATTAGACTACAATATTTAATAATAAACCTAAAGTGAAACAATGGTTGGGGTGATCCTGAGTTATTTTCAGAAACATCAGGAAATTAATGAACTCATATATACTCACTTAGAGTAACTCTCAGTTGGCTCATATAATTGAGAAAACAGAATATTCAAATCTCAACCGCACTAACAGATTGTAGCGGATACCTAAAAAATGTGAGGAATATTCACGCACAGAATTTTAGGCAAATGACAATATAACTGATAGTGAGTCTTTCAAGTTGTTGTGTAGTATTTACTGATTTAAAGAAGTATAAATTATTTTATTCCTTAAATAAAATTAAGAGACTTAAAAGCTAAAACCTAGAGATAGAAGGGATCTAGAGACTGAGTTGGCTACAAATGAGAAAAACCAGAGCCTAGCGGGGGGGGGGGGAGTAGAACCTGTATCTAGATCTTATTTCCCATCCAATGTGTATTTCCATAATAGAATATTAAAAAAAATTGGACAAAATGGCTACAAGTCGGAAGGGAGGATCGTCTGTAGGAGTGGGCAAGGATGGGGTCTGATGCATTTTTGGAGTCTCTGATGATGTGTCCAGCCCAGGTCTAGATACTTTTATGTGTTTATTGCTTTATGTTGTCTGTTTGACATGAAGAAACTGAAGCTCAGAGAGGTCATCATGACCCCAAGATCTATGCAGTTCCACTACATAGACCCCAGACACAGACAGATACCATTGGTCTGGTGGTTGGGGAACTTTTAACTGGTCTATTTGTTCACACACCCATTCAACAAATGTATAATGGGCCTCTTCTTCCTTATCCAAACCCCATCCAGGAGCTGGGTGTGCAGTGATGAATAATAGAGGCTTGGTCTTGCACTCAGGGAGCCAGTGGGCACAGGGGCCAGTTCCGTTCTTTTCTGCCCCAATAGTGTCTCTCTTATCTCCAGGGCTGGGTACCTCCAATTTCAGCTACTATGTGCAAACTCTGATAATGTCAGATCCCTGAGAAAATCGCGTTAGCCTTTCATATTCTGTTTCGCCCCTGACAGATTATTAATGCAAATGCAAATGGTTTCAATAACAATTGGCAAACACACTTTACATGGTAGTTTTGTGCAAACCACAAATTTCAGAATTGTTCTTGAACTTTTACATTTTCTTAGAACCCATCAATTCAAACACACTTTACAGGGTGTTTTTGTACAAACAACACACTTTACATGGTGGTTTGCACTTTTGTACAAATTCAAACACGCTTTACACGGTGGTTTTGTACAAACAACAAATTTTAGAATTGTTCTTGAAAATTTACATTTTCTTAGAGCCCATCAATTCAAACACTGCAATTTGAGTATGGTGAAATATATATATTTTAAGTTGTGTTTATATAAGACTTTATTCAACAGAGATCAATTTTTTTAAAAAGGTGATTATAAAGCACTGACCACAAGAATTACATGGCATCACATTGCTTGAATAATGCCTGAAACACCAATTCTGGCAATGTGAACCATTCTTATATCACATGCAGCATATATTCTGTGAATAAGGAGCACTCCAAAGGATGAAAAGTCTGGGTATGTGTATTTTAGACATTTTATGAATATTAACTGCAAACTCATACACATAAGTGGGTTTGGTGTTTGAAAACAGTGATAATCATTCTATCCCCAAGCAGGCATGTATACGGGCAGCTCAGATAAGAATGATGCACGTCAGAGAGGCCTGTCTACATGGCCTAGATGAGATTTGCCCTTGATTTGCAGCCACAGCTGCTAATGGCAAAACATACAGCTATTTTCAACCACTCCACTTAGATTCACATTCTTCTGCACTCTGGTGCTTTAAAAAGTACCAGGATGCTTGCCTGTCTCCACTGTGTCCTGGCAGGCTGTCATTCTACAGACTGATTTTAATTTGAGCTTAGGCATGTCATCACAAGTTTGTGGGAGAGTCATCCAAAATCATTGGAAACGTGATGACTGTGTTCTTGAGGCACACATGCAGAACGTCATGCAAAAGATTATAGATCACTTGGAAGAGTCAACACTGTGTCCCAGAGCGATGATACATACCAGGAAGATGTGCACCTCCACAGAATAAAGATTCTCTGAGGTACTGCAGAGATCAAAAGTGCAGGACATCGACACTCTGTCCCATGATGTCCTGACAAGGAATCACAACGGTACCTCAATTCATGAGCCCCTTGGAAAGTACTTGCTAGGGGCAAAGTTGGCCCAAGTGGGGGAAAAGTCCTGAGTCTTCATTGCTTTAGTGGTTACTGAGCCAGCTCAAGCTTGTCTTCTGTGACCCACAAAGAGTTGACTCCTTCCTCCCTTACATGTATACTAGTTCTTCAAAATGTTCTGTAATTGCATCAGTTGTGGTCTCCGCCTTGCTAGACTCATTTCTTTGAAGGCAGGATATGTTTCTTTGAGTCCCTAGCACATTTCATCCTGCCTGGCATAAAATTTTGGAATTAAACATGAATGGATGTCTGGGTGGCTGAATGGAGAGGAAGAGGAAACAAGAGTCAGACTCAGGGGTAGACTCCCTGAGATTGTCTTGACCTGAGCCTGCTAGAACAACTCAGCCACTTCTCCCATAGTTGAGTCAACTGGGAGAGAAAAAAGAGGTAATAGTGAGTAAGAATTACATGACCTTGGTCCTGCTTGATAGGAGGCTCTACTGAGAAGAGAAGCTGCATTCTACATTTTAACCCTTCCTGGCAGGAGGAGAAAAAAGGACATTATCACTCTGTAGATATCCAGTGAGGAGGGTATGAGAAATGATATAGGGAAGGGTCTTTGAATTTTATACACTTGAGAACCAACTAGAATGTATCTAATTACCGATTATCTGGGTGATTTTGCACAAATTGCTTGGTTTCACTGAATATCTGGCTCTTCAGCTATAAATGAAAACTCATAGTATCAACCTTACAGTGTGATTGTAAAAAACCTGCAGATCGTATGTATGTACAGGGCCTGGCTCAGGAAATATTTCTATTTACAATAATCATGCTTAGGCATAATATTATTTTTAGTTGTATAATGATGTTTTACTTCATTAAATTTGATATTAGTATTGTTGAAAAGTTATTTCTTGGTTAATTAATTCAGATTTACCTGTAGAAAAAGAAATCTATTTCTGTTTAAATGAAGTAAGTATTTACTTAGTGCCTACCATCAGGCACAGATGCTGTAGGAGGAGGGTTTGTATATTCTTTGGAAAATGTCAGATAAAATGGTATTGGCACAAAAAAGGAGTCATGTTTAGAAGACTGAGCAATACAGCTTCCAAATAAGAAAGCTGTACTCCATAGGTAAGGGGAATGGGCGTTCAGTGGACACACACTGTGATGGAGAGAGTCTTTGTGTTCCTCTAATATTCATATGTTAGAATTGTAACCCTCCAGGTGATGGTGGTAGAAAGTGAGGGTTTTGGGAGATAGTTTGGTTGGGACTTGGAAGGCAGCTCAGCTGGCATGGAGGTGTGATGGGAGAGTGTTCTAACCAGGGGGAAGAGCAAGTCTAGGAGACAGAGAGAAGTTTGGTGTGGCAGGAACCTCCCAAAGATGAGGCTTAGCAGGAGATGTGGCTGAAGAGGTCAACGTGTTATTTGGGAAATGAAAATCAAGTTGAGTGCTTATAGGAAAGTGGAACATAATCAGATTTGAATGTTCAGAGATTCGCACTGACCACAGCGTGGAAAGCACATTAGAGAAGAGCAGGACTGAGGGTGGGTCATCATATTGACTTCATTTTCTTTTTGGCAAGTTTGCAAAATTGCTGGATCAGGGAAATACAGTCGATTAAATGTTTTTCGATTTCATCATGGCCCTTGATGAGCTCTCTTGTCAACAAGCTCTGTAAACGGGTACTGGATGGTAGTACAATTAAGTAGATTACTCACTGGGCTCTAACTTACCTTTCCAGTCATTTCTTTCCTTGTTCCCATGCTCCCGTCATTAAATTCCACGTTGGTCCCTGTACACACCCTGTGTGTTCCCATCCCACTGCTTTTGTTCAGTTTGTTTTCTCTCCCTGGGGTGACACTCTTTCATCTTCTGTTCATTGTTCAATGGGCCACCACTCTCAGATGGATTTTTGTACTTGCCTTATGATTCTTTCCTTATTCTGTCTTGCATTAGTCATTTGTATGATTATTCAGTCCTCCTTACCACAATTTAATGTACTTGAGGGTAGGAACTGTTTCATATTCCTCAGTACACTAATGATGATGCTTATAATAATACCACCTTCAATGTCTTCAGTGCCTTTTGCCAGACACTTTTTGCCAGAAAGCCCTCTGCACACCTCCTGGTCTTATATACTCCTAAGTGGCAGCTCAATGTATTAGTTAAAAGCAAAAACATAGCAGTCATCCAGACGCAGGCCAGCTCCTGGCTGTACCACTTAGTGTTGCATGACCTGTGGCAATTTATTTAACTTCTTCCAGCTTGAATTTTCTCATCTGCAAACTTATAGGATTGTTTTGAGAAACTGAGAAAAAGAAATCCATTTCTCATCTGTAAACTTATAGGGTTGTTTTGATGATCGATGGAAAGTACTGCTTATAAGGCACTTAGCACAGGGTTTAACATTCAGTAATCAGAAGACAAGTCATCTCCACGAATTCACTGCTAAACCCATTGCACAGATTCTGAGGAGACACACAAAGATACATGTGGATCCCTCTCAGGGAGTTCACCATTTAGTGGAGGCCAAAGGCTGTTAATGTGTTTAATTTTGTTAGAAAACATAAAAAATATGAAAAATGACAAGCACTATGAACATGTCACATGATATTGATGTTACAGGAAAAGCTACAGGAAAATTAAATTATTTTCTAATCTGGCATGCTTAGTTTATCTCCAAATTGCATATCCACATTTTACTCAAGCCATTTTAATTACCTATAAATCTCTTTTTTTTTTTTAATTTAAATGATGGGAGGGTAGAAGGTGGGGAATCACTCTGGGAATATATCAAGGAAGAAAAAGAAAGAAAGGTGATGAAAATTTTAAAATGCTTTTTAATGTCCTTTTCAACTATTCTTTTCAGCCATTTCCTTCCTTCCCTTCAAATGAGACATAGAGAATGAAGGACATGCATACAGAACCTTGGTGCTTGGGATCACCCTACACCTCCATCAAGCCCAGAGAAGAAAGAAGAGGCCCAGAGATTTCACGTGTGGCAGGAACGAATGGGCTGGATACTTTGTTCTGCAAAGCCTCTCCATGTCCCTTTCCTCCTGGCTCTGTGCCTGGAGAGGCCAACGTGCAGGAGCTGCAGTCATGAGCTCCCTTATTCTCAGATTTCCCATTGGATTCCACCAATGGGAGTGCCATCAGGAGATGCAAATTTGTAGGAGAGAGAAGTTGGGGTATTAATTCCCTCCACTCTTGCTCTGCTGAGCTGTGACTTGGCTGGTACCTCAGTGGAAGTCTTTAGCCATCCACATCTACAGCTGCCCCACCGTCTGTTGCTTTTTCAGGCCTGGGAGTCCTGGTCCTCGCTACCATCCCTAAATGTTTCATTGTCCCTTGTTGGCTTTGTTTTACCTGACTACACTTTTGTCAATTACCTCATCTTCCAACTCTCAATCACCTGTTCCAACATGCCATTTGGGACGTTGCTTTGATCCTGTCTGACATCCGTGGTTTCTAGTTGAGTGCCACTCTCCCACCCCCATCTAGTGTGCTGGGTTGAAACGTGGAGAAAAGAAAAAGAAAGATTGCTTTCATGGGAATGGATTTTACTTCTTTATTCAAAAGTCATATATTTTTGGAAATATTTTGATAGTTAAGCACTGACTGTAATCTCTGTCCCTTTTGTGATGACATTGCAATTCCTTTGTAGAAGAGTTCAGAAAACAATTGGGATTTTTCCTAGGTGAGTTGCTGATAGAACCACATCCCTTTCTGAGCTCTTACGCTTCCTCCAATAAAAACGAAAAGAGGTTATTCTTTGTGACATCGGAACCACACAACAACCAGATAAACTCGCAAATAAAATCTATCTTAAGAATAAACCAGGAGTCCGTGAGTGCAGTACTTCAAGGAAGAAGGGGCAGGCTAAAAGAAAAAAAAAGCCTGTAAAGTTTTCTTTACATGTCCTACAATAGCTCTTCTTTTATAAAGGTAATGAAAGGAAAAGGTAGGGTGGGTGGAGGGGAAGAAGAATGGGTGGGAAGATAAGACACGCATGCCTGGTGCTGAAGAAAAGACTATTTGTACCTAGTACATTGTAGAAATTGTTCAAGAACAGTTCAGCCATGTAAAAATATGACCCTGTAATACTGCCAAGGTCAATCAGACCCATAGTGATTGACTTAAAAAGTACCAGCTTTATAGGATAGCAAAGCTTGCTGGAGTTCATACCCCCAATGGTTAGCACGTAGAAGATATTTTTGAATATCAAGAATTTAATTATACCAATACTTAATGGGGATAGCATAAAAAGCCAAAGTAGTCATCCAGTCACTTTCTCACCTGCCTGTATTTTTGTTATTTGATTAGTAGTTACGGCTATTTGATATTTTTCTTATTTCTGTATTTATTTGGAGCTCCAAACATTTAAGCTTTATTAGAACAGATATCATTTTTTTAATTCACTGCTTATAGAATAAACTGATGAAATAGTGACTCATAAATAATAATTTGCAGAGAGTTGCCCATTAAACATCAAATCTATATACATTGAAATAAGCAATCATGATCTTCATGCCAGAGTAATAATAAAGAATATGCAAAGATTATGTTTACTGCGATCTCACTTATGCAAAATAATAAAGTAATTCTTTTTAAAAGAAAAAGCTATATGTCACATATGTTGAAAAAAATTCACGTATATAAAAATTTGCAAGTCTAAAAGATTACCAAGTTGTGGCTCTGCACCTTTAGCTCAGTGGTTAGGGTACTAACCACATATACCAGGGTTGGCAGGTTTGAACCCAGCCTGGGCCTGCTAAATAACAATGACAACTGCAACAAAAAAATAGCTGGAAGTTGTGGCAGATGCCTGTCGTCCCGGCTACTTGGGAGGCTGAGGCAAGAGAATCACATAAGCCTAAGAGTTTGAGGTTGCTGTGATGCCATGGTTCTCTACCAAGGGTGACACAGTGAGACTCTGTCTCAAAAACAAAAACAAAAAAAGATTAGCAAGTTGTAAGTAATTTTTCCTTTGGGCATTCAGGCTTGGGAAGTTTTTAAACTTCTATGTTATTTGATTCTATTACAAAGAACAGGCATGACTTGTATAATTTACTCAAGAAAAAAATCATGAGATAAAATCTTGTAACATAATGGCTTTTGAGACAGCTACTGGATCAAGTTAGAAGATGGATTTATAATAAATGATGATTTTATTTTCTCTCTTACTCTCTCTGTTTCTGTTAACGGAGCAGTGGAATCCTTCCCAGATTTCAGCTCTTAGCCACAACCCTCTTGAACGATATATTTTGCAATCTGCTTTCTACCCATGACCATGCACCCTATTAAGATTTTTCTGCCTCATAATATTTCTAGGCTGAGGCAACTTTCAGGATGGAGCAGACAGTAAAGCTGCAGAGGAACAGAGACAGGAGAGGATTTCAAAGGACAAAGACGTTTGCAGGGAGGAAAGACTGGGGAGCAAGTGGAAGTGTCCTAAAAGATCTCTTTCATTTCTTACCTTCTCACCAAATCAGAAAATCAGCAGATTTAATTTTTTCTTTTCCACAGAGATTCAGGCAATATTTATGAAAGCCAAAAATACTGGAGTATCAAGTATCCCCATCCGAACTGGCATTTTGCCAACTAGTCCATGAACTCTCCCACTGGGTACATCCTGAAGCCTTCTTGGAGATTGCAGGTCATAAATGTGCATGATTAATTGCCTATGTTGAAACCAAAAATGTTTCCAGAACATTCAAGACTAGAGGGTGAAGCAAGATCCCTGGCGGGTGACAGAAAAAATCTCTGTTAGGGAGCCTGACAGTGCTGAGTGAAGGAAGGTTGAGCTGACTGGGGACGCCTAATAAACGTTTCTAGTAGGCGGAATAACAGAAAGGGGAAGACCAGACAATAGGAATTTGTTACAGGTTGTGAAAGGCACCTAATAAATTACAGAGGACACAGGCTGCGAGGCAGTGACTTAGGTAAAGTGAGTGAGCAATACGTACGTAAGGCAGTTTTCAGGAGAGGTTTCCAAACCAGGATCTCTCAGTAAAATCAGCTCACTGAGCTGGGAATGTAGAGGCACCAGGGTCTGTACCATGACACCAAACATGACCTGCAGGCATCTTCCACTTATGGATGAGAACAAATAATTCATCATTTTCCATTTCTATAAACTATATTGCCTCCCTTGGGAGTGTCACTGTGTGAATTTAAAAACTTGCTTTAAATATATTGCAGAAAGTTTGCCCAGAATTGGGCAAAAGAGAGCTCAGTGTCATCCTCCATTGAGGCCACTTTTGAAGCCCTGACAGTTGGCAAGTGAAACATCAAAGAATATAGTTTAAGATTTCTTCCATTAGCCAAATCCTCTTAGCAAATGAAATTCTACGTTCTGTCTATCTGTCTATCCACCTACCCATGTAACGCACATACATCTATCTTCTCATACAGACATAGCTAGGCATGTTTCTCATCCGTGTAAACGGCTCCACAAATCCCACTACCAAGACAGTTTCTTAATCACTTTATTTTTTCATTTTCAATTAATTGCTGCAGGACTGCTTTGTCCACTTTGTCCGGCTATGATAGAATGCCAGAGATTGGGTAATTTATAAAGTGAAGACATTGATTTCTCACAGTTCTCAAAGTGGGAGAGTCCACACTGCGGGCCAGCTTCTGGTGAGGGTCTTGTCGCTGCCTCTTTGCACGGTGGAGGGGTGGAGGACCTCTCATGGGCGGGAGAGAGTAAGAGATTGAACTTTCACCTCAAGCCTTAATCAATTCTGGAGGGCAAAGTTTCCCAAGTAGAGAGATCTGGAGGCAGATCAGAGCTTGGTGCTGGCGCTTCTCAAGGATGAACCTCACAGAGCTGGAACAGAGAGTATGGCCCAGAAAACAGCAGCCATCCCACTTTCTCAGTTCTAAGGTTGGCCAAAGGCCACCTATGTTTGCAGCCCTCCCCCCGCCCCCGCCCCCAATTGCTGTCATACACGGACGGACCATTTCTAAACTGTAAGCAAGTACAAGGGGCTGGGATGGTCCAGTCTGGTGTATATTAATTCCCAAGTCCTGCCCCCATTGTGCTTTTTCCTCTCTAGTGACCTTCCCGGGGGAAGAAACTGATCTTGCTTCCTTTCCTTATATCTTTCAAGTCTGCCCTATGCTCTCCTTTCTCAGGGGAGCAGCCCTCAGGAGTTTAGCCAAACTGGTATAACCTCTTCAGGAAAGTTCCCAAGTAATTCCAAGGTTCCGTATTTCTCCTTTCCTAAATCAAGCCACTCTCCGTGACTCCAAGGTGATTTTTCATCCTGGCCTAAATTATGAAGTCGTAAGCACGTTTCTCTCTCTAAAGAAAAAAAGAAACGTAAATTTTATTTCTGATCGGTCACCGCTGGATACAAAAAACTTGTATATGGGTAACTTCTGTTTTCAAAGCTATAAATAGTTGTGACAAGGTGCAAACCACTGGCTTTAGATGTCTTAAAACCTTCTGACATGATAGTCCTCTGCAGAGCGGTTCTTTGTACTCAGAAGAATTTTTTTGGATGTAAATGAAAGAAATGTAGTAAATTTTTTAGTTCGCTTAATTGAGAATTCCAAGTAGGCCTGAGTGTCATCTGTCAGGGCTCTTTCAATTTCCCAGATATTCATGAACTAAAGTTCTCACTAGAGTGTATTATGTAAAAGAAAGAAGAGTTTTATTTATATGTCTTGTATATTGCATTGTATGAGTGTCTGACTGGCTCTGCTTGGGTTGCACATGTACCCTAAGAATGAGGAAATGGGGTTCCACCATCAACCAAGTTGGGTAATGATCCTTTTGGGGTAGAGAAAGGTCATGACTGGTAGTCTCATCAGAGCCACATGGAGAGGGGAGAAGTATTTCCCAGGTGGAAAGAGAAGAGCTAGCCTTACAGTTTAGGAAGAGGACATTGCGTTGGGCCTCCTTAAGGCTGTTAGTGGCTGAGTTTACAGGGTTCTATTGGGAGACATGGTCCCTCCAGTTCCGTATGTGACCTCATCAGACTTGCAGAGAAGCACAAAAGATTCACAACAAACTTTTTGGCCTCGTGGTTTTGAAATAGATTTTGGGGGGCTCTCCTGAAGTTTAGTTAGTTAAATTAGTTAAAATGTACTGCACAGATGTAAATTGGAATGGTGGGATAGCTTGATTGACTTGTGCCAAAGTCATCTGTTCTGCAAGCTTTTAGAACAGGGGCTATATACTATAACCTTCTACTGTGGTATTACTGGAAAAATGACTAGACTTCTGTTGTGCTTTCATTTTCTGATAATGTGTAGTGATCCAGGACATTTTATTTAATTACTTTGAAACTTGGTATTCTAATGTGTTAATGATGTGGTTATGTCAGTTGATCTCCAATATCATTGATATTTCAGCTTTGAATTTTTTCTTTCTTTTTTTTTTTTGAGACAGTGTCTCACTGTGTCACCCTCAGTAGAGTGATGTGGCATCACAGCTTACAGCAACCCCAAACTCTTGGGCTTAAGCAATTCTCTTGCCTCACCCTCCCAAATAGCTGGGACTACAGGTGCCTGCCACAATGCCTGGCTATTTTTTGTTGCAGTTGTCATTGTTGTTTAGCTGGCCCAGGCCAGGTTCGAACCCACCAGCCTGGATGTACGCGGCCGGTGCCCTACCCACTGTGCTATGGGCACTGCCCTCAGCTTTGAATTTTTAAGGTTTAATTTCTTCATTAGTTTTGAACTGAGACATGGGCTGAACACAATAAGACCACGGAAAGAGGCAGCCAAAAGTCATTGCATGGACAATTTGAAAAGGATAGCTAAAAGATAATTAAAATACAGATGGCTATCTTTTATTTGTTTTAATTCCCCCCCGCAAAAGGACATCAATTGCAGTTACTAATCTTTGCTTTGGATTTTAAAACAATCACATGTTTATTTTAAGAAGATTTAAAGTGGACATTACGGAAGTCCAGTGAAATAACTTTAACAAGAAATTTTAAAAAAGAGACTTAAGGATCATAACAAGCAAAAGCAATGGTGTGGGTCTTGTTTTATCCCTGGATTGAACCAAACAACTGTAAAATACATGTACATATTCTGTACCATGGGGGGAATTTAAATATGGCTTGCCTAGTACATGACATTAGGGAGTTACTACAATTTTCTTGGATGTGATAATAATATTGCTATTATTGAAAATTATAGGGAAAAAGTTGGAAATTGTTCTTGTTTTTCCAAGATACATGCTTAAATATTTAGAGTGCTATGCCATGACATCTGTGATTTTCTTTCAAATAATTGAGCAAAATAAAAAATATATTAAGGAAGTATGGGGAAATGTTAGTACAATAAATCTAGATGGTGGTTCTATAGCTATTCCATATACTAATCTTTCAGGTGCTCCGTAAACTTGAAAGTTTTCAGAACAATTAGAGACCATTGATTGTCCTTGAAAGTCTCAAGCTATACATATCTTTATTTCAAATACAGTTCTAGTTTTTGGTTTTCCCAGGTGAAACAGCAATTCAGTGTCTTCAAGACAGCTAAAATATGATACCTGGGTTTTCAACTTCAGCAATGTGAGTTATAAAGTAGTGAAGTGGCAGTCTCTATCTTATGAAAACATGGTCTTCATAATAAAGATGCCCCCTCCCACACACATAGAGACCCTTGAATCAATCCTTATATGAAGCCACGTAACATTGTGGCTACACATCTAGACTCTGAAGCCCATTACTGGGATGGGATCTTCTTTGCCCTGACACTTACCATGTGTGTGACCTTGAACAAGTTACTTAACACCTTGTGTTTCAGTTTCCTCAGCTGTAAAGTGGGAGAAAATGTTATTGCCCATCCGATGGTGTGATGGGGACCTTTAGAGAATTAGGATTATAACGCACTTAGCATAGTTCCTGGCACTTAGTGTTAGCTTATGTATCATTTTGCTAAGGAGAAGCAGGATAAAGGTCTGAGTCAACATCAGTGTTCAAAATAAGAAATACTTTTGCATTTCAGGTGATGGCATTTGTTCCAGAGGTACATTCTGTCTTAGGGTGACTTGCACTGAGACAGAGAGTTCAGAAGCAGGAAGGGCAGCGTGGCTCCGTGGAGTCTTTACCAGTGACTCAGTGAAACTCCTCTCAAAATGCTAGAAAACCAGCATCTGAGAAAATAAATGTCTCAAGATCCTCTAAAAATAACTACATTTCCCCCAAAACCAAGGGCTGGAAATTTATTTGATAAATGTTTCTTTGTACTTGACGGGCATGTTAAAATGATGGTGTAGTTGTAATTACTAAAGATCCACAGTCATTTCCAGCCCAGGAAGACTCTTTCCTGAGCTATATACCTATTCTAAGTGCTTATTGAAAACTGAGGACTTGATCTTTGTAACCTGTGGGTTTCCCATTATTTATGACCTTGTAAAATTAAATATTGTCCAAGAGTATGAAAAGAGAAATTCTTTTCAGTGGTGAGTACATAATATCCTTATTCTTTCTGGACCTTGTTATGAAGAGTCAATGCTATTTCAATTTATCTAACAAAATTTTGGAGAAACTGCCCAAGCCTTAGGGTTCATTTTTGTTGTCAGCCTTTATTTAATAATGGCTTCTGCGTTTCACCTCAGGTAAATCTTTTCCTTCTTAGAAAGGTAAGGAACGGACGACTTCTCTACCTAAGACGCTTTCCTGGGGCCGTGGAAGCCCTCTGCCAGGCCAAGTATGATTCTTTGCACATCACACAGAACCATTTAAAATCATTTGTATAAATGGAATTGTTGTATTGCTAGAATTTGACTGAAAAAATCCCTTACTGCCTTGCAGCTACTGCAAGCAGCTAACATCTAAATCGGTCCTTCAGATTCTTTTGTCAAGGAGAAACCAGGTAAAAGAGACTAAACGATTTAGACTTGAGTCTATTATCCCTCTGAATTCAGCTTGAAGCAGGGAAATTTGGTCCTCTCGGCGAGCTGTTTATAACCTGTTGGAAATGAGATCATCTCTATTCCGATACCATCACTGTGGCACAAAACAGAAGGTGCCCAGGCAGGCAGGGTGAGGCAAGAGATGGAGTCTAGACTCCCTTTGCTTCCAGCAACTCAGGAACCTGATTGGGGAAAAGGTGGCAGCCCTGTAACTAACTGTGTCACACGGCTTTGCAAAAGGCCAAATAGAGGTCTTGATTCCATCCTCAAAATTGTCAAACTTGAGCATTTTTTTGTACACAGCCCCAGATTAAGTAAACATGCCTAGGCCTGCTGGAGCTTTGCAGTATGTGAAAATCATGTTGACTCTATGATTAATAAGTCTTATTTGCCATTTTCAAATATTACTCATATTCTCTTCTAACCATTTTTAAGTTTTTAACTTTCTGTTCAGGCTTTAGCACTGGGAAGAGTATTCAAATCTCAATAGTATCCATCCAACGCTGTGCAGACGAGGAGGAAGGTGGTAACCATTTCTCAAATTAGTGGACGCTTTCAGCTCCTTGTGATATCATGGTTGTGGATGACCACTCCCTACAGTGTCTGCATTCTGACAAACACACTTACCAATCCTGTGTCATACAGCTTTGCAATGGGCAAAACAGAGTCTTGATTCTCACTATCTATAAGCTTACCTGCTCTCAAAAAGTATTTTTATTAGCAGGTTGTAAATTTGTGCCATGTTCTTATTTTCTCTAGTCTTGTTCATTCTTAAAGAATTTTTTAAAATTGTCTTTGATTGTTTCCTCCCGTTCTGGTCCCAGATGGCTACTAGACAAATTTGCAAACCTAATGAAAATGGGAAGCAGCCGAGGTCTCCGCTTAGCCCCTCCACGCAGCTATCTGCCCCTGTGATGTCACGCTCTCCCAAGGATTTGTTTAGCAGTCTAAGTGCCCTGTGAGGAGTGTGACTCTGCTTACTATACTCTCCAGTAGGGAAGCAGGCAAATTTGGACACGGCAGCTGTCTGCTCCTGAAGACAGCTGGAAATAACCATGTCTGATAGGATCAGCTATCAGAGGCACGGCGGCACTGTTTTGTGTAAACAGCATGCTATCTCTGAGACTCTGAGACAGTGACACAAACAGTGCCAGGCTCAACCTGCCCCCAAAATAGCAGGAGAGATACTTTACATCCAGCCTCACCCAAGCAGAATCAGAATCACAGGATTTCAGGACTGAGAATCACCTTGGAGATGATGTCACAACCTGCCTGTTTTGCAGATTAAAACTAAATAAAAAACAAGAACCTGAGACCAGGAGAGATATGGAGATTTGTGATATTTATAATTGTCACATTTGCATACGTGGATGTATAACTAAGCTCATCAGGGATTAAGTAGATCCATGTATCGTTCTGTTGTGCTTAAGCTGCTGCATTTGCTTCCTTTCAAATAGCTAACTCTGCACAGCAACTAAATTTCATAAGATTCAGCCTTAGATAGAAGGGTAAATATTTGGATCCATCCTCAACCCAAACATGCCCTCAGGATGAGTGACATCGCCAACCATGTGATTACGGTATGGCCACCTTTGCTTGGGACCAGGCGCTGATGGTGCAGAGACAAATGGCAGGATGCCTTGAAGGCATTCACAGTCTGGTCTGGGAAGCAGATCTATGAACAAATAATTAAGAGATATTACACAAGTGCCATATGGGAGATTTATGTGAAGTACATTATTAACATATGGAAAAGGAGCCACCTTGGAGATGGGGAGAAAATCCAGTAAGTTACATCTCTATAGTAACGCTCGAAGCCCAGAGAAGGATGTGAAGAAGGTGAGGGGAAGGAAGGAAGGAGTCTGGTGTGCAGAGGGAAAATTTCAAGCAAGAAAAAGAAGTGTCTATTTACTGTGAATTGCCTTCAAAGCGTCACCATGTTTTCTCCCTGATTTTTCTAGTCTGTTATCTGCTGTAACTAAAATTTGTACCAAGAAACTGTTATAAGGGTCTCCTATATGGAGCGATATGCGTGCCCTTCATTTCAGTTTTCCTCATTCATATGTCTTCTATTCTGGTTTATATTTGTGTTCAGTTCGATTGAGATTGTCAGAAATATGATCGTAGGACGGGTAAGAGGCATTCTGGCTTATACGTGATCAAAAAAGAGTAGCTGGTGGCAGTTCTTAAACTCGGAAGGACTTTGAGAGACTGGAAAGTCAGAAGAAAATCCAGGGGAAAAAAGCTTTTACTATGACCTTAGATTAAAAATAAATCAAATAACAAGACACTGGTAAAAAATACAACAGGAAAGACTAAAGGACACACGTTGAAAGTTCAAGTTTATTAGGAGTCAAAGACCTTCAAATGAAGACAATGAGATATCATTTGGTTACAAATTGACTTGGTTTTAAAAAACAAGAGGATAAAGGAAAACAAGCACTTTCATTTATTGCTGATGGGAGTAACACTTGGTATGAATATTCTGGAAGGTAATGTCTCTCTCTTTCTCTCAATATATGTATATACATATTATGTAATATGTATAAACAAAATATGTAACACAAATATGTATATTTTTCCATATTACCTTTAAATTTTACAAGTCCAGAGACCCTCATCCCAAGAGGTAGTGCGTATATGCCTAGGCCATGATACAAAGATGTTTATTAAACCAAAATAAATAGGATAAAATTCAGTATTTGATAATAGGATCTACTTCACATATAGTATAATATGTCCATGTAATGGAATAGTATTTGCCATTAACAATAATGTTGTTTTAGAAGTTAGGATTAAAATAGTAGACATATTTAGTGTCTGGTACTTTGTAAATTTCAACCAATGTTAATTTTATTATTATTAGCATATCATAAGTTTAGGGACATATTCTTATAGGTAAAGTGGAAAAAGTTATAAAACAGTATGTAAATTATTACACCAATTAAATATATATACATGTTTATATATATATGTATATGCTTAACTTATATATAAAGCATATATAATATATGATATACTAGCATATATAATATAACATTGTATATGTTAGCATATATAATATATATGTTAAGCATTATATCATATATATTGTACTATATTATACTGTATATATAAGCTTAGCAAAAGATGGAGAGCGTGTTAGTTTTTGAGAGCTGCCACACCTGTACCATGGGGGGCTTAAAGAATAGAAATTTATTATCTCACAGTTCTGGAGGCTGGAAGTGCAAAATTAAGGTGTCAGTGGTGTTGACCCCTTCTGAGAGCTATTAGGAAGAATCCCACTCCAGGCCTCTCTCCTTTGCATGTGGCCATCTTCTTCCATGTCTTTACATTATCCTTTCTCTATGGATATCTTTGTCCAAATTTCCTCTGTTAGTAAGGATGACACCATGTTGGATTAGGGTCTACGCTGATAATTTCACTTTAACTTGATTATCTCTGTAAAGACCCCATCTCCATTCTGAGGTATTGGGGATTAGGACTTCAACATTTGAATTTGGGAGATTAGGACTTCAACATTTGAATTTTGGGGGGAAAGGGGAGCACCATTCAATCCATAACAGAGCATTTGCATATACATAATTTTACAATTATTTCATTCTTTTTATCTGTCATTTTCTACAAGCAAACCATTACTGCTGATGAAATTTTTAAAGGTTATTTTTTAGTTCTGTGTCTCAGAAAATCAGAAATCCTTTTTTAAATCAAAATGAAAATATTTTTAATTTTTTTTAAAGTTTCTCTATTCATTCCTAATATCACCTCCAGTTCTACTGGTTAAGATCAAGCATAGCATTTAACGCTCCCTGTGCAAAGGAGAGGTTTGGGGACTAAAATTCTGGCTATTCTGATTGTAAATGCTACATCCACTATATGCGTTACAGAGTTTGAGATTATTTTCCTATGGAGGTTTTGCTTCATTGTGAATTCTTGAACTATATTAGGGTAAAGCAGAATGCTTATGTAACTTTCAAGTACTGTAATTTTGGTGGGATGCTTATTCTCCTGCCAGTTTTCAAGCTTGTCAAGTCTAAAGTCAGTACTGCACATTTTTCCTGAATTATGCATCACTTTTAAGTAGAAATCTTGTGTGTTGAAGAAGATATAGCATAAAGAAAGAATTCGTAAAGCAACAAGGTAATAATTAATTCATATATATTTTTTAAACTTTATGACTGAATTGAACTTTCTTGTATGCCAGGTTGTACGTTACTTGTAATGGTAAAATTGTCAAAATTAGGATATGCTATGCAAAGATAAAAAGTTTCTATGAGGAAAGTTAATACTAACAAAATTGTTTTGAATCTATTCTTTGAAAGTGCAGGTCGTTTGACCAGAAGCTTCACAGCTCACCTATGTGTGGAATGTTCAGTAAAATCAATTCATTGTCTGTCGTTAATATATATCATCCACATATTATTAGGGGGCTGAGATAGCTAATGCTTTACCAACCATAATTATTGATTTGGTTTCATGAAATAGATCACATACAAAAAAAGTCAGATTCCTTACTAGTATTCCTGGTAATGCTATAGCAGTGCAAAAATAAATTACCGAAGGAGGTTTGGTGCCTCATACCTTGGAGGGAGAGAAAATTGTTGCTCATTACGTGAAGTAATGTCTTCTATCAGCATGTAAATAATTTTAGTGATTGCTCGGAAAGAAAACTATTTCAAAGAGAAAATTAATATATTTGATTTCTTTATTTATGCATCTAATTTAGGGCTGAAAGATTTTTTGGACTGATACCTGGTATGAAAATGTGCCACTAAAATTTATCAGTGCTCAGAGCTAAGAGCCTTACCTATAAATATAGATTTAAATAGTGGCATCCTTGGTTATCTCTGGTAAGTTAAGTCAGATAAGATGTTTAATATGTATGTAATTCCTCATGGTATGTTAGAAGACCATCTCACTGTTTCAGTCAGTTGTAGGTGGGAAGGGGAATTAAACGTGAATTTTGTCTTTGTCCTTTTGTCTCTGTCTTATCAGCAGTGCCTGGGAGGCACAGCAAATAAAGGATACTGGAAGTGACCTTCAGTTAACTCATATCATCTTGAGACGAGGGAATCTGGCCCTACACTTGTAATCTTCATGGTTAGCCTCAAGAAGAGGAGCTTCTCTGAGTAGGAAACACACATCGCCTACAAATACTATGTGGGCATTTTATGTATTTCGTGTGTGACTGCTTAAAGAAGCAAGTCAATATGAAAGGTCGGGAGTGAAGGAGAGAAAATCATGGGTGGAACTGCCCCCATATAGAGGTGAAGGGATTCACCGACAGTTAGAAGCAGGACCTCCAGGACACGCTATTAGAACCCAGGGGTCCAGGCTTTGGTGCAGAAGGTCTTCTCCTGCTCCATCCTGCCTGCCTCTATGGAAAAGCAGATGAACTGCTCTTCTCACGTGGGGACTGCTGAGTGCTTTGGGTGCTGCGTAGCCACACATCAGCCTGGCATGTTGGTTCCTTACCTCTGCCCTACTCACATTTTTGTCAACTAAAGTCAGAAGTTGAGACTTGTGGTTATAAGGGCACAAAGTAGCTCCATGTCAACTTTCCCCCTGTAAAGTATTTTTTATGAGCATACCAATCAAGGGCATCTCCAAAACACATGATTGCTTTGGGCATCAGACCAATGCTTGTCACCCTGCTCCCACTTCATGGATAAAAAAGTCTTTTGTTCTGGTTATTCTTCTTAGATGGGGTCCTTGCAAGTGCTGTAGTATATAATGTCAATAAATCAACTAGCAAAGAAAACAGAAGCAATAAGTAGCCACGAGGCATCTGGGAGTTCAGGGTCCTAAAATCCACTCCTATTTTTTAGATAAACAGAACAGGTGACTTTCAGCTATTCATACCTACTGTTCACTCCTCAGTAAAAAGCTGATTTTAGACAAATGTCCTGGTTAGAAGTTGCTACAATAAAAATGTTAGAACTACAAGTTTCTTGTGCTGACAGCTGGATAGATAGGTAGGGCTGCTGATGACTTTGCTGGGCATTCCATGAAAGGTACAAGGTAAAGATCCTAACCGGACTTTGCTGAATAACCTCTGCTATTCAGCAGACCCAGCACAGGACACCTGAATTCAGCAGAGGACACAGAGCTGCAGTGCGTGCCCTTGGGAGTCTTCTTTACAAACATGCCAGAGCAGAGATAGTGACCTCATGCCTCCCAGGGAACATCCTCTCTGGGTTGTCCTGAAGTCACCTCAAATTCAACACATCCAAAATAGAACACAATCCTCCTCACACATTCATGAGGTCACATCATTCCTCCGCTTGCTAGGAATGGAAATCTCATTTTCAAGGCAATGACACATTGGCTCTGGGTCTGTCTGATCTCCTATCTGTGTCTTCTGCTTCTCTCCCGAGACCACTACCTTTACTTTTGCACCCTTGCTCCAACCACTGTGATGATGCTCCTTATGGGCTCTGTAAATGCACATTCTCCCTTGCTAGCTCACCTGTGTAGTGCTAAAGGGATTGCTTACTAAACTATCTCCGTAAGTAAACTACCTTGTCCAAAACCTTCAGTCATTGCCTTCTTTTTTTTTTTTTTTCCCTGAGACAGAGTCTTACTTTGGCACTCTTGGTAGAGTGCTGTGGCATCATAGCTCACAGCGGTCTCAAACTCTTAGGCTTAAGAGATCCTCTCACCTCAGCCTCTCAAGTTGCTGGGACTGTAGGCACTGACCATAAGGCCCAGCCATATTTTAGAGACTAGATCTTACTCTTGCTCAGGCTGGTCCCAACCCCCTGAACACAGTTGATCCACCCAACCTGGCCTCCCAGAGTGCTGGGATTATAGGCCTGAGCCACCTCACCTGGCCTCTGAGTCATTTCTTTATGGCTATGGAATAAATATCAAAATTTTCATCCTTTGAAGGCTGAGCCCTCCTATAATTTGGGCCAAATTTGCCTTTTTTTCAGGTTCATCTGGGAGTAAATCATTGCTAAATGATGAATAGTCTGAATGTCTGTGTCTCCCCAGAATACATAGATTATAACCTAATACCCAATGTCATGGTATTAAGAGATGGGGGTCTTTGGGAAATGATTAAGCCATGAGTGTGCCAACTTCATAAACGGGCTTAATGCCTCTAGACAAGAGGCTCCGTGAAGCCCCCTTGCCCTTTTTGCCACGTGAAGGTGCAGGAAGAAGGTCCTGTCTTTGAAGTAGAGAACAAGCCCTTGCCTCACGCCACATCTACTGTGGCTTTGATCTTGGACTCCCCAGCTGCCAGAACTGTGAGCAATAAATGTCTATTGCTTATGCATTATCCAGTCTAAGGTATGTCATTATAGCTGTCTGACCTAAGAGAATCGTTAGTGGAACAAGTCAGTTCCTCCAAATGTGCTGTTTGGTCTTCAGAATTTACTTATCTTTGGAACCACCTTTTAAGATCCTACCAAACTTTTGTACCCTTCCCAGGAACACAGGGTAGCTGTGAACGCTTGGGTTGTTTTGGGCCCGCTCAAGATGAAACACTAGCAGGTGTTCTTCATTCCTATATACAATGAAATCATATAAACATGGAAAGATGAGATAACATGATAGAAGAATAATTGGCTAGATATCAATAGGCAAGAGTAGCCTAAAATGTGGTCTATTTAATATATTCAGAACAGGATCGAGCTATAAGTGAGATCTAAGCATCACTGTATGACAGAGAACCACAAAAAATAAATTACTGCAACCAGGAATGAAAGGTAAGGGAGTTGGAAGGGGGTGGAGATGAGGAATTAAAAGTCGTCAGTGTCAATTTTGGTTTTCCAATCAACCTAAGGTGGGGGAAGATTTTTTTAAATAATAGTAGACTTTGGTACTCCAAGCTCAAACCATTGTATGAGATGATGAGATTTAGAGTGTAAATTTTCCATTTCCTTAAATTTCTGTTTCTTCTAAATATATTTATCAAGACATATTTTAAGAGAGGAGTGGGAAATGCAAGTTACACAAGAAAGGCTATCCTCTGCCCGACTGAAGAAATTGTTCAAACAGAGTGAATTCTTTCATAAGCAATGCTTCCTAACGTAGCCAGGGTCAGTAAGGGCTTAGGTTATTAGTTATGTAATTCTTAGTTCCTCAAACTTCAGTTTTTGATTTGGACACAGTTTCAATTAGTTAACTTCAGTTTTTGCCTCGAGGTCTATTTCATTTTTAGAATCAAGAGAAATGCAGAAGCTCAGATAACCCCGATTTCACAAATAACACATCTGACCCCTGAGGAGTAACTTTACCACAGCTGTCAGCCCTATGCTCTTTGTAGAGTATTCACCGGTAGGGTGAATTGTGTTCCCCAAAGATGTATGGAAGTCTTAATCCTGGTATATGTGAACGTGACTTTAATTGGATATAGGGTCTTTGCAGATCTTATAATTAAGATACAAGATAAGATGAGATATACTTGAGTGGGATGGGCCATAATCCAGTTGACTGATGTCCTTAAAAGAAGAAAAGAGGCAGAGACAGACACATGGGGGAGAGTCATGTGGTAAGAGTTGGTCCACACCAAAAATTAGGAAGGAGAAGAGACTCAGGGGAAGATGGCCCTCTTTAGCCCCTAATGTGTGAGAATAAGTTTTGTTATAAATCACTGAGTTTGTGGGACTTTGTTATAGCAGCCTTAGGACACTAAAACACCACTTTACCTCTTTTGATTGGAATCTGAAAGCAAAAAGACTTGGGTATCATCTGGGTGCTGGACACTACCTAATACTAGGTGAAATTATTAAGGCTCTGGTCTTACACACTGGTCTTGATATTCGTCTCTGTTGAGTTTTGGGGCCATTATTATGTACAATGTCACTTCAAATCTTCTATTTGCCAGGAGGTTTATTTGAAAGAGTGCTTTAAATTCTGTGTGCTTGGTATCTTCATAAGCTACAGAATAGGGCAGCCATTCTGGACCTACCCCTCTAGGGTAGGTACAATGCTGTAGGTACAATGAAATGAACGTAATTTTTAAATTATAACATTACTAGCTATGTTTTATTTAATACTAATTATGTGGCTGGAACTGGGTGAATGCTTTACATATGTTGCCTGATTTCATTCCCACAAAACTCTCTGATGTAGGTGCTAGTATCATCTATGTCCACTTTACAGATAATAGAAACTGAGGCACAGAGAAGCTGAATAATTTGCTCAGGACTATATGGCAAGACAGTGACTAAGTTGGGATTGCAAGTTACATTCAGCAGACTCTAAAGTCCATGGATTCTCCTCCCTCTGAAGGCGTGCAATCTATACTATCTGTTTAGCTTAAAGACTCACCACAAATCTCCCCAAATTTCCAATAAGCTCCTTCAAAATTTAGCTCCAACCTCTTTCCTGCCTTTGTCTCTAGCCATTAGTCTCCCCTCCACACATACACACACAGTCCTGTGTCCTAACCTGAGCAGGATCTCCATGATCCCTGCAGCTAACAGGCTTTGTCAGCCCTGTCTATTTTCCAAATTTCTGGCCCCCATGCCATGTGCACATTATACACATCTCCATGTGTCAGGACCCAGAAGAAACATTATCTTCTGTGGGTCCCAAATTCCCTAGTAGGTATTTGCTTCCTTCCATGGCTCTCTGCTGCGCCTATATTCTGACACCTGCTGGGACAAGGTCAAGGCATAGGAGTTGCCCAGGGCATGACAGTTGTGGAGGCACTTGCTCCTAGGGACAAGGGGCAGAATAATTCACTGAAACATGAATCTATATCTGTGTCTTGAAAATATGGCCCATTGCAGCAGATTCTGCCAAGCTGGGTTAGAAGAAATACAGAAGAGGGAGAGAGG
>NW_003852404.1:19740795-19757169 GCF_000181295.1 Otolemur garnettii | reverse complement strand
AGGGGGTGTGGACAGCAGGGAGGACAGGAGAGATGGGTAGGGGGTGTGGACAGCAGGGAGGACAGGAGAGATGGGTAGGGGGTGTGGACAGCAGGACCTAGACAGGCCCTACTCTTTGGCAGAGCCCTGAGAGGAGGCAGGACCAGAGGAGGGGTGAGGCTTCCTGAGTGTGTAGGAAGGTAGATGGTTTTGGGTACCAGGCTCCAGGGTACTCAAGAATCTGATGACTGCCATCATGGAAGTAGTGAGTCTTCCAGCCCTTGAGTAACCAGGCAGCTTTGGACTACAGGCATCCAGAAATAGCCCAAGGGTACCCCAAATTTAGGGGATCTCCTCATGTGCTCTAGGGTGTGAAGGAGCACAGGACCTTTGCATAGAAGAGGGACAGAGCAGGGAGGGACCCTCAATAATGACTGAGATTGAACTTCCGGGAGGCGTGGCAGGAGGAGGGCTCAGCATTTAATCACCTTTACAAAAGTAAAGGCATTGGTTGCACATACACCTCCATTTGTGAGCCATAATTCTCACCCAAAACATGAGTCTCCATGTCTGTCTCCACCACTGGACCACGAACTGCTCCGGGGCCAAACCCAATATCCTTTGCCTTTACATCATTCTACTGCCTTGCATGATGCCCGTTGCAAAAAGGGCCCTGAACAAATGGGTGCTAAATGGCTGGATGAAAACGAATCAATTCATGTCTAAGGGCTTTTTCTGATCTTAGATTCTAGGAAGGAAATGTAAAAAGTACTAGGTCCCCCAATTCAGTTTTTATTTAGGAATATAACTAAAATCAAGCCCTTTCCACCGAAAAAGCCAAAGGTGGAGGGAAATGGGTAAAAGGAGGGAGGTTGCTAATTTGCAAAGGCTTCCTTCTTCCTTAGCCTTTAGATTCAAGAAGAGGAGTAAGTGGATTTTCTTCCTCTTTTATTTGGCATTGGACTAGCGCCCCCCTCCCCGCCCCCAGCAGTATAGTTGACCACCTTTGGTGACTATTAGAAGCTACCAAAAATGACCCTTTGGGAAATGCTGTCAGGCGAACAATGCTGCCCCTTCTATTTTTTTTTTTTTTTTCCCTTTTCATGCCTACTGAAAACTCAGAGTTTCATTGGCTGGTTCTTCCAGGATGATGTGGTTGAGGGAATTCCTGGTTTCAGAACATTCACATGGCAAGCCACGCTCACAAGATGCATGAGATTTCTTTTATGTGCAATCTTTGGTTCTCCTCACCCAAGGAGAAAACATAATGTCCTAAGAAAATGTTCTTTGGAACAATCAGAAAAAACATTTTTTCATGTTAGTTAATGAGCCAGCAGACCATTCTCCTCTCTCATCCCAGTTCC
The DNA here is from genome assembly GCF_000181295.1 of Otolemur garnettii. NCBI lineage: Eukaryota > Metazoa > Chordata > Mammalia > Primates > Galagidae > Otolemur > Otolemur garnettii. Next base: position 19,755,826 of record NW_003852404.1, on the reverse strand, counting down.
TGGAGAAAGTGGCCCATTAAAGGGAGTGGGATGACAATTTGATAGAAGCCTGTTGGTATTACATGGAGGCCTGGCTTCCAAATATTCTTCTCATTGTCAGGACTTCTAACAAATCCCTTTTCCTTTTCTATCCAGGGTGGTACAGCTCCTAATTAAATTCTTTTCTCTTGGACAAACTGATAGCTTGGCCATTAGTTTCTAGTCTGAAAGATTCTATCAGACTCCTGTAGAAACTGAGGTGTTTGGACTTTCCCAAGAGGAGTGACATGGAGGCCAGGAACGTCCATTACCCTCGGGCTATTTGGCCATCTTTCTTCTTCCTTCCACACCCTCTTTTGAGGTAAGAGTCACCCTATTTTCTTCCTTCCTAGCTTCCACTGGAGTCAGAGGGATTAGGCAACGGGGCGTGAACTGAAATGCTCCAGCCCCGCCCGTGGGTCAGGGCTCACGGCCAGGTTACTCATACAGAGGTCACTGTGGCTGCTGCCACTAGTCAGAGATCTCAGACACGACAGGGCAAGGACCCGCGGGTCCAGCTCTCCTGGCTCTGGGGACTGTTTGTCATGGTGACCATGGTGACATTCTACTGCTGAGCACCCCTTCTCACCCACTCCCTGCTTCAAGTCTGGAGACACAGATGTTAAAACCAAGAGCAACAGATCCCAGCAAACAAGAGTGAATTTAAGAGAAAAAATTGTAAAATTTACAGACTAAAAAAGCCCAGTTTTACATCTACAAGAACATGTTTTTTATTCCTGATAGAAATATTGTATATTCATTACATTAGCAAGCTAAACATTGACCTGTCCGTGGCTTTAATAATAGTGTTAGCATAAACCTATAATTCCTATATCAAGGAATAAGTTAAATGAGATGAGAGCTAAATGAAGCCAGTGTCTCTAACCTTAAAAGCTTCCTAGTTGCAAAGGGTTCACTTCAGAATTTCAGGAGTAGTTTGTCTACCTACTTGCCTTCCTCTAAAAAAAGCCTGCTTTCTCTCCCACATGTCAGCAACCATAATAGTGCAGTAGATTTGTTTTCCTATTTTGTTTTCAGCCTTTTCAGGTTTGTCAAGCTGATCATGCTTTTTTTCTTTTTAAAGCCGAAAATTGGCTGAGGATCTATCCTGTGTGATTCTTTACTTACCTATGTGTTCAAACAGACACTTTGAAATGCAAGGTTCTGTGCTGTAAGTCTGGGCAAACTCACCACTGCATTTTGGTTGAAGAAGTCAGTCTAGCTGATTGATTGTCTAACTCCATCACATGTTCACTTTCTTAAAATTCTTTGACTCAGAATGTCTGGGAGGATAAGAAGTTGTTTGGGGCGTCACGCATGTTTTTCTGAGTATTCCTTTTTGCTCATGTCCTTCCTTAATATTATTTATGGTAAGACATATAGTCAATCTTGATATCAACACACTTCCAGAGGACCCAGGCCCTGGCCATGCTATTTTTTTTCACTCCTCAGTTGTTTAGAGGAGCCATTTCAAACACAAGAAAGTGATCACAGAAATAGGCTAGGTAAGGGTCAAGGAAGACAGAAACGCTTACAAGTTGCAAACAGGAAAAAGAAATTAGGACAACAGGGTCTGGGACAGGCTGCAAATATACTGGTAAACAAACCCAGGCTGCCTGGGAACACCCCCCTGTTTGTCTTTGCTGTGATGGTGCAATGTGGTCTAGTAGTCTGACCAACTGGGAATTAAGGGCCTGGGTTCTCGGTTTTGCCTCAGACTTGCTGTTCTGAACTGAATGGCCTTGGACAGAGTTTCCTGATGGGAGAGATAGGCAGGTTTTCCAACTGTGAGGCTCGGTGTTTACAAGTGGAAAGGTTGCACAGGGGTGAAGGGCATTCTGACAACTAAAGCAAGAACTATCAGGCATAAATCAAGCAAAGAAATGTAGTTTTACTGCACCTTTACAGTTGGACATCAACCCACCCTGCCCTAACCCTTTGTTTGTTCATTTATTTATTCACGTAAGTGTTTTGTTGAAGTCTCTGATGATTCAGGCTGTTTGGAAAGGGGTGGGAATATGTGTGAACAGCAAAGGGCATCATCGATTGATGGTTTCTGATAATTCCCTGAATTTTGTATCCCCTCTCTCCATCCCTAGAACGGATCACTTCTGCTGGTTGCAAACTTTTATTGCAAAGCGTGTTTTAGATTTTACAATGTGCGTGATGAATTATTTGCATTTTCTCAAAATGCTATTACATTTAGATGTTATAAAGCAAGACATTCTAAACATCTTTAAGTGAACCCACATTCAAAGAAAGCTCCACTTCTATTAAAATCCCACGATACTTGGCGCGGTTCAGTTTAGCTGAGCTTGCTGATGAGTAGAATCCATAAATAGTCAAGAGCCTCCAGCGTGTGGTAAAGAGGAAGTCAGATAGACTGATCTCATGACCTAAAAACGCACCCAAAGCTGCAAAATAATTAACTTTTTACTTGGTATTTAAACAAAATATTATAGAGTGAGAATCTGGTGATGGCTGAATTGGATTTTCATCTCTAACGCTGGAGCCACACAAACTTGGAAATACTATGCTTTCTTTGATTTCCAAGTGCGTACTTTAATAAGGAAATTCTTGCTATTGTTTGTTAAGGCCCTCGAGGAATTGTATCAGCATTGTTACGACTAAGCCTTAGAAACAAGTTCACAAAATATCAAATTAATCCTTTAAAATTTCTATTCATTGTTTAGCAATTTTTAAAAAAAAATGTTGAGTAGTGTTTTCTATTTGGAGCTTATGGATCTAAATAGTAACAAGCCATGTTCATCTGGGTGTAGAGGAAGAAAAAGAAACCTATTCTTACCCTGTGTTAACCCCAAACATAGAGCCGAAAGAAATCACATTTATTCTAGGCGCTCGCTTCCAGAGCAGAGAAACAGGATCTAGGTCAATAGTAACTTTTTCTCCTTTCTCTTGCTCCTTCCTTTTCTCTCTTCCACCCCTCTCTTTCTCCCCCTTTATGCCCCTATGTGTTTGAGAACCTAGTGTGTACCCAGCACTATGGTATTGGGCACCTGGGAATTAAAAATAAAAAGACAGAGTCCTCAGAGAGAAGACCCAAGAGAAAAAGGATAGGAAACCACCCACCTATAACCGGGAGGTGCTGACACAAGACACAGAGCACCAGGCTGCAGAAGTCGGGTGTCAGGGACAGCTTCTCAGAGTTGAGCTCTGAGCTGGTTGGCACTAAAAGATGGGTGACCAAGCAGATACATGAAGAGAAGGAAGGCGGGAAACAGAATGCACAAAAACACAGAAAGAGAGTGCAGTCGATGTGTCTATTTTATTTCAGGGAAGGAGGGCAGAGCAAAGTAGGAGGAGGAGGTGAAGCTGGCGTCTGTGCGGGGATAAATGCTGTCCAGGCCAGGCTGCGGAAATGGGATGGATTCCTGTGGGCACATGGGAGCCACTAAAGGTGATTAGATATAAGAATGACATGACCAGGTTTGCATTTTAGAAAGACCATCCTGGAGGTGCCTGTGGCTCAATGAGTAGGGCGCTGGTGCCATATACTGAGGGTGGCGGGTTCAAACCCAGGCCCGGCCAAACTGCAACAAAAAATAGCCGGGCATTGTGGCGGGCGCCTGTACTCCCAGCTACTTGGGAGGCTGAGGCAGAAGAATCGCCTAAGACCAGGAGTTGGAGGTTGCTGTGAGCTGTGACTCCACTGCACTCTACCGAGGGTGAAAAAGTGAAACTCTGTCTCTACAAAAAAAAAAAAAAAAAACCAGAAAGACCATCCTGGCATCTCTTGGAGGTCTAAAGGGCTTCTGGGAGACATCATGTCATAGGAATTTGAATTTCCTTTCAGAATAAACCTGGACCCATGTAGTCATGCAGCAAACCTGTTTGAACACCTATTAAGGCAAAGCAGCATGATCAGTACTTTGGAGAAGACGAACAGGGATAAGATTCGATCAACAGCAAGATTCTCAGCATCGCACCCAAAGGCCATCTCTTTGTGGGGCAGGCTTGCTACGGCCTGAACTTCACCAGTGAGCTACTATGAGTCTAGATTCTGTAGTATCCAACCGGTGCACAGCTTAGTTCCACTACTGTAAAACTCCCTTTCTTTTGTTTTGAAACGCAGCAGCTCCACTAAGATGAATAGCATCTATTCTTTCAGTTCCTTAAAGAATATTTTCAGAGTCCATGACATCTCCCCTGATATTAACCATGAAGAAAAACTGTAACAAAACAGAGAGTCAAACTTTAGTCTTGTGAGTCTGCACAATTCCAGTTTGGGGGGATAAGTTTCCTTTATTTTCGAGAACATTCAAAGTGCTAAAGTTAATTTAAAAGAAAAAAAAAAAGGCTAGTTGAACATTCTCACTCTCATTCCACTTGTAAGAAATAAAGGAGGATGGAAATTAGCACCTATCTCAGTGGAGAGTTCTGAGAAATCACTGTGTGAAAATGCAGACTGTAATCTCAGTCAGAAGTGACTGCCATGGGATTTTGGAACCAAATTTAGTCCCCAGAGACCAACTGGGCTCCTAAGTGGAAACATTCTATCGTTCCATTAAATTTCTGCAGCTTTTAGGTAAAAGAACAGAAAAAAATAATCTTCATTCATCTCTTACCCTAATTTCTTTAGGTTTTAGGTCTTACAGCACTTATCTGTCATGCAATCTGTTCTAAGGGCACTTATATAAAACAATTCTATTTTTCAAAATTTAGAACAAACTTTTAAAACTGGGCACTTAGGTAGCATTGGAAATAAGACTGTGAGTTGAACAAATGGAAAGTTACACAGCAACAATAGTAGAAAGTTAAATGCAGAACCTGTAGTTCATACATGAATAATGCAAGAACCATTACATTTATTCATAATAATGGACTGAAGATAATTTGCTGTAGAATAATTGAACCAGAACTAATTGTTGCTCTATGCATTTTATTTTAATACTATAACCTGATATTATAAAGATTTTCATACTAAAATTTAATGTTGTCAAAATTTGATACAGTATTAATGTCTGATTTTTTTTTTCCAATTTTGGCCAGGGCCAGGCTTGAACCCACCACCCCCGGTATATGGGGCCAGCACCCTACTCCTTGAGCCACAGGCACCACCCATTAATGTCTGATTTTTATCTATATGTATAATACAAATAGCACAAATGCACACTTTTTAGGATACCTTTTAACTTTCTTTGATTAAAAAATACATATACACCAATTATATAACGAATAGTTCAAATCCTTTTGGATCGCCAATTATCAGTAGAGGTTTACTCTACTGGGAAAGAATAATTCTGTTTATTTGTTTGGAGAAATCTTCAAAAATAATAATAGAGCCTGAAGAATCTCTAAAACTAATATGAAGAGAAGGCTGTCAGCTCTTGTGAATGTTAAAAGCTCTTGAATAAAGTGCTTCAAATTTATTGACTCTGTTCAACCACAAACATGGGGAGCCTGGCTTGCCTTCAAGCTTCTTCTACACAAGAGACTTTCTGTCACCGAACAAAAGTAATGCAAGAAAATGCTAAAAATGGAAATGGAGACCAAAGAAACGGTAAGAAACATAAAATGACTGGGGCTGTTCTTGTACCAGAGACTTGATATCACATCTTGCCTCCACCCATAATTAGCTTTGAGAACTTGACCCCACCAGCCATCAATCTCCTCACTTTTAAAATGTAAATAATAATATTTGCCTTATATATTTTACTGGCTGCCATAACTATGAGAAATGATGGGATAAATCCATAAGTGTGTCTCCAATTGTAAGGTGCTGAAACTCTGCAAGGGGCATGAGTAGCCTTCTTCCTGGGATAGAGTTCTCTCTCTTTCACTGTTTTCTTTCCTTAGGTTCTGAGAATGCACACTCAGAACATTGTTGGGTTAAATATTTTTTAAAAATATCCTTTAATCCTAGGAAGAGCCATTTCAGCCTGGTTGGAAGGTCCGGCTTTGATATCAATCTATTCAGATATTCAAGGCTAAGTAGCTCCCCTTTCCACATTCTAGAAAGCTCAAAGCCTTTCATTTCATTAGGCCTTCCCACTGAGAATGTCTGTTCTATAACGTTCTAGTTTACGGTGTCTGATACTTTTGTCACCTACAGTGTTGACCGTAGGTACTAGTATTAGCTCCTTGAGTGTACAGAATTTTCGTTAGGCCGGACTTCTCAATATCCACTCCATAGCTGCTAGATTTATGATAAAACAGAACTGATGGGACCCTTCTTAAAAACTGTTATTCAATTCAATTCAGTGCAATTCAGAAGACATTTATTTGGGGTTCAGTCAGGGCTGTGCACTGTGTTAAGCACAGGCATTTCCTCTCACGGTGTGCCCTGTCTCCAGATCCTATTTGATGTGGTCTTTGGGGCTCAATATCATTTCTGCTGAGAAACCTTTGCTGAGTCGCTGGGGTAGAACAGATTTTGTACCTCTCCGGGTATTCATCAAAATTGGCTCAGAGCTCTAGTTTGGTATGAGTACAATCTGATTATAATATTCATGTTAATATATGTAACTGTACTTGTCTTTCCTTTTTCCTACCGGTGTGGAAACTCTTTTAGATTGGGCACTGTATCTTAATTGTGTGTTTTTTTCCCTATTGTTTTCCCAAGGTCTGACCCGGAGTCATAATGCCTTTGAAAATGTCTTTAGGATAGTCACGTTATTACGGACATTCTCAAAGGCATTATGACTCTGGGTCAGCCCCTGGGAAGAACAATGGGAAGGAAATCCAACTGAGATGTGTGCCAGCACGCAGCACAGTGCTCATTTTGTAACCTCCATATAGGTAGCCCCCAAAGTATGTTTTGGCAGCTAAATTATGCAAATTATATTTTAAGTGTACTGATATAGAACTATGCAAAACCTAGGTGTATTTGTTTAACATAACTTAGATACTCCCGCAATTTCTGAAACTTCCTCAATCATTTCAGGTCTTAGATATTTATCTGGAGCCAGCAGGAACTCCTTCTGGAGAGCGCAGCTTAACCAGCATAACTAGGTCTCAGTCTGGTGCAATGCACACTATTCCTGTCCACAAAGTGCTTTTGATTTACCAGGAAATCTTTTGACACAGCTCTTCTTCCTTCAGGGAAGTGTGGGTGGCGGTGGTGGTGCAGGACCGAGGAGCAGTAAGGAGACGCTTCAAACAAAGCCGTGACAAGTTCGTCTGTGCTGTTATGAAGGCCATGAGATCTGGTCAGATACAGATTTGCTCTCTGTATTTGTTTATGTAGAAATTAATCCCACAAATCTTCGTGAAGAGGAGTGTTTTATAGACAAAAGAAACATGTGACACTTTTTAAGAGATGAACTCTAGACACAAATTTAAACTTCCCTAAAATAACTAGTTATCATGCGATCTGATCTTAATGGGCTTTTTACAATCAGCAAGGAAAATATATTTTACTAGTTCAGCGTGCTTGTCAGAACCAACTCTGGATACACAATTTCCTTGGGCACGTGGCATGTGTTTGAAAAATCAGCCTCCTTTGGGAATTGTACTCTTAAAATACTTGTTCAGAGATGTTCAAGCTCTCAGTTACAAGATGCCTGGGCTAGACACAGGCGAGTCTGGGTAGTGCAGTGGGTATGAAGTCTTGTGTGTGTTTGACAGTTGTGGTCACATATACAGGTGTCCTCTTCCTCAAGTCATCTCCACTGTTACCTCGGCTCATCTCGGGGTTCACAGCTTTGTTATTTCTCTTAGGGCCAAGCTGAGAGTGTCATGTTAAACTTAGAATTGGGAAAGCAGTCTTTTCATCCGCCCTCATTGTCCAACCATATGCGCTTGTTCAGAGAGCAAAAAAAGCACTGCATTTTGTAGTATTTGACCACTGTGATTTCCAGCCTTTCTTATTTTCTTAGCCCACCGTCAGACTGCATCTTTTTTGTCCCTTTGATCAGCAACATAACGATAGTGGCTGATGGCCTTTGGTAAAGAATTCACCATTTCTGCGGCAATTATTTAATAAGGGTTTAAAATTATTATGATAATAACTAAGCAAATTACAATCTGTAAAATTTTTTCCAAGCACAATCCATTAGTCATGATCAAGGATTCCTCAATATAAAAGACTGTGCATGCATAACAAATATATTTGGGGGGTGTATTTGCTGTAGGGGGAAAATGAAGCTTCCAGCTCCTTGATGGAAAATGTGCCTTTGACTTAAATTACTTTAGTGTCGCTATGAGTTGAAGCTAACCAATTTTTTTTTGTTGTTGTTACATGTAAGCTGCATTTTCTTAGGAATATAAACTTGGTCTTTGTTATGGGACTTATAGATTTGCTCAGTCTTATTGAAAATATGTTAAACTTTTTAAGACAACTCACTCTTTCTTTAATGGGAGGTACTGTTGTTCTGTATGGTTGTATAAGTTATGCAGTTTAATAGCAGCATTAGCACCTTCTTAGATCATAAATAATAACTTTCTTTTAATAATAGTACAAAGAGGGTGCCAAAAAATGGGTATGCATTTTAAGAAAGGAAATAAAGTGCACATACATATCCATCATATTTGTTACCTTGCATATGGTATCCTGTATCTCTTGTAATTAGAGAAGTCAAACATGACTTGAATATTACAATTTTAATACAGTTTTTTTCTTTCTTAAAATGTGTATACCTTTTATTGGTACCCTCTGTTTTTAGACACACAGACTGAAAGGAGGTTAAATTAGTTAAGTTTCTTTGATGACACAGCATAAGGATGAAGTGATGTTTAAGAATTCAATGAAAACGTTACAAAATATCCTCTTAGTCTATAACATACATACTGTGTCTACGATATCCTTAGGGCAAGGCAAAGAAAATAGTGACAAGCAAACAATGACACAAAAGGAAATCAATTTACCAAACCCAGAAAGGTGAAAGCATTTGATGAAACACAACGCCACAAGAAATGTGAGGCGCTGACGGAGCTGTTATATAACCTTCAATTTATTTTAATAACGCCGGAAGGGCAGATGTCATAGTGGTTCCTGGAAATCTTTTTGAGGTTTCCAGGATGTGTTCCCATTACATTTTTTTTTTAAAGCACCTACTATATTGTACAACCTATAACCAGCATTGACTAATTTATATTATGTCCCCTCTTGAGGCTGACTCAGGTCTAGTTCTCCTAAAAGGGTTTTGACTGAGCAGGATGACAGAGTCATATGCAAAGAGGCTTCTCCACGCAGGACAGAACACAGCCTCAGAAAGGGAAGGTCGCAGGGGTCAAGCTGATTACCTCCTCTAGCTCTGGCAAGCAGAGGGCTCAGCTGGGTTACCCAAGTTCACAAGGAGCTATTGACATTCAGCAGGGGACTGTCTGGGCCTCATGTTAACTCTTCCTTGCCTGTTTTAACATTGCAGAGAGGCAGAAAGAGAAGCTGTAAGGTAACTTTGCCTCAACTTACATATGATTGAAAAAAATGAAACTTTAACATCTCATAGATCTTTTACAAATAGAATCAATCCACCTAATCATTTCAGAAAAGCTATATAAACCTCAAGTAAATATGTACCCCATGCTTGTTTGGATGCAGTCCAAGCTTATTTCTGAGGTGAGGAAGGCGTGGAGATATGTTCTATCTTTCCAGCAAGAACCGTCATTTGTCTTTAATTTTAAAAGGTATGTTTTTTGTGGGGGAAGGGGAGAGCATAGAGAGAGAGGAGGGAGGGACGGGGTTCTGGGAAAGGAAGAGCAGCGAGAGGGAAGGAGGGAGGGGGATGGGGGTCTGGGTGTGTGACACAGCTTTGGGGGCAAGACACTATTATAAGAGGGATTTTACCTAATAAACGCAATCAGTGTAACCTGGTTTCTTGTACCCTCAATGAATCCCCGACACTAAAAAAAAAAAAAAGGTATGGCTTATTAAAAGGCCATGCACTTACAATTCTTTGTCACCTGAAAGTACATGTTTCCCCTGACTTGTGGATGTAAAACTAACCACCAGGTGAACTCTAACACCCATCATCTAAGAATAGAAGTCACAGTTTTGCAGAAGTTCGGAACTTGCCAGGCCTGGTGGCTCATTTCTGTGATCCCAGCACCATGGGAGGCCAAAGCTGGAGGATCTCTTGGGAACAGTAGCTCCAGACCAGCATGGGTAACACAGCAATACTCTGCCTTTAAAAAAAAATAGAAAAGTTAGCCTGTTGTGGTGGCACACACCTGTAGTCCTGGCTACTTGAGAGGCTGGAACTAAAGATCAGCTTGAGCCCAGGTTCAGTGAGTTCTGAAGTTATGATGAAACCACAGCTCTCTAGTATAGCCAACAAAGCGAGACGCCGGTAATCCTAGCACTCTGGGAGGCTGAGGCCAGTGGATTGCTTGAGCTCAGGAGTTTGAGACCAGCTTGAGCAAAAGCAAGACCATGTCTTTACTAAAAATAGAAAAACTGAAGAAAGAGGATTGCTTGAGCCCAAGAGTTGGAGGTTGCTGTGCACTTTGACATCACAGCACTCTACCCAGGGTGACAGCTCAAGACTCTGTCTCCCAAAATAATACATAAATAAATAAAATCTGAATTCCTTTATCTCTGTTCTATTATAAACAAGAAGCCCTAAATGTAAACCTATTTCTTTAGGTTTTAACGCTCTGCTGACACAATGTGGTCTTTTAGGAGTAAACCTCCCCACCTCTTCAAACTCATTTGTAAATTGACAGCAACAGTTAATTAATCCATGAAGCATGTCTGTGTGATAGCAAAGGGAAGATCGACTCCCTGATAAATCCAGGCCCTCTAAATCATCTATCATCCCTAGCTCTCCCCTCCTAGACTCCTGTTGGCCACACCCCCACACATTGTTCCTGCTCAGTAGGAACCTGCTGACCCCTCCCCCGCCTCCTGAACTTACCTTACGCCTCCCTTGAGCATGTTGCTGTGAATCCACAAATTTCAAACCAATATTGAGCACATGTGATGCTTGTCCTTCCATTCTTGTGATACGTAGGAGTGTGTTCTCCAAATCTATCCACGTTGTAACAAGGGATACCAAATCCCCATCTTTTCTATGGCCGAATATTAATCCATGGTATATGTATACCCAAGTTTATTAATCTCTTCCTATGTTGAAGGACATTTGGGTTGTTTCCTCCTCTCCTCCTCTTTGTGATTATAATATGGGCTGCTATATACATTGGAGTGCGAATGTCCTTGTAAAATGACCTTTCCTCTTTGGGGTAGATACCTGGTAATGGGATTGCGGGATCAAATGGAAGGGGCACTTTTAGTTCTTTGAGGACTCTCCATACTTTTTTCCATAAAGCATGTCCTACTTTTCAGTCCCACCAACAGTGCAGGAGTGTTCCCTTGTCTCCACACCCACACCAGCATCTGTTGCTTTGGGACCTTGTGATGTGGGCCATTCGCACTGAGGTTAGGTATCTCAAAGCAGTTTTGATTTACATTTCTCTAACAGAGAGGATGAGTATTCAACTGCTGTATTTAAAAAATAATTAAACTTCTTTTTAGGGCCAAAAGCTTACAGGACCAAAGCCCTACCCTCCAGGAGCTTAAAGATTAGCCAGAAGACATAAAATTACAAGCAATGTGGTCAATACTAAAAAACCCAGATTAGTAATTTAGAGGCCAGGTGGATTTGCGGAGTTAGAAGTTATCCAATTTGATTTCTGTCTTTGTCGGATGACCTAGCTAACGGCAAAATCTACACTTCATCTAAGAAACAAAAAAAGGACTGACAGTGAGTCTTTCAATTTTGACTTTAATCACAAGTGAAAACAGAGATTTCCTGATCTACCTCCTTCTGTAACATCTATAGCGGGGGTCCTCAAATTTTTTAAACAGGGGGCCAGTTCACTGTCCCTCAAACCACTGGAGGGCCGGACTGCAGGCTCCGGGACAAATCGGCTGCTAAGCAGAATAGGTAGAGGTGGCAAAAACACCTGGCGGGCCAGATAAATGTCCTAGGCAGCTGCATGTGGCCCAGGGGCTGTACTTTGAGGATGCCTGGTCTACAGTGTCACCCGTTGTCTTTGTCCTGGATGTTCTAGGAGCTGGGTCAGTCTCAGGGTTTATAGTTTCCCGTGAATAAAGTGAATTGTGTAATCATAGACCTATCACTGCACTCTTTCGTTGGAGTTCAATGTCCCCCTGTTTTAGTCCATTTTGCCTTGCTATAATGGAAATACTTAAGGCTGGGTAATTTATGGAGAAAAGAGGTGTATTTGGCCCTCAGAACTGTTCTGTAGGCTGTGTGAGAAGCAGGAAGCCAGCTTCTCTGGCCGGGGCTTCAGGGAGCTTCCAGTCAAGGTAGAATAGAGCAGGAGAAAGAGAGGAGAGAGGTGGTGCCAGGCTGCTTTGAAGACCAGCTTTTCTATGAACTAATAGAGTGAGAACTCACTCATTACCCCCAGCAGCCACCAAGCCATTCATATGGGACCTGCCCCGATGACCCAGACACCTCCCAGCAGGCCTCATCTCCAACATTGGGATCAAATTTCAGCATGAGATTTGGAGGGGCCTACCATCCTCACCACATCACCCCCCTCCCCGCGTGGCTTTAACCATCTCCCAAATCCCTAGCACTAACTCTCCGCCCCCCTTTGGCACTAGCTCCCTTTCTGCATTTGCCTGCTCTGCGTCCCTCCCAGTTCTCGCTCCACCTCTTCCCACCATGGTCCTTAATTCAGCAAGTCTATAGCAGCATCTTTCTCCAAACAAGCTCCTTCTTCTGACTTCTCTTTTGGTGTTTATGGCTTCAATGACGTGCCCGTTAATCGGGCTCCCAAGTGCAGAGTCATCTTTGATTTCCGATTTCCTCTTCTGCTTCGACCTGCATAATTTCTCCCCATCACTGATATCCCGTCAATACCTCATCAATCCTATTTTCACACTTTCCTTTATTTAATTTATTTTGTCCTGGCAACTGTCATGTTCTTAAGGCAAAACTATTCATTTTCTCACTTCTCTGTCATACTCACAGGGACCAGCAGGTAAATTCCAAACTCTTGAATGTTCCATTGAAACTCCTATAATCTGGCTCCAATTTCCCCCTTGTCAGCTTTCTGGCTACGTTGCTTTACAGCTACCCCCACAAAAGCTATTCGGTATTCCTGGGTCTAGTGTTGCCTCTTTCGATCTCTGTATACCTTCAAAATCTGGTTCAGACATCCATGAAAATCTCACTGGTTCATCTTATGAATAACCTGTCTTCTGATATGTAGCTTTTAAGTTCTACTTTTCTTAAGGAACTCAACATTTATTATCAGTACCACAGCTGCTTATAACTTTACTTCTAAGAAAATGGAGGAAATTGTTCCTTGTTGTTGAATTCTCCCTAATGCCAAATGCAGTGTTGATAGCAGTTAGTTAATGATACTTATTGTTAAAAAAAATTCAATATGGCGCACAACTGTAATCCAGCTACCTGGGAGGCTGGGGCAGTAGGGTGACTTGGGCCCCGAAGTTTGAGGCTACAGTGAGCTATGATTGCACCCATACACTCCAGCCTGATGTCAAAGCAAGACCTTGTTTCTATTAAAAAAATGAATAAAGTCAAATAAAAGATACCTTTTTATGAGTAGATTGAAATACTTAAAATTTTATAACGTCAAAACTTTAATGAAACACAATTTACTTTATGATTTTTTCTATTCAAATTTCCTCAAAAGAACAGAGAAGGAAGGACAGACTTTTGTTTTTTGACATGTAAAGTTAAGGACAACAGGGGGCTACTGAATGAGGATTAAAATTTAAATGTGACGACTTCACAACATCAGGAGTGAAAAATCCAACTAGAGTGCAAATAGAATGAAAGGAATCACATAGTGTAATCAAACCATTCTCATTAGACTTTCAATTAATAACTTGCAGCAGCACAGATCTCCTCAGGAATATTAACTGCGACGTCCAAGCAGGACTGTTTCTGTGATCAGATCTATGTAAAACTCAAGAGAAGGAAACAAAAGAGAAAAAGTCGTTTCTGGAAAATGCGGCTAATTTATTGTATTACTGTGAGACAGTTAACAAATTGAATATTAGAAAGTCGAACCCTAAGGGAAAAATACATTTTAGGATCTTTATTACATAAAAAGAAAAAATACTTCGTGTGGCTTGTTATGGTAGGTATTAAGAAGGGTATAAATTGGTTGAAGAGGATGGAAAATTACCTTTTGGAACAGTGACAAATTCAGCAATATGGTAAAATAAATATGGTAAAATAACCATTGTGAAGACTGTGTAGAAATAGCCTCTCTATTGATGCACATTTTTCATATCTATAAAAAGGAAGGTAGAAAATTGAATTTTTGTCTTACTGCTACTTTTGACCTCTAGGGTTGAGTCTGTCTCTCCATGTCATTAGAAACACATTTGTTTTTTCCCAATATTCCTGATAGATAATTATGGGACTTTCCCTTCTCTGTCAATTAACTTTTTATTGTTGCTCCATTCAGAAATGAAGACCCGTCGGGGACGGGCATCTCCATGTGAGATTGTGCACCTGTCCTGAGCCTGCTGTGTGACTTCCCCGCAATCTGATCCTTTGTTCAGAGTGTCTGGTTATGCTTTTTCTCCTTACTTTCATCTGGAATCTGACTCTTGCTTTTACTCAACAGGGGTGACCTCAGAGGAGGCTGGTCTGTTGGTCCCTTGCTTTCCCAGAAAATCATAATCATGATGCAACTGATATTATGCTTCAAGGTAACTTGAAGTCATCACTTTCCGGAATGCTAATAGTCATCTCAGTTCGGATAAGTGCACCATTATACTCCGCATTGAAAATCTGGCATTACCCATTCTTCCTGCGTCTCCACCTCAGTGCACTTGCGTTGTAGTAAGTACTCACTGTTTCAGTGCTAGTATGTAGGGTATTTAATATTATATGCCCCGTGAGCAATATGTGTTTAATGAGCCCTTCTGGTGACTTTGGATACGCTAAGATTGAGAACCACTGGTTTAGGTACTTAACCAAAACTGCAGTAAAAGTCAAAACCCTAATCTCATTAGTTTAACCCAACAAAGGCTTCCTTCTTTGTCATGTTACCATCCAACTGGGGTCAGGCTTCCTCTATCATTTTTTTTTTTTTTTTT
>NW_003852404.1:19713634-19740651 GCF_000181295.1 Otolemur garnettii | reverse complement strand
GGCCATTTTTTGGTTGCAGCCATCATTGTTGTTTGGCGGGCCTGGGCTGGGGATTCGAATCCGCCACCTTAGGTGTATGTGGCTGGTGCCTTAGCCGCTTGAGCCACAGGCACCAAGCCGGCTTCCTCTATCTTGTAGCCAAGCATCATTATTTTTTTTCTGTGAAGAAAATTGCTTAAAAATTATAAAAGTTTACATGCTCATGATAAAACATGGAAGACATGTTGGAAGACATATGTAGATATAAATAATACAATAAAAATCACCCACAATTACAATGTTAAATTAATAATCTCAATTAATACATGGGTTGTGTGTTTTGTTGGTGGTGGTCTCCTTTTTCTCTTTTTTGTCTTGGATACTTGGCATCCAAGTTGCTGAGGAAGGAAAAGAGAGACCTGAAGATTTGCTTGCAACGAGTTTCTGGGCCGGGCTCGTTAGTGGCCTACAGCCTGCCAGCTAGAATTCAGTAACATTGTCACTACACACCACAACAAGGACTGGGCAATGTACAGCAGCTCAGAGATTTGGGAAGAATAACAGTCTGCCACAGACAGGATCAGGGAAATAATACGTTACTTTCATTCACAGATAAGTTCTTCCTTTTTAAAATTGTGATTATGTTTATAACTCCCACGGACTCCTGGCACTGAACCGTTGCCTTGAAAATGATCTTCCTGCTCTTATGTGACCCTTTGAGTAGCATGGGTTCTTTTTGTTCCTTCTTGGACTTTATATCTCTAAATCAGTCTGGCCAGGGCCAGACGTGATGTAGACATAGAGACAGACACTGACAGATGTAGAAATAAAAGAGCTGCCTTAAGCTCTTGGGAAGGGCAGCATCTCCCAAGCTGTGTTCTTCCTGCTTGGTCACATTTCCCTAGCAATAGCAACCTGGAACTGTGCTGAGTTCAGGTATTCAACTCCATAACTTCAATGAGGAGTCAGGACCTCCAGTCTCACAGAGGGTGGGCAGGGAATATAAACTGACCAAGTGCAGAAGGACTAGCATAGCTAGGGGCTAGGGGAGCGTGGCCAGTGTAATAGCCCTGTCTCCATGTGAGGGAGCGACATGCCAGCTATCCAACGGCTCCTACGGAGAAACGCAACCTTCGTGTTTCTGCTTCTTCCATTTTTTTTTTTTTACCAGAAAATTATTTTTTTCTGGATAACTGGAAATCTGAATCTTTGGGTTATCTTTCTTCTCATTTTTTTTTTAACAAACATTGCATAAAACATAGAAAAGAAATAAGAAAGATGTCTTTTGCAAAATGGGCCTGTAGCCTACCAATTGGTGAGACTTGTGCTAAACCATATACTCAAACCTCTATTTTACTTTTAACAACTTTACATTGTTTAACAATTGTGAATCCCCAAATGTATACCTTAAAATGCCCTTTTTTCTTATAGAGGTTGATGAATTGTTAATTTATACTAGTTCCTTATTTCCCCTTTATTTTCTTCCTAAAATTTTTATTAACCATGTTACTAGTAAACCTTGTTTTTTTTTGTTTTTTTACCAAAGCTGACATTAACTCCTGTGTCCATTATTAAGGTAGAAAATCCTCCCCCCCATACCTTCGTGGCTCTGTGAGCTGTGCCATTCTTTGCACGTTGACCAAGTTTATACTATTTAAATTTTGTACTAATATAATTAAATATTTAACACATTATGCTTTGTGTTCTAAAAGTCAGAACCAATAAAGTTTTTTTCCCATTCCAATTATAGTAACTATTAATTGTAATCATATGGACGTGAGAGAAAGGTGTAATGTGTGAGTGAAATCTTAACCTGGCCTCCTTCAGAGGTGATGTTCCAAGAGTGAAGGTCAAGTGGAGCTCACTCGTTATGCCCCATGAGTAGCTCAGAATCATTCTACATTGCACTTTTCTTTATATTTGGTACACGGCTTCCTCATACATAAAACTTTAATTGTTTTATTTCCTTGTGGACAGAAGAAACTTAAGCCTTTATTTCAGCACCACGATAATCCTGCCTTTTAACTACAAGATATGCCGAAGCGAATCCATTTGTTCTCGAAAACATCATGGTTAGACCCCTCTATACTGATGTTCCAATTCTGACCATTTTTTCTTCTCACATGTTACAGATTCTACTCTGAGGTATTTTCTTTTCATTCTACTGTTGGTTTTGGGTGTGCTAGTTCTTAAATTTCATGGCTATTTTCCTTCAATTTCCTTTTTTGCTATTTTGAGAAGAAACCACAATTGCTTTGTCTTTTTTAGCAAAGGTGAGATAACTTGCTGTGTGTTTGAAAATGTCTTTATTTCATGCTTCACATTTTTATTTGCCCTCAAACTGAGAACACTGAAGGATTTGTCTCATTCTTCTTCTTCTTTTTTTTTTTTTTTTTCCAAGACAGAGTCTCACTCTGTCTCCCTTGATAGAGTGCAGTGGTGTTATAGCTCACAGCAACCTCAAACTCTTGGGCCTAAGTGATTCTCTTGCCTCAGCTTCAAGAATACCTAGGACTGCAGGTACCTGCCTCAACGCCTGGCTATTTTTTGTTGTTGTTGTTGTACTTGTCATTGTTGTTTAGCAGGCCTGGGCCAGGCTCGAACACGGCAGCCTTGGTGTATGTGTCTGGTGCCCTACTCACTGAGCACAGGCACTGAGTCTGTCTTGTTCTTCTTAATGCCTTAATGATCTTAATGGATCTTCCATCCCATTCCCAGTGGGCACATGGACATTTCTTTAGCTTTGAAAGTTTGTTCCTTTTTCTTCTCCTCTGCCTCTTCCATTTCTTCTGCTTCATTTCCTGTCTCCTCTCTATGTTTTTTTCTGTTCTCTTTTTCAGGAATTTCTCTTAGGTAGAGATATTGGGCTTCCTGATTTGAGTCTCTATATCTCCTAATTTTTCTTTCATCATATATATCTATCTAATCCTGGGGTCTTTGTTTCTATGTTCCACAATAATATTTTCTTGACATGTATCAAGCATTGTAATGAGTTTTTAAAAAATTTTCTGGCCGGGTGTGGTGGCTCATGCCTGTAATCCCAGCACTCTGGGAGGCTGAGGTGGTTGGATTGCCTGAGCTCACAGGTTCGAGACCAGCCTGAGCAAGAATGAGACCCCATCGCTAAAAAACAGCCAGGTGTTGTGGCTGGCGCCTGTAGTCACAGCTACTAGGGAGGCTGAGGCAAGATTATCACTTGAGCCCAAGAGTGTGAGCTTGCTATGAGCTATGATGCCACAGAACTCTACCAAGGGTGACAAACTGAAACTCTGTCTCAAAATAAATAAATAAATAAAATAAAATAAAATAAAAAATTTTCTGGTTACATGTCTAGTTTCCAAGAACTCTTATTTTTCCAACTGCTCCATTTTCATGGTAGTCTTCTCTTCAGTGTGTATGTTGTTTAATGGATAACATGCTCCTGAATGTCTCTGAAAATTTTAATTATAATTCCAGTTAGTGGATTCCTTGTTTCCTTGGAGATCGTTTTTTCTGTTTGTTTATTTTTGTTTTTCAGCCTCTGGTTTTCCTCATGTAAGTGGTTTTCTTGGATTGTCCACTTACAATTGTGAATAAAGGACTCAGTTGATGAATATAAGTAAGAAGGATGGATTTTCTTTGCCAGAAAATTGTGTGCACCAAGAACAGCAGATACACTTTATGGTAGATGGCAGAGGTGTGGATGGGCAGGCCTTCTCTCCTGTTCCCCCCCAAAAATTATGTAGGTAAATATTGAAATAATGATGAAACTAGGAATGACGGGGTATAGTCTTTTCCAGTCAGAGAATCAGTTTCCTGAGAAAGCAGGTCTCTGAGAACTGCCTCCTGCTTGTCCTATGGCTGTGTGATCTCAGGTGTATTTTTTTTTTTTCCTTTTTTTTTTTTTCTTTTTTTTATTGAACGGTAACTATGTACATTAATGCACTTCTGGGGTACAGTGTGGGGTTTTCACATGCAATCTGAAATACTTCCATCAACTGGTCAACACAGCCTTCATGTCATTTTCTCAGTTATTGCTTTAAAACATTCACATTCTACTCTTAGAAAGATTCACCTGTATCAGGTGTATTTTTGACCTTCCCTGTGCTCTGGGCCACATGGCAGCAGTATTGTTTCTCAGCTTCCCTGGGCAGTGGGCCAGCCAATGGGAGGAACAGGTAGGATAACAGAGGTTGGGAAGGGAAGCCATTTCTCAATGTCTCTGTGTCCCAGGTAGGGGCAGCATTTTGGAAAATGGCAATGTCTCTTCTATGCTTCTCTTGCCAGCCTACTCCTCTGTGGTCTCAGCTTTTATTGTGGAGGATTACTACCACTTTCAGTTTCTGCAGGATGGCTATAGCTTTGGGATCTGGTAACCCTACCTTGTCCTTTGGTCCCTCCAGTCGTAAGAGTGGCAGAACTTTACTGCTAGTGCTAATTTCTGGGTTCTAAGTTCACCATCTTAAGCTTCTGGCCATTTCTGATTCACCCCATCATCAGGATAACACATCTCATGCAGTGATTCGTCTAGGTTTGCAAAACCTAGAAGGACTTTCGTTTTCCTGGTTAGAACCTGACTGATGCGGTTCCATAGCCCCTTCCTTGTCTCAGATTTGCTGATCTTGAGCTTGGGGTTTCTTTGAAAGAGTCCTCCCTGAACTGCAGCATTGTTCAATGAATGTTCTGTGGAGTGTATGGCGTCCTCAACCCTGGAGGTGGACTTCCATGTCATACCATCTGCTTTCTTTTTCTTCTTATGCCATTTCCCCTTGCCATAAGCTATTACTATTTATTCCTTTTTGAATATTCTTACTATTATTTCAGTGGCTTCATGGGAAGAAGAAAAAGATGGATGTGTGTATGTAGTTTGTTGCCAAATAGTAGACGTTTCTGGTGATCTACTTTGGAGGCATTGTCTATCTTAAGAAAACTAGAAACATCTCAGCACCCATAGCTCAGCAAGTAGGGCACCAGCCACATACACCAAGGCTGGTTGACTTGAACCCAGCCCAGGCCAGCTAAACAGTGACAACTGCAACAAAAAAAATAGCCAGGCATTGTGGTGGGTGCCTGTAGTCCCAGCTGAGTCAGGAGGCTGTGGCAAGAGACTCACTTAAGCTGAAGAGTTTGAGGTTACTATGAGCTGTGACACTATGGCATTCTACTGAGGGTGACATAGTGAGACTCTGTCTCAAAATAAATAAAGAAATAGAGAAAACTAGAAACTACACTTTGAGGGCAATTTCATTTGTTTACATTTACTTATATTAAAAACAAAAAGGGAACAATGCAATGGTTATTTCTGTCATTAAAGACTAGAAAATTATTTTGAATTAGGCAAAATTAAGGAGAATTTGGGTGAACATTTTCTGCACTATCCCTTCATCCATGTGTAATTATGTCCTCAGATCAGGGGCTCTTCCTACATAACATTTCTGCATATTGGAGCTTGGCTCTCTTGAGGTTGCATGGTTTAATCAGTTACTCTGTGAACATACCAAAGCTATTCAATTTGCTAATTTGGTCCTGCAGTGATTTGAGTATGTCCCTTTCATTTAGCCATCCTGTTAGAACACAAACATGATTATAATGTAATAAGAAAAGACATTTCCTCTGCAGATTTTCTTTAGTTCTAGTTACATTGAACTGAAACATCAATATATTTGGGAAAGTGGAGAAAATTACATAAGGACCAGTAAAGGTATGGATCAAATTATCCCTAATGATTTTATAGTGGCTGAAAAATAGTGATCTAAATTTTTGAATTGAATCTACTACAAGCTCATTGGGAAATTGACTCCTCTCAATGTTGTGCATTTTAAATATCTGATAAGATGGTAACGTGTAGACATTCTTTCTGTGTAAGAAAAAATTTGGATAAGAATATGTATAGAATACAAAATTATTCATGTATCTGCTCAATTGGCACTGTCCCCCTTTCTCTGAGTAATTCTCCCTACATGTCTGTTTCTGCTCTTTCGTTTATTTTATTTTTTTTGTTGTTGTTGCAAGACCTTTGCCACTTTGGCTGCTGTCCATTGGTCTGAGATGAAACCTGACTACTCTGAGTGGATCAAATTCTCTTTCCAAGGAACTAATCCTCAGAGTTATCTAGCTAGTCTCTAAAAATGGCTGAAGATGAGCATCATGTAAAATATCTGTGGAGTTGAACAGCCTCCCATCTCATAACATGAAAGGAGACAGAGAAATGACAAAGAAGATAGATAATGATATAAACAAGGAAATGATAGAAACAAGGAAAGAGAATCAGAGAGACCAGGGACTATGGAGAGAGAGAGAGAGAGAGAGAGAGAGAGATCTTCCTGAGTTCTTAACAGCTTTTATTACTTACTTCAATTCTTTTGGAGACCTTGGGTTTGTGAGGCCCACCTGAATTCTTATAATGAAATCTTTTGCTTAAGCTGAGTTAAGCTGGTCTGCTACTTGCAACCAAAAGAGCCTGAAATAAAACCAAGCACACAGCAGAACAGGGAGGCTGTTTCCCTCCAAGTACATGAATAAAGAAATTTAGAGACTGCTGGGTTTACATTTGTATAAAGAAAAAAAATGGCCGTGATTCTGGGTTGCTCTCCAGTGCTTTTCTTTTTCTTTATCAATATATAAGAAATGCATCGTCAGCAATTTGTGCAATATGTCTTGAGTAAACATCTAATTCCTGAATGTTTAGATTTACTTTACTTGGTTAAAGACTTATAAATTTTTGTCATGTTTATTGCATTTTGCCATATATATTATGCACTGTTTTGCCCAAATTTCTGAGGGAAAAATAAAGATGACCATTACACATGGGTAGTACTAATTCCCTTTAAGGCCTTAGTGAAGAAAGAGTGGGTGGCATGGATGCAGTCAGCTGGTGATGATTTAACACAGGCAGAATCAGGGAAGCATCCATTGTCCGGGTTTGTGATTGGATTCTAAGATTGTGGAACAGTAAAGAAAGAAGTGGTTATGAAATTGTCTAAAATGCATGGTCTTAGCAGCTTTGGATGGGACTAAGGATGAAAAATCCACCAGGATGAGGAAAGTGAATCTTTAAAAAACATTGGTAATGTCGGAATTGAGGAGGATGATATTTCTGATATTGACAGTGATGGAGGGCTCTTGACCTACAATGATGCATAAATATTGTAAATTTGATACTGGCACATACAATTTCTTATATTTTATGTGTGTTCTTGTGTTTGTAATTATTTGTTACATAAAATTTCTCATACCATACTATCTTAAAACGTAAATACTAAAATTCCTTCATAATACAAAAAACAAGGGCCTAAATATAAACAAACACAAATTTGAATTAGGAAGTTAGAATGAAAGATTTTTTTTTCCTGAAAGTTTGAGCCAAAAGTGTGGGTGTGCATTATACACAGGAGCACATTATAATGGCAAAATACAGTATATAATCTCAGAGAGTTTTAATAAACCTCAAAAATTCTAAGTGAGCTTTGTAGAATCCAGTGCAATAGATTCTAAATAGTATAAGTGCTCATTAAATGTTAGCTCAGGTTCTTGCCTTCTTAAGTTAGTAAATTTTTCATTGATTCAGGAAATATTTGACTACCAAAAACCAAACCTAATTCTGGGGCTACAGGGTCTTAACCTTGGAAATGTATCCACCTGGAACTATACAGCAGATGCATTCAAACAAATGTTTCTCACTACCTGCTAAGAACTGCAATAGAGGGATGAACGGAAATTTATAGGAGCAACGGCTTGGCCGTAACAAATTTGTCAGTCCTGACCTTAAGCAAAATCTTTTAAGTCCTATGGCTCTCAATTTAGTATTTGTAAAATGAGGCTAATAGGAATTTTCTCTTCAGTTTCTTTCACTGTTAGAGGTAATAAAAAGTATATACGTATACACACACATATATAAATACTTATCTATCTACATGTATATACACACACATAGACTCACACGCATACCCACACATAGGCACACAGACAGATATATTCTGCACATATCACTAATACTGCCTGGGGATGTTGAACAAAAGACATAACCAAGAGGCAACACTTGAACTGGGTCAAGAAGTGTTTAGCTAGCAATTTAAATTTTGACAGGGAAGAATATTCTAGAAAGAGGAAATGCCATCTATAAAAGCATCTCTTGTATAGGTACAGAATTTAAAGTCCACAGAGGAGGAGCAACTTTTGGGTTGTGGGGGCAAAATGGGCAGAGTGTCTTCGGGCAGTAGGAAGAGCTTTCATTTTGCCCAGTACAGTGGTAGAAAGGGATGGGTAAAGAAACAGGTTGGGACGGAAGAGGAGGAAGATTTTCCTTAGTCCTTTTAGGGACCCCTGCCTGAGTCTGAACATAAAACTTACAGAGACAGATTAACTGGAGAAAATCATATAAATTTATGTAATATAAGCTTTGCATGGTGTGGAAGCCTTCATAAGAAAATGAAGACCCAAAGTTCTATACTTTTATGCTAAGTTTGACATAAAAATGGGTATTTGTGGAGAAGTATGATTGAGTAGAGAGGGCATGATCTAATGTCATAAACGGAGAACTTAGCAAAGCCTGTTTGTTCAGATTGTTGTCTGTGGCCTGTCTTCCAAGATAAGGGCATTCCTTTCCTCGGGGTAGAGGGAGGGCCCCTCTCACATGAGGGTCTTATGACCTGCTTTAGAGGATGGTCAGAGAATTCTTTCTAGGTTTTATAGCTTGCTTTAGGAGAGAAGGGTGGAAGAAGGTCAGAGAGACCTTCCTGCTTCTGCAGTTTTCTCAAATTCCTTCAGGTTGAAATACTCAATATGCTAAGATGCTATATTTTGGGGCAGCATGTTCTGGGCTTTGTCAGGGAAGGGTCATCTGTGGAAATGGGATTTTGTTCCACAGGTATTAAAAGCAAACAGAAGTTTTAAAACACATGCATAGCCATCGAGTTTGCTTTTAGAAAGATAACTCAATGAACTTTGGAGAAAGCACTACATGGGAGAGGGGAAGAGGTCAGTCTAGAATTCTCTCTAGATACAAAGGCATCCGGGCTCCATCTGTTTCTTAGGGACCATTCATTCTCAACACTTAAAAGATTAATGATGACGGCTGTGAAAAAAGCACTACCTTACCAAAAGTACCAATAGATTTAAAAATCATATTTTTATGTTACATTTAACAAAAAGATGCATAGTGGTAAAGAAGACAGAGAAGCAGGACTATGTGGGCCAGGATATAAAGTGCCGGGACGCAGAGTTGTCTGTGTTCTCAGTAATGGCATACCGCTGGCCAAAGGATGACCAGACCCACCAAAGCAAGGCAACCGTGAAACAAAGTTTATTGAGGAAGAGAAAGGTTTTACAGAGCAAGAGCAAGATAGAAGTTTCCAGAGCAAGATACGTTTGGCGTAGACAATGAATGGTCTCCCTTGTTGCAGCGAGACAGGCTCTGGTCATGGTCTACAGTTCCATTTTATACTTCTGGATTAGGCCCACCTCATGGGTCAGTGGTCACCTTGGAACCACTGGGTATTACTGTGCATGAGGACCCCCATGGGCCTCTCTGAAAGGCCACTGGTGGGCAGGTGAACCCCAATGCAGATTTAAGCCAATGACAAGATAACTAGCTTCAGAGTTGTTCTAGGTCACATTCCAGACTCTATTGTCCCTATGCTGTTTGGCCAGTGGGCTAGAGAAGCTTCTGTATTCTTTTGCAGTTGGATGCTAGGTTCTGACTGGTAGCTTGTTGCCTCACAGGTGTGGGCAGGCTCTGAGGACGGGATTACAGTGGGCCAGCACCAAGATGGAGGCCTATCGGCCGACTTTGCCCTTTTTCCCTAAGAGAGCTGGAATCCTAATTATCTACCTAATATAAGGATGAATAACCTTTAGAATTTTTAGAAAAAATAAAAAATGCAAATGGATAACATGACTCATTGAATGGAGCTGTTTAAGGCTAGTTGAATGGGTTCATTGATTCTTGCTCAGTGAAGCCCAGGGCCTAAAGCTCTTCTGCTCATTTGAGCAACCTATTACACTACCACAACTGTTTATGTCCCTAAATCTCCTTTGCAGACTTTATAATACGTTTTAGTCAGGTGCTTTACTTGGGTAATAGTCATAAAAGCATAAACTATGTGGTTCAGTCTCACAATGTACTTTAGTTAATGAAATGTTCAAAAACTAAAGAGTTATTTCAAAATAACATTTACTTTATTAAAATTGCATCTTTATTTCTATTTCTAGAGAACATGGCACATCATTACCTCTTAAATCCCTTTCTGCTACTGTTCTGCACCACACAT
Source organism: Otolemur garnettii (assembly GCF_000181295.1). Taxonomy (NCBI): domain Eukaryota; kingdom Metazoa; phylum Chordata; class Mammalia; order Primates; family Galagidae; genus Otolemur; species Otolemur garnettii. Next base: position 19,730,425 of record NW_003852404.1, on the reverse strand, counting down.
TTGTCTTCATGCGTCCCACTTCTCGACTTCCTGAGAGCTCTTTGCCCTGACCCAGCCTGCACACTGTTGTTGGCATTTTTATCCCCTTTCCATCACTTTCCTTCTGAATTTGAACTGCAGAGTTTGAAGAGAACCAGTCTGGAGAAGGATTTTCATCAGAGGGTAAGGCAGAAGAAACTGGGAGAGCAGACCCATCAACCCAGGGCAGGGGACTGGCTGAGACCATTTACAGAGGAACAATTTGTCTTTGTCAGTGAACTAGATCATGGTGAGCAAAGTGGGAGGCAAGGATTAACTGGAAGAAGGGGGGACAAGGTGAAGTCTGAAAAAGTTGGCATAAGTAAGTCTGGGTTTTGGTGTGATAAACCACATCCCATAGTAGTTTTCACTTTGAGTTAATAACAGCAAAAGAGACTCTGAGATACACTTTTCCCCATTACCTTACCTTGGATAGGCTGTGATTTTATTTTTCTTATGTCCTTAGAAAATGGGGCAGTGGGGAAGGGCAAGTTAAATGAAATGCTAATAAAATAATAGCTAATATTTACTGATACTTGATAAGGGGCAGTCACTTCATAAACAGAATCTTATTTGATCCTTAGAGATAGTTTTGAGATACATGCTATTGTTTTGACTTTACGGATAAAGGAATTGGGCTTTAGAAAGTTAGAATAACTTGCCTGAGTGGGTAGAGCCAGAACTTGAACTCAGCATTTTTAATCCAGAGTCCATAATTTAATAATTAGACTAAGAATGTGCCATAATCTTTCCTTTCCATCTTAAGTCCCTAGAAATAATAAAGGGAAGAGTCAAAGAGTTTACAAAACACATTAAGTTGAAGTAATTGTGTTATCTCGTGATATTTCCCCTGAATTGTTAGCGTTTCTAAAACGGAGACTAAAATTCTCGTGAATAAGAAAACCGGCTAAACTCAGAGGGAAAGGACTTTACCAATTGCTAATAAACTTAACTAGCAATAATAACATGTCTGGGAGAAAATCACTTTACACATTATTTTTTCAAATGAGAAAGAATTTTTGGAACACTAATTGTGTCCTGTATTTTGGAATTCTTTCAAGATGTGTAAAACTTTGATCTTCATATTAAATGATTGCTTGGGCTCGTGTATATGAAGTGTATAAGGCATTTCATTGCTTACAGCAGGTCAGTTAATATTTTTTCTTTCCCTACTTTCCTTGATAAGTTTACAGTCTAGATAGGGAAATACGACTAACACATCTGAAATATATGTAAATTAGTGTTATATGAATACTATAGGAGAGCCCCACTGTATTTTAAATAAAAGGAGAGTAATTATATAAGCATTCCCCAAAGAAAGGGGCTCTGAACTGGGATTTTACAGGTTGAGAAGATTTGCTTAGGTGGTGAAAAGCTGGGAATTTATTTTAGGAAAATGAAACCATTTAAATATATACCAGATTAAATATGAATTTAGGGGAATAGGAAATATATTCATATGGCTAAGTTAGATTCTTTTCTTTAAAACTGAAGAAAATTCTGTAAATTTATAGAAAATGATAAGACTTGAAATCTTTTGACTAAATTGGGTTCAACAGTAGAATCCTGATGAATACCTTGGTGGCACATTATCCCAAGGGACTTAAGCTTTTTTGAGTAGAGACATCTGAATCCAGAAACTTTGAAACAAAACAAAGGTACCTTCTGCATGTCTTATATTACTCCAAAAAACCTTCAGAGTCTGGATAAAGGGAATTATTTTAAATATGCTTCTTGGAATAACACCCAAGGATTTAGGACTCTTCCATGTCATTTGGAGACGGGACTGTCAGACTAGGAACATTATCTTGAGGACTGTCTGTTCAAGTATTCATATGTCTTTACAAATGTAAACGTTTCTCCTTGTAGTGAGAATGTCAAATTAATCATCTCCTGCAACTGTCACTGTGCATTATATTATCAAATACTTTAAAGTCACGAATACATCGAATATATAGTAAAATAGCAATTAATGGAATATTTCTGTATAGGGCAACTTTTGGGTCTAGAGATATACATTTTTATTGTTTTATAGTCTTGGCATACCTTGTATATTTTAAGGGAATACTTTTATAAAATGAAAGTCTAAATCTTGGGAGTCACTTTTTATTTTAGAGAAAGTAGAATCTTGCTGAAGCTGAGATATCTTGGCATTAGTCCTGCTGTGGCATATCTTGAAAAGACAGCAGAATTACATCTCAAATATTATACTGCTGTTCTGTACGATGCAAACTTGCAATCTTCTGTATGGTGCCGGGTACATTCTAGAGAAGGAGGAGCTAAAGATGATAATAATTTATTTTTTTTACTTTAAATATTTCATTTAAAATCAAAATGCACATTCTGACATTATCAAAGTGGTGGTTGGTTTTCCAAAATAAAAAGCAAAAGTTTCTTTAATCTTTAGTATAGTTTTGGTACTGTTCATTTATAATGCAAAGCATAATAAAGCAATGTTATTTAATGCTAGTAATTAAACAGGAGGAAAAACTAGTTCCACTGAATTAAAAGGGATGAAATACAGGAATATGAATTTATTTTTGATGCAGAGTATGTGGGATGAAATATATTATCTTATTAGAGCTAACTGAAATCGCATGCCAAAAATGGAAATATCATTCATTGTCTGTAATTTGGCCAAATGCCATCTAGTTCCAAAAATATTTCACAAGTAACTTCATTAGCTATATATGGTATACTGTGCCTAAAGGGCGTCAACTAGGATATTGTATATTAAAATGTTCTGTAAACTAAAAAGCATCCTCAAATGTAAAGTCTTTATAATAATCACTATCTTTGACCAGTGATTTTGAAAAGAAAAACGTGGTATTTGGGTGAGATTTTGTATTGTAAACTTCCATTTGGTTATTTTGTTAATGAGCGATTTTAAATTGTTGTCTTTGTCTTATCTGTTGGTAGTCTAACGATACTGTAATTTTCAGAACAAAAATGTGATGTGAAATCAAATAGGCCTAACAGTAAAATACTTTATATTTTCCTGTAAATAACTTTGAAAGAAAGGTAGAAGAAACTTAAGGTGAACATTATATTAAATGCATTTTGTACATATTTAAAGGTAAGACATTAAGGTAATTAGTGCCTCATTTTGGTCTTTGCAAATATTATTTGGAGTATAGTGCTAGGAAATTGTTGGCACTTGGATTTTAATGTCATCACTTTTCAGATCCAACTTCTAACAATTATAATCACTGCTAAGCACAGCAGAGAAAATGGCCCTGGTGGGTTAGGTCATGACTACATGTGACAAACAATAAAATTCACACCTTAGTACTTAGAAGGAGAAAAATGCACTTTTCTTGATCTTGAGTACAGCCAATTCTTACTTAAATATAAAAAATCCTGTTTCCAAGCAGTTCTCAGGGTTACCAGACGCATGGCCCTGTTTCTTTGACCTTGCAAGATTAGCCCATTTATCTTCGTGCTCCTCCGTCACCAGTGAGTTTCCACATTCAGGTCGAAATCTTACTGGCAGGGCATTTTGACCTTCATGACCCAGCTCTGTGCATCCCGACCTTAGTGACCTGAACTTTTGGTGAAGGGACTTTTGACCTTTGCATCCCAATTTTCCTGGTAGCTACAAGGCACTTCATATTTGAATTCTGGTACCCGCCAGTTTACAACAACCAGGGAAAGACTTGGGACTCCAGGTGGGATGTTATTTTGTTCAATTGATGATACCACCTGAGCCATTTTCTCATAGGCAAAACAGCTCTGTTGGTCTGAATGCAACTTCTGACTACTCCAAATGTTCTACTTACAGGAACTTCTGTCCTTAAATTCAAGGACTCCGTTAAAGCAGTAAGCAAACCCAGCAGGAAGTCCCCTTTGATGTGCTGGAGCTCAGATATGCAAACGTCTTGATCAGCAAATGCTCGAAAAGTGCTTACTCTTCTCTCCTTTGGGATTGGCCATTAACTCACTTCTAGGCGTTCTCAAGTGAAGCTCTTTTTCTGGTTGCTTCAACTTCAGAGTCAGTAAGTGGCTTTTCCTTAGCAAGTGTTAATAACAACCCCTACCCCCCACCAAAAAAAAAAAAATAATTGCCAAAGTGAACTCATTTAGCATTAGGACATTAGCCTTTGTGAGGAACAGCTTTTATTTATCCACACGGAGTTCCTGGGTTACTACTACAGTCTTTCTTATCTGTTCTTCCTGCCGTCCAGTGTCTTCTTATTCCAAAAGAATCTGTGTACAATTGCATGAAAAGTCTTCAACACTGCTTCGCTCTATGACTAAAAAGCTTTCCCAGGGGTCCAGGTTCCATCTTGGTGACTCTGTCTGCTGCTCACTATCATGATTATCTCTCAACATTATTATTTTGTCACCTCCTTCAATATATCTCAGTGTTGTTCATCTATGCCTGGCGTCATCGTTCCTGCCTTGTGTACTTTTTCTCCCTTGTACTTTATTTGCATTATAACCTTTACATTTTAAAATCCACCTCCTCCATAATTTCTGCTGTGGCTTACCTCCAACTCATCCTTTTTCTATTCATCATAGCCTCAGTAAGGACATATGAACTTTTACACTATTGTATTCAACTAGTCTTTGACAATAACAATGCGACTAGCTACCATTTTCTAAGTCTTACTGCATTGCCTTATGTCTCACTTTTTATCATAGCAACAATCCTCTGAGGAAGATACTGTTATTTTTCTTTTATGGAGGAGAAACTAAAACTTACTGAAGTTGAGTAAGTTTTGTGAGGTCACCTGCACAGTAATCCCCAAGGCTGGGAAGGGAATCTAGATTCATCTGATTGCAGAACGTAAGCACATAATTACGCTTGGGTGCTCCTGGCTACTCAAGCACTAACTCTTATTAAACACCTGGTAAGGATCAGACTCCACAGTATTGTGATGGAGATAATAAGGGCATAGGCCCTGCCTGCCCCCTCGTTTCTCATAGCCTGGTGGAAGAAAGGCCATAGCTGTCTCTAAAGCAATGTGATAAATTTACAAATGTGTGAAAATATATGGGTAAATATGACTTATGAGAGGAAGTGACAATTGAATTTGAAGAGAGAAGATAGAGATTGCCAACCAACAAGGAGAGAGTGTGGCCCTCCAGGCACAAGGAAGTATAGATTCAAAGATATAGTAGCAGGGAGGGTCTTGAATCATGCAAGGAAGAGCTCCTCATTCAGCTGGGCAGGATTCAGGGACCCAGGTCAGGAGCATTTGGAAGAGGGATATAAAGGTTAAGGCAGTTGGCCTTTACCCTCTGACATGCAATTGGTTCTGTACCATGTTCTGTGTGACTGATTTTCCCACCTGCTTAAATCATAAAGGCTTTAAGGACATCTAAATTGTTCTCATTTCCTCCTGGACTCCTGGATGCTCTTCCACACAGAAAGGCTCCATCCGTCATTGGCATTGGATTCCCCACTTTTTTTCTTAGTTTAGAACTGGTACCATCAAGAAGCAGTTATACCCTCATTCTGGGAAGTGTTTGATGCTTCTTGAAGATGTGTAGCCCTTATTTTGAAAGAAGGAAAGTGGGATTGTGTAAGAAGTGTGATGCTTATGGAATCTGTACGAAAGCAGGAAAAAGGGGTAAAGAGAGAAGCTCAACGGTGGCTTTAAAATAGGGAATAAGCTTAGAAACAAGGAAACAAAAAGACCTAGCAATAAATAGAACTGGGGAGGGGGGACATCGTAATCAATGCTTATCAGTTTTACCTTGGTGAAGGGCAGTATTTTTATTACTAGGGGAATAATGTCACTCCTATACACCAGGCTGGTATGAAAAGATAGGCTTTATGAAGAAAGATATTTAAGTGTAAAAGTGAAAAGATGATCAGGACAAAAATCCATGAATTAGATCAGTAATTTTGTGAAAGGCTGCATAATTAATGTGTGACAGAGATATTGTCCTTCTTGCTAAAAAATAGGTGGGTGGTCTCAGAGATATAAGCATGTAGCTTGGAGCCAGTGCTGTTTTAAGGGCATGAAGAGACAGCTTAGTGCTCTGTGTTCGGTAGGGAATTATTAAAAAAGCATGGCAGAGATGAACAGGTAGCATTCCAGAATGTGCCCTGAGATCCATCTCACATGGAATGAAGGTGTCTTTAGCATTCCAGTGCCTGGAAGACTTGATTGTAGAAAACATGACAATTGTCCTCTTTCATTCTAGAGTTTCAAAACAATTCTGTTTTGTGACCCAAACTCCATAGGTCAGAAAAGAAGGAATTGATCCCCTAAATTCAAGTTCATCCATCTAGGATGTGGCTTAAAATAATTGAGAAAAAATAAAATAGCTGTGTAGAATTCCTTCAATGACACAAACATATATACAAGATTTAAAATTCAATAAACGAAGTGATAGAAGGAAAGTGTTAAAAAAATTACAGTGTAGTCTAAGTTTCCACGGGCAAAGGGCAGACTGTTGAAGTTCAAATGATTGTTGTACAGCTCAGTTGACCTTGGGAACCCGATCAAAATCTGGCTACTGTTTCTTCATCTGTAAAAGACACACCAACATGGCATCTACCTCATGGCATTGTACAAGTTAAATTTGCTATTATGCATAAAGCACCCAGAAAAGTGTTGGCCCAGAGGAAATCCTCACTAATGTTAATGGCTACTTTTTTTTGAGCCTGTACATCTCTTCAATAATATAAAGATTTATAATAGAGATGTCACTTGCGTGTGCAGTGTAATTGTTTTCAAGATGATTAAAATGATAGGTTGAACAGATTAATTAGTTTAATTTTTAACAACTCTACGTATTGGCACCAGAAATTCTAGTATCTCTCTTCTTCCTTTTCTTCTTGTTCATTTTCTTCAGCTTCTTTTCCCGATCTTACCCTTAATCCAGATTGCAGATCTTTATGGGGGTAGGGGGGACTCATGACTACATTATCAGAATGTAACACACATGCACCACATTCTTAAGTAACATTTCTCAACACTTGTCACTCCCTCCCAGCACCTACAGAATCAGAAAAACTGGGGTTACCTATGACCCCCCCCCCCTTTTAACTTACTACCTGAGTAGTTCTCATGTATACTAAAGTTTGGAGATAAATAACCTAGATCTTAAGCAAGGTTTAACTAATGCTGAATGACCAAGGTTTTATATGCTCTGTTTTAGAATATCTACCTGGCGCTTAATGTCTAGACTTTGAATTTCAATTCTTGTATTGGATTAATTTTTTCTTTTTATAAACTGGATTCTTTTGGTAGCAGGTGGAATGGAAGTGTCAAAACAAGCACTAAGACATATTTATGGACCTAATCTTTAAGACATTTCTTTCACCAGTCTCATCGGGGTTTACGCAATAACGTTGGTCTAATGATGCAGTCATTTTCCTATTAAAGGCCAAAAGAAAATGTTTCCTATTATGCCACAGAGGGGAATACCTGTGTTGAGTTTAATTTCTGGCACTCTGAATGATCTTGTCTCTGGGTCAGTTTCCCTTGAAATGTTCCCAAGATGAATATTTGCCTGCCAGGTCTTCCTCTGACATGTCGTCTGGTTTGAGTCTCAGCGCTCTAAAACAGGGCCGTTTTCACAACAGCCTTCAACTTCAGAAAGAGCTGCCTTTTGTGTGTCTCATGAATATGGTCTACTGCTTCAGGCTCTCCTCCCTGACCTTTGTCCTGTGCAGTGGAATTCAATTGTCTCCCATATTTATTTAAGTTAATGATAGAAGCATTAAGCAAAAGTTGAAAAAAGGGACAAATGGATTCATCATGAAAATGCATTGTGCCATAAAAAAGCCCATACACCAAGATGCTATTCACAGTAGGTAGTAAATTTACGAAACTCATTGCCTCAAGATATTATGTAGGCTATTATATATAAATAGGTTCAAGAAGGACTATAGCAGGTTATTAAACAAAATTGGGATGCCAGAGGTAGAAGTGGCAGGTTCATCTCTTACCTTTGGGAACATTGTGGAGGTTGGCGGAACATTGATTCGTGCCTCAGTCGGAGAGGTGCTCAAGTGGGGGGTATTAGTTTCCTGTGGCTGCTATAACAAATCACCATACACATGGCTTCCTAAAATAATAGAACTGTATTCCCTCCCAGTTCTGCAGAAGTCTGCACTCAGAGTGCTGACAGGGCACATTCCTTCCAGGGGACCTAAGAAAGAATCCCTTTCTTGTCTCTTCCAGCTTCTGGTGGGATTCCAATCTCTGCCCCAGTCTTCATGCCACTCCCTTCCCTGCAAGAGAAGGGAGTGAGGATAATTAATTCTATTTGAGGTTGGTACGGGGTCAGCTCCCCTTCTCTAAGATATCTAACTTAATTGTCTTTTTTACCATATAAGGTAACAGTCACTTTTGCGATATAATGTCATATTCACAGGTTCCAGAGATTAGGACTGGGGAGTATCTTTTTGGAGGAATATCCCTTCACGAAGAGGGGATCATGGTTTCCTGCGATGCTGTGTTTTGTTCCTCCTTCTTTACCCTCAGAGAATACTCTAGTGCTTTCTCATTACTACCAAGTTCAACGTTGTGTTAAAAAGTTTTATTCCTCTCTATTACCTTCATTGGCAGTAAGCACTGGTTCTGCTGGATGTTAATAATTGTTAAATAGATAGCAGAGAAGCTGAGTATGTTTGAGAAACACTGGGCTTAAAATAACATTCAATATGCCTGCTCAGAGGTTTACAATACCCATAATTGCTGCGATGTTCCAAGAAGGCAGTACAGTATGCTCATTTTCCAGACTCTTCTCACCACAGATCCCCTCTCCAGCATTCCCTAGCATGTATTTGGGGAGACTGAGTGCTAATAAACATGAGAATAGCATCCATCAAATATCATTCGCTGCATTTTTCCTTTTGGAACCCTAAGCCCTCCTTGTTACAGCTTATGATTTCCTCATAATTGTTTGCATTAATGCAACAAGAAGAGGCCTAGTTGTTCCTTGCCTTAACAAGTTCCCTCTGGAATTGATCAGATGCTTTCTTCTTTCTCTTGGGTTTTACATGAAAATCAATGGCTTTCTCTAGAGCCACTGTAATCCAAACACATACATAGTCCAAGAAAAAGTGGATATAGGACTTCTGCGATTTTGCTGGCTCATTCTGGGTAGGGAGCCAATGCTGCCTGTAAGAAACTCGTGTGTGCACATCTTGACCGTTTCAAGTCAGGCTGCCAAGTTTACATTTTTTAGAGACTGAGCAGATCTTAAAAAGAACACTATACCTACTACCCTAACATCTTTTAGTGTTTTTCTAGGAGGCAGGTAAGAGAAGAGGAATGTTACTTTACCACAATAGGTTTAAATATTCTTAAGCCTTTGATTCTCACTCTCTCTCTTTTTTTTTTTTTTTGACAGAATCTCACTATGTTGCCCTCAGTAGCCTGGGATGGTTTTATAGCTCATGGCAACCTCTAACTCTTGGGCTTAAGCGAGTCTCTTGCCTTAGCCTCCCAAATAGCTGGGACTACAGGCACCCGCCCGCCACCATGCCCTGCTATTTTTTGTTGTAGTTGTCATTGTTGTTTAGCAGGCCTAGGCCAGGTTTGAACCTGCCTGCCTTGGTGTATGTGGCTGGTGCCCTAAACACGGAACCACAGGTGCCAAGCCAAATTCTCTTTTATTTTAACACTTATATGTGTTCTTCATTTGATTGTTCAATAAATATTTATCAAAATATTCTAATTTCCTAACCCCTATGGTCAATTTGGGAGGGTGGGAGAAGGAAGTCTGACTCCTGTGAGACCCTGCCTACTTCAAAGGCATTCTCAGTTGAGTGGAGGACACATGACCTAGAAAAAAGCCACATACGAAACTCACACAATGAGCAGAGTGAGAAATATGTTCTAGGGGTCAAAGGGAGAGAAAGGTGAACTCTGCCTGGGAAAGTTTTGCACCAGTAATATTCACACTGGGCTTTGATAAATGAATAGAAGTTCATTAACTGTGAGAAAAGCACAACCCAGGCTGGAAAAAAGCAATGTATGTGGGGAAACTGTCTCAAACCAGCATGGCAATGGGGAGTGAACCAGAGTGGAATTGGTGGGGAATGAGGAAAATACAGCATAAGAGAAGTCAGGGAAACAAAGGATGGGACTGGGAGGGCTGACTGAGCTGATGACTGAGCTGATGGCTCCAGCCAACCCCAAAGCACAAAATCAGCTTTATTTTATAGTATCTGTACAGGGTTGTCCAGGGGGAAGTAGCATAGACAATATGGGGAAATAGCATAAACAAAAGACCTAACTTTGGTCTTACAGTACAGTAGGAAAATGTAAATGACTTTAATAAAGACAAATCATCATCTTACTGGTTTCTACTCAACTTCATTAACATATGACATGAAGGAAGAAGGGCAAGATCATGAGGGTCTCAGCAGCAAGGAAGAATTATGTGACTCAGTAGTTTCCACTCAACTACATTAACATGTTACAAGAAGTAGGAAGGCAAAGATCACAAGGGTCTCTGCATAGTTAGCTGGACAAAGAAACAGCTACTGACTTCTGGCAGAGGGAGCAGGAAGAAAGGAATATGGCTGTTCGGAACGGAGGAGAAGCAGTTCAGTTGGGGGTTCTTTCTCTGAATGTTCCCCAGGCTGTGAGGGCCCTGCCAGTCTCACAACCTGCTCTCCACAAGAAACAAAGTCATAGATGGGAATGGTGTATCTGAGGAGTGGTGAGGAATGCAGGGGGGCTACTCTGAGCTAAAAGGATGTGGACCAGCAAAGATGCCAGGTCGAAGTAGCTTACTTTCTAACTGGGAAAGAGTCTGATTGACTAGACAAGAAGCTGAGACATATTCTGATGATCCTATGAGATTTTTATTTTACAAAGATAATTCTGGAAGTCAGAACACATGGAAGATTGTCTTAACAGGAAAGAACCTACTAGATTACTGGTTAAAAAAAAAATTAAAAAATAGTCTGTTTAGGCTCAGCACCTGTGGCTCAAGTGGCTAAGGCACCAGCTAAATACACCTAAGGTGGCGGGTTTGAATCCAGTCCGGGCCACCAAAAAATGATGGCTGCAACCCAAAAAAAAAAAAAAAATGGCCAGGCATTGTGGCAAGCATCTGTGGTCCCAGCTACTTGGTAGGCAGAGGCAGGAGACTCGCTTGAGTGCAAGAGTTGGAGGTTGCTGTGAGTTGTGATGCCACAGCACTCTACCCAGGGGGACAGCTTGAGTCTCTGTCTCAAAAAAAAAAAAAGTCTCTTTAAAAGGTGAAGAGGCCTTAAACAAAGGCACTGCCATCTGATAGAACTAACAGGATTTGTTGACCATTTGGTTGAGAGTTGAGCGAATGAGGGAGAGGCAGATGCTGACTCCAGGGTTTCCATCCTAGTCAGTTGGGTGGATGCTGAAGATAATAAAGAAGAGAGGCAAGGGGAAGAGCTGCTTTGCGTGCGTTTGTGTATGGGAACGGGCAGAGAAATACCAGATTGTGTGAATATGCAGGTAGACCATCTAGCCTCCGGAGTCACAGATGAGGGTTTCTCAGCCCCCATTCCACGCCCTCTCAGCACGCCTTGGTGTCCTCTGCCATCCTGCGGCACTGCTGAAATCTACATTTCCCAAAGGCATCAGCATCCACCTACCACATGTATTCACCTGCAATGGGACCACTTATGTGCTCCTGGGGCTTCCACTGGAATCATGTGCTTAGGGCTGTTTGTTTCTTCTGTGGTGGTTGTAGTAGCATTTTTAATGTCCAGTTTTCAGCTTTGTACTGTTGAAAGGCAGCATGGAGAGCAATCATTTTGTTGGCAAAGATTGTGAAAAGGCTGGCATAGTGTTTCCATAGCTAATAGCCTCCTACCTCCCCACTCACCTGACTATAATACAGGCAGGGTCTGACGCGGAAGGTAGCAAGTCTAGACTGTTCTGGAAGTCATTTCTGGGATCTCTACTCAGGATATAGTCTTCTAGTGCTTCCAAGAATCTTAAAGAACCCAAATCTCCTTTTATTAGCCTAACTGAAATGGTTTCCATTATCTGCATCTGCTCCTTGACCAATTCATTTTCAAATAAAATACTTTATAAGAAAATCCTTTAAACATTGATGTCTTTGACACAATCAGTAAGTATGTTTGACATTATGTATGTTTGATTGCCACTGACAGTGTAGTAGTATATCCAACTGTCAGATTGCAGAGGATATGACCTTCTTTAAAACACCTTTGAGTGACCAGTGCCTAGTCTTTGCATGGGGTGTTTAATAAATTTCTTAGGTTTCATTGAATTAATTGAATGGCCTGAACAATTTGTGCTTCTCCTAATAGTGCCATATAATATAGTTGGCAATGGTCCTGACTCTGGGAGTTGTTTTATGTGATACATTGCCTATATTGTTAGTATCTAAAATGCTTTGATCTTAACTTTTTTTTTTCCAGAATTCTCCAATGTGTGCCATCTGGCTTCAGTGACTCATGGAAATTTAATGTCTTGAGTTGTATCTACCACCTGTTGTTTCTTTCTTTCCTTCTTCTTCTTCTTCTTTTTTTTTTTTTTGTATTTATGCTGGTGAATCACATTTGCTTTCAATGAGAAGTAATTTCTTCAGTAAAAATTCCACACATTTGTCCTGTCAGTGATGATCACTGACTGGGTGAGACAGAGAAACAGTTCAGCCTTTGCTGATCCCCAAATGCTCCTGTTCTCCCAGGGGAGTGTGGGACTGCACTGTGAGCTCTTCAGTTACAACCCTACAGGGCTCACTTTCAACCCTCAGGCTATTGTTGCAGAGAACTTTTCCTCTGTGGACTTTACCTGAATATGGTTAGAATCCCTCTTGCCTTTTAGAGTATGTACAACTGGGCTTCTATGCCACTATTGTTATTTCTTCCTCAAGTCGCATTTCTGCTATGGACACTTGGGATTTTAATGCTTTCTATGGCATGGAGCCCTCAAAAGATTTCCTACACATTTCTGCACAGTAGACCAACTAGAAGATCTATAAGGACAGGACATTGAAACAAGACAGGATGCTTTTTGTAGTAAGCAACAGAAAGAAACACAACTCAGACGACATCAAAGACAAAGTATTTTGCTTCACATAACGAAAGAAGTACTGAGATAGAAAATCTTCAAGTGTAGTTCAAATGGAGTTGTTCTGTCTTTGTGGTTTTCTTGGCTCTGGCTCCTCTGTGTGTCAGCTTCATTCTTCGGCTGGCTTCTCCATAGTTTCAAGAGAGAGTCAACAACAACATTACGCCTCCTCATATCCACTGCACAGAATTCCTGAGCTTTGCTCTGATGGGGCTGCCCTCTGACAGAGGGATGAGCACTTTCCTGGAACAACCTCATGAGCTGTACGTTGTGAGCTTTACTCAGTGCTGGAGATTTGAGTGGATCGAGGGACAGAAACTATGATATTTCTTCTCCCTAGGTCCCAGTTTTGTTGTGGTTTGAAATGGATTCCAGGAAGAAAATTAGGCATGTTTTCCTTTACCCTTAACAGCAGAAAAACCCCTAATCTACATCACTGCATCATTTTCACTGTATGTGTTTCTCCTGTTTCTTCTGTTAACAATAGTAAGATTGAGGGCAGGTTTCAAGTGTTTTATATTTTTGTTGTCTCCTCCCGGTAGGGACACATGTTGACTCTCTGTATTTGTCACTCTGATTATGTAATTGTGCTTTGATATAATGTGGCTTTTAGATTCTTTTGTTAGATAGACCTGACTTAGGATTTGCCTCTTTGAGTCATATTGAATCAGAACTAGGTGATCAGTTAAGCGGTAAACATGTAGTAAGTCCTTCTGTGCACCAGGCATTTGATGGGGGGTTGGATGGGGAGATGGCAAGGGTCAGTGACTCATTAAGATGTTTCAGGGCAAATGTAGATGGGTCATATGATCTGCTAGGTCTGCACCCTGCCTCCTGTCACTTTGGAATTATTCTCACTCTGTTATGCCCTCCTCCTGGGCATTGCCCTGGCTGTGGCCTTTTCCTGCCATGGCTTGCCAGTTCTAGGAAGACTCCTTCATCTGTTCATCCAACCACACTTGGTTGAATGCCTCTGAAGATTCCAAATCAACTGAAGTATAAGACTTGTCACGGGACTTCATGGTCTAGGGAAAGGCTTCTCCACCGAGTCAGGAGGTGGGTGCCAGGACAGAAAGAAGTCTCAAAGATTCAATCAAAGCACCCAGAACTAGGGGAATCAAAGATTTCCCACACAAGAGTGAAGCCTATGAATAAACAAAAACAAAAATTAGTAAAAGTTAGCCAGGTGAAAAAGCATCATTTCAGAGAGAGTGGTGTACCCAGAGGCTGTATGACAGAACCTCACTGCTAGGAAGTATAATTACATCTCAACAGCTAGATCATTTTAGGCATGTGAAGAATTGCCAGGAACAGCCTCACTATCCATTATCTGATTCATGTGATGTGGCTAAAGTTTTTGGTGATTCTTAAATTGCTAGGAAGAACAGTTCTGTCTGCAGAGCCAGGCCTATAGAAGGGGGAGTGGGTGAAGGTGACTTCTTGCTCAGAGTGATTCGAGAGAATCTCTGTACAAAACCTCTTCCCAACGAGGTCTCTATCCCTGTCTATCTGGCCACAAATTTTCAACAGTTAACTCAACAACCTACTAGGTCAGTGAAAGTGGGACATCCTCTTCTGCGGAAAGCCTCCGTGATGTGCAGCCGTGACGGAAGAGCACATTAACCTAGATTAGCTCATTATCTTTGTGATGGACTTCAGAAGAGTTTCTGTTTAGTAGAAAAAAAGGAGCAAGCAAGGCTGGGAGAGGGGGAGAGAGGCCCCCAGAAGAGAAACTCACTCAAGTGGCATCACCACTGTCACGTCTCTGGAATTGGTTGTGTCCTGAGATCGCAGCTTGTCTTTCTCTACTGTTAGTTCTTTGCATTTTGTGGTAGGGAGAGTAAGGCCTCCCACTACCCAAAGACATCTTAGAACCTGTGACTGTGGGTTTGTATGGCAAAAGGGGAGTTTTAAATGTGATTGTTGAGAATCTTCAGATAGGGAGGTTATCCTGGCTTCTTGGATGAGCCCAGTAACCACAAGGGTAAGTGAAAGAGGAGGTGGGAGAGTCAGGAAAGGAAATGTGATGCAACCAGGACCCGAGGAAAATGTGGGCAGTCTCTGCAGACTGGAAAGTCTGCCTTCGGCCCTCTAGATGGAATGCAACTCTGCCAACACCTTGATTTTAGCCCCGTGAGACCCATTTCAGACTTCGTTCCTCCAAACTTAGTGCTCATTTTCATAGTGTGATCCATGTGGTCGGGCTAACGTTTTGGTGATCCTTAAATTGCTAGGAAGAACAATTCTAAGTTTGTGGTAACCTGTTACAGCAGCCATAGCAACACCTCTCTCGCCCTATGCCCATGACACATGAGGTCATCCCTCCCCCATCTACCACCGGCTTCCACCACCAGGACTGTCTGGGGTCTCTGATTCTGTGGGCTAACCTGGGGGTAGTGTCTCAGGCCACTCTTCCACAGCAACAGAAGAAGATAAGCATCATTTTAGGAAAAACTGAAATGAAAAGATGGCCTCTGGTGGTCAGAACGGAGGCCGGAGGGAGACCACCATCTGCATGTCAGAACACACAGCAGGGCCCAAAGAGCAGGAACCAGCCACAATCAGGGAGGGTGGAACCGGGATGCGGCATGAGGCAGGGACCACCAAGAATGTCTTCAGGTGTGAAGGAAGACATGTGTGTTTTTGTTGGGTTCCACAACTTGGGACACACAGCGACTCAGATATAAAGGTGGAGTGATCCTGGATCCCAGACTTTTATAACTTTAGATAAATGCTCTCAGGGAACAGAAAATACAAAGCATCAAGAAACAAGAGTGTAAAGAATCAGCAATTATGTTTGAACACATACGCTTATATTTTGCCTGACTAGTTGATGGGGGCTCACATCATACCCACAAATGCACATTCAAATTTATCTTACAGACTTTATTGCCCATTTGAAAGTGAGTCGGAACTAAACTCTATGAAAGAGTTATCCCCATAGACACTGTAAAAGGGCCTTTTCAAAAGATATTTTGAATTTAAAAAATTTTTAAAGAAATTTGCACAATAATATAGTTTTCAAAGGACATTCATCTTCATGAAATCCTCACCACTGCCTTTATTTTTTTTTAACTGTCAAATGATTTTATTTTGTGTATTTCACCCTGCATCACTACTGCCTTTAGCTGTAGCTTGGAGGAAACCTGTTATCACAGTTTTCAGGAAACAGAGGGAAAGAGGTTAAGTGACTTGCCTGAAGGCAAAACTTTTGTAGGAGTTTAAATTGTAACAGATACTATTACCTCATTAAATCCTCACAGCATGAGATGAAGCAAGTCAATAGTATATGTATGTTTATTTATTTTCATTTCACTATTGAGAAATTAAAGCCAAATTGGTGAAGCATCCTTGTTAGCAAAATGCAGCAGCACGAAGGATTTTATGACTCATTACCCGTTTCATTCAGATATACCTGAGATACCCTTCTATTTTTCTGGAAATAAATCCTGAGTAAAATGGCTGACTGACAGAAGGAGGGCTGTAGATTTTGCTCAGCTGAAAGGCCTGCGTAATCACCAAGGAGACTGATTCTGGGATCATGCCTGAAAGAGCCACCCCTTCAGTTAACTGCAGTGTCCCTTTTTAAAGCACAGATGTGAAGTCCCTGCAGATGAAGTTCTTCAGGGTCAGAGCCAGGCCTGAGGTGGAGAGCGGGCTGGGGCTTTGTGTCAAAAACCAGAAAGGGGGGCGGCACCTATGGCTCAGAGGAGTAGGGCGCCAGCCCCATATGCCAAAGGTGGTGGGTTCAAACCCAGTCCTGGCAAAA
>NW_003852404.1:19685313-19713614 GCF_000181295.1 Otolemur garnettii | reverse complement strand
AAAAAAAAAAAAAAAAAGAAAAGAAAGAAAGAAAGAAAAGAGAAGAAAACAAAACAAACAAAAACCAGAAAGGGAAGATGTCATTCTTTGCTAGGAAGCTGGATCTTGGGTTAACATGGGTCACATTAAGAAAGAATATCAGTTCAAGAAATCAGTTCTTCAGCCTACTATATATCCATGAGAGAAAATGGCCAAAACTCTGAGGTTCCATATCAGCACTTCCCAAAGTGCATTCTTTGGAACGCTAGTCCTGAGAAATGAAAAATAAGTTAAAAAAATGCTGCCGCTGTTACCTCACCATGTACATTCCCAAATGTATATGAACGTGGTAAAAGCCTTGTTTTGCTTAAGGAAATCTTTCCCAAAGGTGAATTTGATTATGGAAATTGACCTCTGCTCCCCCATATAAAACCAGATACCAAATGGAAGGCCCTTGCCCCTAATTTATCATTAGTTTTTTTCCCCTTACATTTTTTTAGTAGGATTTGAGAAGAAAGAAGATAGAGCAAAAAGGATGAGCGATTCTTGCCATTCTACTGTTGCCTGAAAGTGAAAAATCATAAAACATCTTCCGATCTTTTGTTGTGAATCTGTAAAATGTGTAATATTATCCACAGCCCATCTTTTGGAGGCTCCTGCAGTTAAACGTTACTGAAGACACAGAAAGCAAAACAAAAGCAATAAAAATACTGAGTCACTTAGAAGGAGAATGCTACAGGATTATTGTTCAGAAATGTCCTTTGTAGTGTTTAATCCTTTGCCTTTTTTAAAAGATCGTATGGCGGTAGCATTCAGGTTTTTCTCAAATCTTATGTGACGTGTAAGAGTTTTAATCACAAGTGTATTAGATTGTGTATAGTATTTGGAGAGATGACCATCATTTTACCATAACCAAGGAAAAAACAAGACTTCTGAAGTATGAATGATGTAAAAACCATGAGAATATAGACAGTTTATTTTCTCACAACCTAAATACATCGAGTTGCTTTTCAAAGGCTGCTCTCATGAGAGACGTAAAAATGTATTTGCTTAACTACTATATATAGGATACCATGGAAAATATATTTCTGGGGACACTGAGCTGCTTGCCAAAGATCGTCTTCATATGTCTACTGACAATTAATTAAATTAGCTAGCTTAAAAAATAACAAGTAGTTTAGAATAGCAAGTAATTCAGTAAGATTACACCAACAATTTCCATCTTTTGATATTTTCTTCCTATCTCATTTGCTGGGGGTTGAGAGAAGAAAGCTTGTGAGTGTTTTATTGTTTTTTAAGTAACTATTTTATTCAGTAGATATATTAACTCTCACTTTAAATTATCCTCCATGTGACGACTAATACTTCATAGAAATATACTGTAAAACCACCAATATTTACTTTGTACTGAGTTGAAGTACTTAAAGTAAGTCCTTTACGACACAGATGCAGTTTGAGGGTGATATTTTTCAGGCCTAATCATAACGAAATAGCACAGAAAATGTTAATTTGTGCTGCTATTTTCTAATGCTTCCCAATTGCTTACAGGATGAGATGGGAATTCCTGGCCACAATCTGCTTTCTCCTTGATTCCAGGTCCCGTTTCCATGGCTCGGAAGCTGGGATTCCTTGTGCAGACACACTCACATCCCTCCTGTCTGCACTTCTGTGCCATGCCTCTTCTCTCCTAACTCCCCTCTGAAACCCACAGCTCTCATTAGAGATTAAAATATTAAAATATTTGCCCCACGTCACTTTGCAAGGAATGAGAAAAGCCACAATTCAGAACCAAACACTGGCTTCTAAACCCTACAGTCGTAACCACTGCAGTGAATTCATAAATCTCTGGAAGGACAAAACTGGACTTAAATCCTGGCTCTGTGGTTTCCAGCTAGGTGACTGGGAGCTATACATTTAACATCTCTAGCTGTAAAATGTTTCTTCATCTGTAAAATGGGAATGATAGACTTCCTTCATATATTCCTGTAGAGATTAAACAAGGGGATTCCTTTGAAGTGCTTGATTCAGTGCCTGTTCTATTGTTAAGAACTCCATAAATGTCAGATGTTATTTTTAAATCCTGACATTGTAAGATAAATGTATATGTGTCTGTAGATCTCTGTACATATACATGTATGTACATGGGTACATATTTCCCCTCCTTCCCAAATAAATCGTTTGCATCCTGAGGGTGGAGAAAACATCTTAATCATTTTCTTTTTTAAATTTTCTCAGAGGACCCTGAACAGTCTTGAACTTGATAGGTGCTAAGTATAGAGGGTGCCAAAACATGTATACACATTTTAAGAAAGGAAAAAACTATTAAAATCACAATAATCACTATATAATGATAACAAAAGATGTATACAAGTTACATTGAGCACCTCTTGTAATAGCAGAAGTCAAATGTGACTTGAGTATGACAGATTGAATACAGTTTTTTCCTTTCTTAAAATGTGCATACATTTTCTGGCATCTTCTGTATGTATATAGTCTTGAATAATTGGTATTTGTTTTTTATTCTTTGTGTTAAAATTTTCCAGGTGCTTATGAAGACTACTACTATTGAAGACTTATGCAATATAACAGCTGCATATCCTACTAGAAAATGGACATTTCTTATAATTTAAACAATTTTAAATGATCCCCTAGTATTTAGTTAACATTGAGTAAACATTTTTAAATGTATCTTTCTTTGACAAATAGCATAGCCTAGTAGTATTTATGTTTTCAACTTTCAGTCTTTTTTATGCCATAGGAAATGTTTTGTTAGACGTTTTATCGCTGCTGGGCTGGTATGGTGAATTAATCTAGTATTCATGTAGACAGACACCATGCCTATTTCTCTAAGTATTTCACTATCATTGAGCTTTAGCTTTTGCTAAATGGGCACTTAAAGTCTTGCTGATTTTTCCCTAAAGGCCCATAGGCATCTATAATATTTCTGAATAATTGGGCTTTAAGTGGAAGTTAACAAGTTTGACTATTTCAAGAAATAGACAGAAATATTTTTATTAGATTAAATTTGCAATTTTGATATCCCCTAACATATCAAGTTCTGAAATTCTGTTCTCAAAAAACTGAAAGTTAAATAATACACAAAATAGAATGACTTGGATTTAGGTTATTAGATGTTATATAAAGAAGTCCTGCTTTATAACAGTACTATTCACCCTCATTGTAGATCCAACATTAAAACAGTAAGAACAGCAAGGACACAACATCACCTGGAGCCTAACAATTATTTCCAGAACAAATAAAATGCATCGCTAAGACTTTTCAAGATTTAGGGCATTCTCATTTCGAAGTCCACTGTTATTCTGTCCTCTAAAACCGTTTCCCTTTCTTTATATTAGTATATACATGTTGACATCAATTAATTGTCTAAGAGTTGGCCAACAATCATTTGTACAATATTGTCTTTCCCAAATTCAATTGCTTTAGAACCTACATCAGTCAGCATGTCCTGCTGGGCGGCTGGGTTTGGGTAGTGAGGGATTGGAATGTTTCCCATCATTATCCTGTCTCTGCTTTGGAAAAGGTATTAGTAGAAGGTGAGTGAACAGTGGTGGACAAAAGGCAAAGAGGGAAGGATACTATTTACAGCTAGCTTCTACCCCTTCATAAGAAATCTCTTTTTCTTTTCTTTGTTTTAGAAGGACTGGTCCATCATGCTCCAAGTGCAAAAAATCAATAACCTCATATTTGTCACCTCTTATATTATCCTTTCTATGACCCAAGTCAATCCTGTGAATTTAGCAAGTTCTTGCTTTCCTCATTTTACATATAAGTAAACTAAGATTAAAAGAAGTTAATTGATTTATGAAGATGACACATGATGAAATGAAAAATATCATGACTTGAATGGCAGTGCTGGACTTTAAAAGTGATGAACTTACTCCTACTCTGCATGTTGCTAAGCTACTCCACAGAAAATAAAATACAAGCATTGGCAAGTTAACAGTTCTATCGTTAATGGCATAATAATTGTAGTTGTGCCACATGATAATAACGGCATAGTAGACAAGCAGTGCACGCACACAGTGTGACTTTGATGCATAGCCATACTTAGTATTTCTGACATCTGGGAAGCGTAAGAGCTGCTAAGATTTCTTTCCAAATCTGTCACTCATCGTCTGATTTTTGGGAACTGAAGGCTACAAAATTTCATTTTTCTACCTTCCTATCAAAGCCCATTGGTATGTATTACAGTATAAGATGCACATGGTCTCAAATCGAATCTGCCATTCTCTCAGAACAGATTAATTTAGTCACTCCACCCAGCACTCAGATATCAGCTAGAGAGATTTCCTTTTAGTATTTCAGTCATGTTTTTCTATTAATCATTAAAGAAGAAATGATATCCAGAATTTGTAGAGAGTAAGTCAACCATAGCTGCTACTAGGTAAGATCAGGTAGAGGTTTGCCTTGACAATCTTTTGCCTTTATTTCTGTGCCTACAACGGCTCATCTAAGTTCTCTATTGTTCCCCTTTTATGGACTTCATAGTGAGAACTAGAGCCCTCTTCATGTTCTAAGTCCTGCCCCGAAGGATCCTTAAATTTTTCTGATTCCCAAATTATTTTAATCTCAAAGAAAACTCCCAATCCCTTAAATAGGCCAAGATTCATCAAACTTTTCTTGGTAGAGGGCCAGATAGTAAATATTTTCAGCTCTGTGGGCCAGATGGTCTCTGTAGCAACTACTCAACTATGCAAGTTGTGGTGTGAAAGCAGCCACAGACAATATATAAACAAATGGGCATGGCTGAGTTCCAATAAAACTTTACTTACAAAAATAGACAGTAGGCTGGATTTGGCCCAAGGGTCACAGTTTGACACAACTTGTTATACAGACCTTCTCCCTTATTATACTGTGCTTTAATGTCAAATTAAAAAGGTAAAACTGACATTGGTTTCCTGATTCAGCTAATTAAAAATGAGATTTCAGAGAACACAAAATACGCCAAGGCCTGAGCCTCCTGCTGCAAATTTAGTGATTAACTCACTCTTGGATTCTGGACTCCTACCTTTCCCCCTCCTTCTCCCTGTAGAAAAGGACAGGATTGAGATGTTCCAAATTATTATAGTAGTTCACTTCTTTTGCAACTGAATCTATGCCCTGCCAACAAAGCTCTTAGTAAACTTGCAAACTACCTTCTCTTCTGAATCTTGTCTTGTATCTTATCTCTCATTACCCTGAAAGTCAGTGCCCTCAATCTGTTTACTGCAGGTCTTCCTTCATCTCTGTCCTCCATACTCCACACTCATCCTCTTCCATTCTCCACTCTCTCCCCGAAATAGCTTTTTACTCTATTCAACATCAACAGAATACCTTTAGAAGCTTGTACTTTACAAATTAATTTACTAACACCATGGTGTGAAGGATGCAGATTTTCTTATGTAGAAAGCAAGCTGCTGAACCCAAATGATATGGCATCTGGCGATAAACTAAGGATAGTCTAGAATGTATCTCCCTGCTTTGTGTAAGCTGTCAGGGACCAACCCTTTATATCCAGGCTCAATAGAAATTCAGCTAAGTCCTGAATAAAGAGGATTTCCAGTAGTTTTCTCAGTTTGATGGAAGAAGACAGAGAAGAAAGCAGAGGTGCTTATCACAGGAGATGCTGGTACCTCAAGTTCTTCTACCTTGCTGTGCCAGTTCAAACAGAATGTATGTGATGGATTAATTTAGGCCAATACACAACATTCTGGGAAGTATGTACCAATAATATAGGAAAGTGGAACTAAATATTGCAAGATAAAAATTCGCACTGTCTTCACTCCCTTCTCATTTTGTTCCTCTTGGTTTTCCAAGGATGGATTTTGCTGAGAGATCTAGATAGTTAACTGTGACTCAGTTGTAACTTCACATGCTTTTTGTACTATAGGTTGGGTAGTGGGCAATTGATAGTTGAATAGTTTAAATGAGAAATAAAAATTTGAGCAACTATTGGGAGAAAAATATTACAAGTAATATATTTTTTAATAGAAAAGGGGGATGAGATTCTGTACTGATGGAAGAGACAAGTCAATGGTTATGGTGTTTAAGAGGACAGAGGATAATGATGTATATAAAACAAGGAAGGAAGTCTATAAAATTCAATCAACTTCTATAAGCTTATTTGGTACCAAAAAAAAAAAAAAAAAAAAGGCAGGGAAACTTGGACCAGCTTTGCACTCAGCAAACATAATGGATCTTGGCTGTCAGCCTACTCTGGTGCATTTATTTTCTCTGGGGAGTTGTTTTTATAGCCTAAGAAACTGGTCTAAAAGGAGTTGGGGTTACTTAAGAAGTGATGATTTACTATTAAGTCCTGGAAAGGCGATAATGGCTTGGTCTAATCTGTACCTGGTTTTACCTCAATGGACTAATCTCTCTTGCTTGATAAACATGTTTATTGGACAACAACAAGAAAACTGGGCTAATTATGGTGTGAACTGACATGAGAGGTATAAAGGCATCTTGCAAAGGCAAGTTGAGGACAGTGTTGAGAATTCATCTACCTTTTCTCTCCGTGGGCATAGGGGCTGTCATCTCTGCTCCTTTCTAAAATCTACCTCATCTTTCCTCTTTCTATGACCTAAGAGTTACTCGCCAATTTTGAATTATAATTGAGCTTGGCTCTCTGATGGAACCCTATGGAACCCTTCTCAGAAAATGGTGTCAATTCATAAAATACATTCCACAGATTTAGAAAAGAAAACTGAGCATATTAAAATACAGTTATAATAATAGGTATATTTTATGTGTTTCTTTGCAATGTAAGAAAAAGATCTAGCAGTGTATCTAATAACTATCATAGTTCTGAATAGTACTATATTCAGTAGTACTGAATATAGATAGTATTTTGATGGTTTTTATAGAACATATCTGTAATTTCTACTAGGAATAAAATAACAGATAGTGCTAGTACTCCTTAAGTTTTACCTAAATTCATAATTTAGTGATTGACAAAAAAGCAATTTTTTATTTCTCTTCCAAGTTTATGGGCTCTCTGAATTCCATCTTTGGATTAGGAATACTTGGGCTGTGGTGAAGAAGTGCTGTTATTTGTTGTTTTCCTTTTTATCTTTGTACAAATTGGGAATTGGTGGTCCAGCTTAACAGTTACACAGTCCATGATGCAAAGCTCCCAATGACTGTTAACATCTAATTATCCAAATGCCAAATCTTTAGTAGAGTTAACCTTTCTGGCCAGTGGCCTAGGTATCCATTCCTATTCCCCCCCACAAAAAAAACCCCCAAAAGTCCCACAAAACAATAGAAGAGTGGATGCAAAAGTATATCCTTCTGTTTTGGCGGAACAAAGAGAGATTTTTTAAAGACATATTACAGATATAATGAGGGAGTTTTTCTCAAGTTGAAGAGTGATCACTGTCCATTGGGAAGGAAAGTTATCTGTTTACACATTTAAGTCTAGGCTTCTAAGTATTTTGAAAATCTAACACGATGCTGTCTGATAGAAATTTCTGTGATGGTACAAATGTTCTGTGTCTGCATTATCTGATAGAGTGGTTGGTAGTCACAGGTAGCTATGGAGCACTTGAAATGTAGGTAGTATGAAGGAGAGACTAAAATTTAGTAATATCTATTTTAATTAATTAACATTTAAATTTACATAGCCACACGTGTCTAGTGGCTACCATCGTGGACATCCAGGTCGAACCTGTCTCATACTGTGTCTTTATCACACTCCTATCATGATAACACTTTTGCAAGCTACCAAAGAACTTCTACCTTTCTCCTTCTGACCTTGGTTGAGGTTCTTTGCTTAGCCAGGCATACACTTATAGTTTCTATCCACTTTGCTAGGTCACTCTATCCTTTGCATTCCTAACTCATACCCGACCTCTTCTATAAGCCTTCCCATAGTCTATTCCTATGAATTCTTAAGACACCTATTGCAAATCACCAATTTGAATAAGTCACATAACACTTGGTTATAATATTTACCTTTTTCTTTTTTTCCTTTTATTTTTATTTTTTTATTTTCTTTGAGACAGAGTCTCATTACATCACCCTAAGTAGAGTGCTGTGGCATCACAGCTCACAGCAACCTCAAACTCTTGGGATTAAGCAATCCTCTTGCCTCAGCCTCCCACATAGCTGGGACTACAGGTGCCTGCCACAATGTCTGGCTATTTTTTATTGCAGTTATCTTGTTGTTTAGCTGGCCTGGGCTGGGTTCGAACCCACCAGCCTTGGTGTATGTGGCTGGTGCCATAACACTGTGCTACAGGAGCCGAGCTAATAATTTACCTTTTTCAAAAAGTTTGCAGGTCAGCACCTGTTGCTCAGTGGTTAGGGCACTGGCCCCATATACCGCGGGTGGAGGATTCAAACCCAGCCCTGGCCAAACTGCAACAACAAAATAGTGGGCGTTGTGGTGAGTTCCTGTAGTCCCGGCTACTAGGGAGGCTGGGGCAAGAGAATCGACTAAGCCCAGGAGGTGGAGGTTGCTGTGAGCTGTGTGACACCATGGCACTCTACTGAGGGTGACAAAGTGAGACTCTGTCTCTATAAAAAAAAAAAAAAAGTTTGCAGTTTTCCTTCAAATAAAGTTCAGGTTTATTTTGGGGGGAAGAAAAATGTCTCACATGTTTCTAAATATCTAATCGTTGCATGTAGGTATTCAAAACAGTTTTATTCTTGGGAGATGTAATGATGCAAAAAAAAAAAAAGTGCATTAGGGCGAGGACATATGAAGGTAGAGTGTCCGTATGTGCCAAGAAATCACTGAAAAATTTTAGAGCAAAGAGAGACACAAAATCCATTTGGGGCTACCAAATGAATTCTCCTTTTAAAAATAAAACTACCAAAGTGTAATGTTATTGAGCAAATTTCCAAGATCATATTCCAATATGAGTAGAAGAAACTAAATCCCAGGTGTCTGGCTTTAAACAGTATCTCTAGAGCAGGATGGGAGAAAGACTGGGAACCAACAGAGAGAAGAGGAGAGTGGAGGGAAATTCACAAAAAGAAATTGAAGAGAAGGTCTGTTATGGATGTCTATTAAGATTGCAGAAAATCTAAGAGGTGATTTCTATAACATTAAAGGAAATCGAAATATGAGATGGGTGAGAAAATCCTTCTAATTTTGAATACTAGTAACTCCTACGTTACCTGAGATGATATTCAACTCAGGAACCCAGGTAGAATAACCAGATGTGTTTAAGATGCTCCTCCATGTCTCTAATCCACCTTCTCTCCCCGGTAGGTACCATGCACGCTGTACTGAGCATGAGTGTGCCAGTGTGCCAGACCAGTGAATCAAGCAATCCTGATGAAAAACCTTGCCAGAGGAGACATCATTGAGAATATTTCCTATAAGATCTGATGGGGAAGTTGAAGAAAGTGGTAGAAAAACCCCTACAAAAATTGCATGTGAAATGTATAAAAATGAAACCACCCACCTTTTCATTTTCTACAGTGGCAGCATCACAGAAGGAAGATAAAATTTGACTTTACATAAACGTTAGCATAATCCACCCCACATACTCACTGGATTCTTTCATACAAGTATTCTAAGACTGTCCTATCACAGTTGGTCTCTTCTTTCCATTAGGTGGAGATAGGTAGGAAACAGAAGAAGAAAGTAACTCCAGGATAAATATGTAGATCCATGTTTAGAGAAAGAAGATTCAAAAGTCAAAGAATTAAATACAAGGAGTACATTTTTCTAAGAATATCACAGACTAAAAAAGCACTGATTAGAATGTTTAGACAAAGTTATTGTTACTATAATAAAATCATTCTCACTTTTCAATTGATATAATCACCCTCAATAATCATTCAAATTTGCCACTATTTAATGTTCTTAGTGAATGGTTGCTATGTTGCACTAAGGACCCCAAAGTAGTAAGACTACTTTACATAATGCCAAACAAGTGGGATTTCCATAGGGTGCAACCTACTTTTTCTCCTTAGCAATAAACTGGCACATTTTCAAGTCATTCCATAAGCTCTTGGGAAAACGTCCTACCATTCTTGATGTAGATTTGTCTGAAAAGACAGATATGAATGCCAAAAGAATATCTTGGGATAGATTATATTTATATAGACAAGAACCATCCATCAGAAGGAGCCACTAATTTAAGAGAACCAGCCTATGAATGGAATCAATGGAGAATGGTTTCCAACAGAGAATAAACATGTTAGTTGCAGAAAACGCAAAAATGAAACTTTGACCAAATGAATGACCACGCTATGTAATGCAAACATGATGCTGTGCTTTTAGGACAAGCATTGGCATCCTTTTGATAATAGTATTAAAAATGTCCCTCAAGTGCTTATGATATGTCAAGTTACTTTGCTCAGTCCTTTTAAGGATTTGTGTAATCCTTACAATGACCTTAATGTAGGTTATTTCTATTATTCTTACTTTATAGATGAAGAAATTGAGGCAAGATAATTAATATAATTGCTCCAAACACATGGGAAGGGTCAGAGCTAGGATTCAAAAGCAAGTAGGCAGACTTGATGCACTTATATTCTTAACCATTGTGCTATAATTCACACTTTGAATGAAACAATACAATAATACAGTATTTCTCAAACTTAAATAGTACACAAAGGTATTCTAGGAAATAAAAGTTCTATAAGAATCCCTATTTTGAGAAACAATGACTTCATACAATAAAGAAGAAATAAATGTTTATGTTCTCTGCCAAAATTCATATGTTAAAGCCTAAACCAAACCTTAAGCCTCAGTGGGCTATATTTGGAGATGGGACCTTTAAGGAAGTAATTCACATTAAAGAGGGTGGGGTCCTGATCCAAGAGGATTAGTGTCCTTAGAGACATCAGAGAACTACCACTATCTCTCACTCCTCATGCACACATGAAGGATAGGCTATGTGAGGACACAATGAGAAGGTGGCCACCTGCTAGCCAGGAAAGGAGCCTTCACTAGAAAATGAATTGGCTGGAACTCTGAGTGTGGACCTCTGGCCTCTGTAACTGTGAGAAAATAAATTTCTGTTGTTTAAGCCACCCAATCTAGGGCAGTTTATTATGGCACCCTGAGACAGAAGCTTTGAACTGTAATCTTTCTCATCAGACAAGGAGTTATGTACTTATAATCTGAGAAATGATTTTTAATGATAGCTATTGAAATGAAAATCTGAAGTTAAACATTTTGCACAGAACTCATATTCTAACCCTCCTTAAAAAATATATCCTTGATCCTCAGTGTTTGTGACTCTTCTGTAGAAGAAACTGAGCTAATCATTGGTAGAAATTTTATCGAATTTTGCCTATTGCCTTATTATTTTGCTTATATTCAAAATTTAATTTAGCAATTTAGAAATTTTATCAAATTTTGCCTATTGCCTATAATTTTGCCTTATTATTTTGCCTATATTCAAAAATTAATTTAGCCAGATTATTTGTAAGAAGTGAAGAGAAGAAGTACACACAGACTACTCCCATCCTTTCTGAACATTTGTGGTAGAGATCCTTTTCATATTCAAACAAATAAAAATGGTACAAGTTCTTCTGAAGAACGGAGTGTCACATTTAGTTAAAATAGATAAATTCAGTAGAGCTCTTAGAATAAATTTTAAAGTATAAATTTCCCTTTCAGTTTGTTGGGGTAGATTAATGTATAGTTCCTGCATAGTTTGCCAGAATAGTCAATTTTCTCTTTTAATAGATATGATGTTATTGTGGTGTATGTTGCAAGTAACAATTATGAATCTATGGAGGGAGAACTTGAAAACTGTCAAACTCAAACTTGGCAGTTTTCAAGTTCTGTTAAAATGTCTTTGTTGATTATCATAATTGAATTTTTTACTTTAAGTGACCAATAACACACTTTCGAATAAATCATGTGGTACTTTATTGAAAGAAAGTAATAACCATGTAAGTTTAGAAGACAGAGTCAACACTACCTAGTATTTTATTTTTTATTTTTTGGCCAGGGCAGGGTTTGAACCTACCACCTCCGGTATATGGGGCTGGCGCCCTACTCCTTTGAGCCACAGGTAGTGCCCAATACCTAGTATTTTTAACAATGGATCATGATATAGTTTAGTGGCAAAACATCTATAATAAATACAAGTTTTGTTAAGACTCTAATAGAATACTATAAGCCAGCCTGATAAAGGATTAGTCCTATGGATAGAGTGGTGATTAAAGACTTCATAATCATTTAATATGGCAGATTTCTGTAGAAAAGAAACATTCATTTCAACCTGGATATGGTGAGTCTATGCCATGCTATGCTGGCTTGTGAGAAATAAAGAGAAAATGGTTACCTATCTGTGACTGAGTTGTTTTATGTGATGGGCGTTGGTGGCAGTGGGGGAGGGGAGAGTTTGTAGGAGCATTTAGCTAAAAGGTGCCAGGTGACTGATCTGCAGCATTATAGGAAGGGAATAAATTTGGAGAATAAGACTGAGAACTTCATTTAAAAAATAGTGGAATATTACCCTTTTATATCTACTTCAAGGGAAATACTGGCTTGTCAGTCATAGGCCCACTTTTCAAATATATAGTTCATGTACAAGCAATGATCCTTGCTTTTTAATTCTTGATACATAAAGCACCCACTATCAATAATGGTATGCTAATAACAGACGAACCTGAGATGTAGGTACTTTCTTTTTCTCCCTTAATGCTGAGTCCTCGTGGTGCATTAAATCTGCGAAATTTCTCTTATGAAACTATTCTTGTTGTTATGCAAAAGAGGAAAGAAATTTGTCTCAATAGGGAAATAAATGAAAGAAGAAAATATTAAAAATGATTTTTGCTTAAGAGTATACAATTTCTACATTTTGCATCTGTATCTCATTTTTTCTGTTCAGAACTGCTTCTTGTCAGCAAGCGATTTTCAAGGTTGGCAAAGCCTTCACAGGTTTTTGCTCCTTTTTGACTTCCAGCTCAGAGAAAGCAAACTAATTCCAGGAGGGGCCATGGCCCCTGTTGCCATGGTTTTCAATATTGTGTTTGCTTTTTGATCAAAATGCGTTAATCGTCATCAATCGGGTCTAAATGAACAAGTATATTCTCCAAATTTGGGAGGAAAAACCAACAAACTCATATGATGTGTTGATTTCAAAATCTGTATTCCCTAAATCCACAGTTGTAATGAAAGCTGTCAGATTTGTTAAATGAAGAGTTAATTATGCAGTGTTCTTACCCAGAAAGGGGAGGAAAAAAAAAGAAGCTTATTTTTTTGTATCTGTCAATAGAAAATATGAAGTTCTGTAGCTGAAACATGAATATTTTAAAGTAATAGCAGATGTCTGTAATTCCTCTTGGCCAGCGGTTTCAGGCATGTCCTTTACTGGCAATGAACCACAGGCAGGGAGAGTCTATCTCATGGTGCCAAGGAGTTAATTACGCTTGCTTTAGACTCTTAGGACTTCAATGCTTTTATTATACTTTTTTTCTCCTCTTTTGCATAAAGTGATACAAATCTCTTCTCATTTCCCCATCAAATTGTCTCATTTTAACCAGGTGCCATTTTTATTTTCCTCTTTGTGTTTATGAGTTATGTTTACAAAATCAAATCAAAGAATAAAGACATTCTGACTTATATTTTCGTATTTTCTCCTAAGGTTCATGTGAGAACACAGCTCCAAACTCACGGGAAACTATTCCCAGCAGTGCAGTGAGGTTGAGCACCATGCTCTTCAAACTCTCTTTAGTTTATACAGTTTATACAATAAAGAAAATAAATGCAATTACGAATGCCTAATGGAACTGTCTGGCACATGCTCCTGGAGGGTACTTAAATATGGTCTGATAAAAAATTAAAACCAATTTATCAAAATGGCAAAACATTTGGTAAATTGGAAGACTCTTAATGTCCATTTAAAGTGAATAGTCAGTCATTTATTCCATTTTGGAGATTTCAAGTTATCAGCATTTAGTACAATTTATAGCTCATTCTTAATTTTGCTATTATTTACTTTAGCAAATTTCTTACTCTGCAAAAAAAAAAAAAAGTGCTGATTCCTTTCTTGTGGAGTACCTCAGTGTAACAGATTCAGAGTGGAAAATAAACTGACAGTGTTCTATCACTAAACCTGAACTCTAAACTTACGTTAGCTTTTAGATGAATGGCTCCCACACTTCAATATCTTGAAAAGCCATCCTAGAAGCTTGCTATTATAAAATGAAAATTACTTGTATTAACCTGGGTAGAGTTGGAGAACATTCTCTTCAGTAAAGTATCACAAGAATGGAAAAGCAAATATCCAGTGTACTCAATACTAATATGAATCCAGTAGACGAACTAACACGTGCCCACACAAGAGAAAAACTCAATTTAATTTGAGTTGGGGGAGGGGGTATGAGAGAGGGAAGAAGCAGAGGAGGGAGGGAGATTGGTGTGGTCCCAATTAATGGGTACGATGTAAGGGTATATGGCATACCTTCTGGATATAGGACACAACTACAACACAAACATTGTAATCGTTTGTGCCCTCATAATAATCTGAAATTTTAAAAAGCAATAAAATAAAAATAAAATAAATAAAATAAAATTTCATTCTAGCCTCAGGCATTCTTATCACCAGGTTTGGAATGGGGCCAAGTAATCTGTATTAATTTTAAATAATCCTTAAACGATTCTGGTTTTAGACACATTTTGAGATAGTCATTGAGATAAAAGAATCTGTGCTTTTTATATAAAATGTCATTTTTTTTCTTTTTTTCTTTTTTTTAGAGACAGTCTTGCTTTGTCACCCTTGGTAGAGTGCTATGGCTTCACAGCTCACAGCAACCTCCAGTTCTTGGGCTTAGGTGATTCTTTTGCCTCAGCCTCCTAAGTAGCTGGGACTACAGGCACCCACCACAATGCCCAGCGATTTTTTTTTTTTTCTTTTTTGCAGTTTAGCCAGGGCCGGGCTTGAACCCACCACCCTCGGTACATGGGGCCAGTGCCATAATTCACTGAGCCACAGGCGCTGCCCTACATAAAATGTCATTTTATATTAATATATCAACTATTACTTAACAGCTCTAGTAATCTTAAAATTTATCAAGTGGCTGATAATATTCCATCTTGGGGATTTGTACGATCTTTTAAAGATTCAATTCTGTAAATTGTTCTATTTTGTATTAACATTACAAGTTATGTCATTAAGAACCAAACAAATTCATATCAATCATTCAATAGGCTGTGGTTTACACTCTAAGCTGTATGTTTAAATGTGTAAGGTGTATTTCCTTCTCTTAAATAGCATAATTTATGGGGAAATTTAGATAATGAAACATATCATCAGAAAAATTAATGTCAGAAACAGCTAATATTTATATGTATTGAAAAGAATAGGCTATTTTAGTGAAAGTAATATGTAGCATTCCAAAAACTTCCCCCAAAATATGGGTTTTGAAAGCTTATTCCATGTTGAGATCTCATTCTGGCCCTGTCCTATAATAATGTTCATTATCAGAGAGCAGAAATCCCATCTCACTATGAATATTTAAGTTTCAGAAGCGAACATTTTCTAAATAAACCCATTTTTTCCACCCAGGACCTAGAGATGGTGTTATTATAAAATAACAGTTTAGAACGTGAAGGAGATACACTATGCTTTTATCATGGATGAGAGTGGAGAGCTAGTGCGCCTGCTGGAGATATTTATTCAGTCTTGAAATATTTCCCCAAACAGAAAGGTCAATTAGAGCGAAATGCTAGATGTCAATCAATAGATAACATCTTAAACTTGAAATTACAGTCTAAGTGTAAATAAGAAGTCTTTCCCATGGCTCTTTATATTGCAGAAAGCATAGGAGAAAATCACCGTTATTATAAACAAAAATGGAAATACTACACATCCTCAAAGACATGACAGTGTAGATAGGCAATTTACAGTAAGCAAATGAATTCTATTTTCTAGGAAGGAAAAGGCAGCATCACGGTATAAAGCCTCAGCACAAAGTTCCATCTCTAGCTCTTTGGAGATTTTAGTGAAGGAAGACAGTTCCTGGGGTTGAGCAATTTCTAAGGAATTTGAGGCCCAGGGAATTTCTGGTCCCTGAGGAAGATAGTGACCCTGGGAGGAAACTTAACAGTTTCTTTCCCCTCCCCACTTCCTCCTCCATGTTTTTTTAATGATATGTCCTCTGAATTTTAACCTAGAACAAAAGAACAAGAAAATCCAGTTAGGACCTAGTTCTACATCCATTATCCAGGCAAAAGGCCACAGAATCAAACCTCGTGGTCATGTTTATGTTTGCCAAATGAACAATTTCAAATATTAAAATGACATCAATACAGGTTTCTGGAGAAGCTCACCGCCATTAACAGCATTGCCAACGATGGAACACAAATTTCTGAACATTTGTCATATTTAGGAAGTTCTACTTCTCAGTTCATTTCCACAGAGTGGGAGAAAGGAAACATAACTTGCTGTGGTGGTGGAGGAAGGAAACAGAATCGAGTGGCCATTTATCACGGGCTCCATACTGTGCTGTGCAGTTTATATATGATCTCACCTGGTAAGTTCCTGATACACAGAAGCCTGCCAAATGATTCCAGAGATAGCGTCCTGTGGTTTACAGACATTTCAGGGTTTGACCATGAACATACCGTCTCCAGCTACTTTGTCAGTTCAACTTGCTAAGTTTTTGAAATTAAAAGTCATTTTCAAAACAACCAACCCTGAGAGGAGTCTGAAAATGCACATACGCGTTCACATAGACACCTCTTTATATCCACTGAGGCATCTGGAGATCTTGACAACTTCAGTGATAAGCCTTAGGAAAACAAAAATGACTAATTGGAATTTTTCTATCACTGTTTTTGGGACAAGGTTGCGAGGAATGTCAGGGCAAATTATACAACCACACAAGGTATAGTGGGAAGTTGGGAAATGCATAAGCCAGGGGGTGGCAGGAAGCAATATCCAGCTCCTTTCTCTCAGCGTTCCACGGCCAGGCCTGCCAAGAGGAGCAGTGCAGGGTGTGTCCTGCAGCTCCACTCATAGCGTGAGCAGAGAATGGTCCACCGGTGGCTGTCTTCGCCTGGGTTTCTCTGGAAGCAGATTCTGAGACTAAGACATTTCTATTAGGAGTGTGAGTTCACAGAAACAGAAACAATGGACAGAGGAGAGATGGATGGAAAGAGAATGACCCGAGCTGGGTTAGCCACTTGGTCACTGATGTGGCTGATGAGCCACTCAATACCATGGGACAGCCTGAGTTGTACGACATATGTCTCAGAATCATCAGCTCAAAGGAAAAAATGGGGAAACATTTACTCATTACCTTCTCAATGGCCAAGAGTTATCCTGGGGACACCTCATTTACCCTGAAGTTCCTATCACTCTCTTCTTTGTGTGAGTGAACCCCTAGAATAAAATCTGGGGTGGGGGGCAAATCCCAATCCCCATGGGAGGTTCTGTCAGGATGTCACTATAAAAAAAACTGACCAAAGCCCATGGAACAGGATATGCAAATTTCCCTTAAGGTGAAAAGCTAAACGTTTGGACTCAGTCCCTGATAAGTTAGGTGCCAACTCCTGGAGACCTTGGGAACCCATGGGAGATTGCACCACCTTCTGCTGGGTAGAGGGAACCACCCATCCCAAGGGAATTTGGTTTGGAAATACAGCTGGGTTAAATGTGGAACTGCAGCGCAGCTTGTCCATTGCCAGGTAATGAAGAAAGACTCGTCGTTGGGATTGCTGGTTGACACCTATTGTCTGTCAGTTCTGGATTTTGAGTGTGTAAATTTCATTCTAATAATAAGAATAAATAAATGATGAACAATTACTTCCAATTATGTATTTATTCACAGATTAGGAATACAAATATTGGCTTACCCAATAATTACTGCCTTGAACCAAATTCTTGTATTTCATGTTCGTGTTGTGGAGGAAAGCTCGCATAGAGGGAAGGTTTTGTGTCTTGCTTTTCAGATAGGGCAACGGCTGTGGCCCAAAGGGCACTTGGCATCCTTCGCTCTCCATAATCCAGTACATTTTAGAGAGTATTAACTGCTCTGCATCTTTGATCTTACAAATTAGAGGATTATGTTCCTAGTGGCTATTTTCTATTTAGAGAGGCTTGTTGTTTCTTTCTTTCTTTTTTGGGTAAAGAGGATGATCTTTTCCTGATTAATAATTCCTTCACTGATATCCATGTTCTCCCTAGCCTCTGTGGCTGAGTAACCGATTCTCCACAGTCCTGGATGACTTTTTGATAGCTTGAGTTTATTTATTTATTTTTTAAAGACCAATGTCATCCTTTCCCATTCTGTACTTCCTGTCACACTGATTAAAGCACATTTTTGGTATTTTCCTGTGATGTAAAATCAACCCCATTTATCTTTGTTCAAGAAATCTTCGTTTAAAATGCTCCAAGCTCCCTTTGCTTTCCCTTTCTGATTCTTAGGGATGACTGGAGTTAACTCATCTAGTCACTCCCAGCCCCCCACCTCTGTGAATCGTCACCTGTATAGGACGATGGCGTCTACACACTGATTTAATAAAGTGTTGGATGTCACTTATGGAAGTTACAAAGAAGAGGTATCCATTTCTTCTTTCAAACCAGTATTTGTTGAATCATAATACGCATAGAATGCTACTCTCTGTGCCAAGAGATATGTGTATCAGAGGATTGTAAACAAAATGTTGCTAACTTCATTTTGTCAAGTAACTTTGGTGTGGGAAATAACTAGTGGGAAAGTAAGTAGGGAAAGAAAAATAAGTAGAAAGACTCTGAACATATGCTCAACGCAGCAGGAGGCAGCATTGGAGACTGGGGATCCAGCTCCTAAAAGCAAAGTGTAGTAGCTTACTTTTTGAAAAGAACCCCAGATGGGAGAAGATTATACTTTGTGGCAAAGAC
Source organism: Otolemur garnettii (assembly GCF_000181295.1). Lineage (NCBI taxonomy): Eukaryota > Metazoa > Chordata > Mammalia > Primates > Galagidae > Otolemur > Otolemur garnettii. The sequence continues at coordinate 19,694,829 of NW_003852404.1, read as the reverse complement.
ATTACAGAGAGACCTAGATGGGATCATGAGTATTTTCCTTGTGGAACCACAGAGAAGAATTTAGGGTTAGGAAGCCCATTGGTAGATAACATGCCCAGGAGCAATACGTGGTCACCACCGGGGCGCTGTGGAAGGCTGTGTTTGTGTAGGTAGCTTACAAAGTTCTCAATGTTCTGCTCATTGCCTTTTTATTTATCTTCTGTGCAGAAAATTATTCACACCATGGTCTCATTGCTATCCTATGTTTTAGAAAGCCAGCTCTTTATTAGGGTATTGTAATTATATAAAAACATAAAATTAACAACCAGCTAGAACCATTGTTAGGATTTTGGCACTTTTAATTGAGTTTTTAATCAATGTTATAAAATCCATAAGAATAAAATAACATTTATTTTGATACTAAAATGGATTTTCAAATGCTTTCCAGTCCCTTGGGGACTAAAGTTGTATAACAATTGAAGTCATGTCATTCTGTGTGCTGGAAAGGGCTGAACACACACACACACACACACACACACACACACACACGGGTTACTCTGCAGTAAGAGAACTATGAGGCTGCTTTTGAGAATGTAGTTCTTTGTGGCCACACAGAAACACAGTTCTAGGTCATTAGAAAAGTTGAGTTCCAAAAAGGATTTTGCAATAATCAGATCACACACGAGTTGGGTCAAAAATCAGGAGGTTGCTGTCTAGGTGTGGCAAAAATAAGGTCTGAATAAAGGCAAGTTGAGAGTCAGCAGTTCAGACTCTTGGGAGGAGAAAGTCCCAAAGACAGGCCAAGAAATGCTTTCTATGTTGGACCATGGGAATAAAATGATGATTTGTCAAGTTGCTTATTAGGTGGAAAAAAAAAGAGAGGAAGTCCTCTGGCCAGGGTCATGGCACCCATCAGAGGTATTGCCAAGTTCAGTGACATTACTGGGTGATCCATGTCTTTGAGTTTGTTCTTGACCCACTCCATTTAAGATAACCTCTCCAATCTCTGTGTTATATTGTGTTTATAGTGGTTATAGCTGTCTGAGGATGTTTTGAGTATTCACTTGTTCACTTGTATATCATTTCTATCCTTCTCTTTTAAGAGGAGTTGGCTGAAAGGGAGGGCTTTGTCCTGGTAATCAGGCATCTCCAGCTTGTGAATAGCAACTGATACATTACATTGTAACATTCGACTGTTAAATGAATGAATAAGTGACATGAAAATTCTGCAATAACAATCTTGTCACACCATCACTGTTGCTAGTGTACACAATGAATGGCAGTATAAGATGTTTTTGTTGATGAAAGCTCAGATGCTTTCAGCAGACAGAGAGCTTGGGATCCGAGCAAGCTCTGATAATACCACTTGCTGTTTCTGGGTATGTACAGTGCATTTTAATTCACCTTGTTTCTGTGAGAAGGGAGCAATATTAAACATAATTTTGGCATAGGCTGTAAATATAATAGCCTTAATATATTGATACATTAGTATTGTGGGCTGTTGTCTTTTTTTCTCCCGAAAAAAAATTCAGTTAGAGTTAGGGTCAGGTTGTCCCACAGTGTTTGACAGAAGGGTGCTTGAATTCCATGAGACCAATTTTTAGAAACAGTAGCTTGAGTTATTTTCTGCCCTAGTGCAGTTACCATGGAATTGATATAAAAACTTGGATATTTCTATATTACTCATTTTAAAAATGTGTTCAACTTTAAGGAATTAATTTGGGTCTTAGAAGTATTTTGCAACCAATCTTACTTGCTCTATCAACTCCTGAATCACCTTTAAGCGACATTCTCTCTCTCTCTTCCTCCTTTTGATGCCTTAAATTGGAAATGATATTCTGTTATGGACAAGGTATAAACTGCAGAAGGGCAAGGACATTTTCATCTTCATTCCCTGCCCAGTCCTCATGGGCATGGTGAATGCACAGCAACAGCAACAATTCTAATTGCGAAGGAGGAGTTAGTGGGATGCTTCAGGCAGCACCCCCCCAGAGTGGGCAGTATGTGTGGCTTGGTGGGGTTCAAAGTCTGGCTCTTGACTTCACATGTTGAGAAATTAGTTTTCGTTAGATTTTTTTAAAAATGAATTGTAGATTTTTAAAATGTTTGCTTTATTTTTTTTTTTCATATATTTTTAACGGTAAACCATTCCTGAAAGACTTCTCTCCGTGTTCCCCTTCTCCCTCACCCTCCAGCCCACTAGGGGCCTCCTCATCACACTCCTCCTTGGGAGACGAGAAATGTCTCTTCTTTTAGCTCTTTGGGGTTACTTAACTCCTTATTTCTAAATAACGTGTGGTCTTGCTTTATTTGGATGGCTAATTTAACCATTATTCCACTCTGTCACAGGGTGATAACACTGACTATGTTAGTGTACTCACAAAGCAAGTACTATTACTGCTGAGCTGAGTAGCACACTCTATCTATATCATATTTTTATGGAATCTTTTCTTGGAATTAATAGCTGAAAAATTTTCTTGCTGTATCCCTAGTTTACCTTGAAATTATGGCTAAGTTATCATATACCTTTAATAACTATATAAAAGATTATCTCATTCAATTCCCATATAGTCAAAGCTCCCTGAAAAATCTACCCATTGCTTCTTCATCTTTATTTCCCCAGAAACATCCCTCCTAGGGACTTCTGTCGAATCTGAAATGGCTCTTCTCTGCGTGAAAGTGTCTGCCCAACTGTAACCTTGACACTCTGCAGGCCCTTGGCAATTCTTTTTGCTTGTCTTGATTTTGGATCCTCAGTTTCCTGATCCTAAGTTTTCCTCTTTTTTGTTTTTTCCTGTTACAGTATTTTAAAAAATGTCTTTATTTCATTGTTAGGTGTGGCTGATAGAAAGGCCGGGTGTAGACTACTAGAATGGATGTCATTTACCTGAAGAGTTTGAAAGGCATCCGCTAATGTGCTCCAGCTTCCTCTGTTGCTATGAGAAAGCAAAGACGATTTTTATTTTTGATCTTTTCACGTACTCCTCTCTTCTCTCTGGAGGGCCTCCTCTTTCTTCTTGCTTTTTCCACTTTTTTCATTTATAGCTCTAGGCACTTGGTAATGGATCTTTTCAATCTGGAGACTTAACATCCTTCAGAGGGAGGGATCTTCTGATTTTCTCCATGGAACTCCTGTTAGTCAAATGTTGGGCCTTTTTACTTAATTTTTTTCCTTTTATCTTTGCTCTCCTGTTGGTTGTCTCTGTATATTTTGATCTTCCAACTCTTTTGTTGAATTTTTATTCTCTAATATCTGCTCCTCATTTCATGAATGTTCCTTTTTATGCATTTTGGTTTTGTTCCTTGGGTTCAGTCCCTCTTTTATCTCTCTGGGGATATTAATTACAGTCTTTTTATGCTCCCTGAATTTGTTGCAGTTCTTTTCTCATATTAATATTAGAAGTTTTCTGTGATCTTTGGTTTTACTTTTTCTTTTCTAATTAAGATCAAGGCTCTAAAAAGTAAATAGAAAATCCTATGGGTGTGGGATGTATTTCTGCTGTGCTGTACCTTCTGTGGTTATAACGACTGGCCAGTCAGCTTCATTGTCGTGAAACCTCCAACTGTTTGTATTCCCACTGGACTTTTCTCTGGGGCAGTCCATTTTCTTTTAAACCTACTTAGAGATATTAGCCTGCCTACCAGCTTTCTGGTGGAAAAGGAAGGTATAGGAACCACAGTTCAGTTAGATTAATTCCTTTTTTTTTTTATTTTTAACATGCTACTTTGCTGTCTTTGGTGCCTAATGCCTACAGGAGAGACAGAAGTGGGATATAGTCATCTGAAGGTGCACAGAATGTGTAGGGACTGGGGATGTAGGGCTAACTACTCTCAAGCAACTTTTCAAATACTCTCCCTGATGTCTTTAAATTGTTCTTTGTAATTCCAATTCCTGAGCCTTTTCAGACTTTTAGGAGCCAACTATATTAATATATGCAACAGTAAGATCTTATTCCCCTTCACCCTGCTAAGGTATTCATTATTCCTGTATTGACATCAGTCAACTATAGGGATTACAGATATCTGTTAATTTTTTTCTTTTTTTTTTTTTTTTGTACATAGAGAGTCTCACTTTATTCCCCTTGGCATAGTGCTGTGGTGTCACAGCTCATGGCAACCTCCAACTCCTGGACCTAGGCGATTCTCTTGTTTTAGCCTCCTGAGTAGCTGGGACCACAGGCGCCTGCCATAACACCCAGCTATTTTTTGTTGCAGTTTGGCTAGGCCAGATTTGAACCTGCCACCCTTGGTATATGGGACTGGTGCCCTACCCACGGAGCCACAGGAGCTGCCTGATATCTATTAATTTTTTAAAAATATGTTCAATTTGTTTTTGTTTCATTTTCCTAGATTTTACGGGGTTGGATTTCAAAGGGACATACATGGAAACGTCTTTAAATTCAATCAATTTAAAAATCACAAATCTGGTGATCAGATTTAGAGGGACACATTCTCATTATAACAAAACTTGCCAACAATTTTTAAAACAGAATAACTATTAATTATTGCTTGAAATATTATCACTTTGTAAATTAGAGTATACCTTTTGGCTGCTGAAAGCAGTCTTATTCTACCAGGAAAACCGTCTGAAGAAACCAAATAAAGATTTAAACATTTCAACATTTGAGTGTTGAGTCAGAGTAGAGAAAGTTAAATGATCTTTATGGTTGACGTTATCGCACATTCTTAGCCTAATGCCACATTCCCCGTATGAGTGGTACCTGTCAAGAAAAACAGAATGCTTACATTGGGCAGCCAGGAACTACCTCTAAATGGTTCTGGTAATACATAATTTTTCCATTTCTCTTTCTCTATTCTTCATGAAGACTACTGATACCTGTTATTACTGTTGAAGGGAGATGAGGCCCAAGGAGAGAACAAACACCCAAACACTTGGTTTAAACGAGGAAGACCTTTATTTCAGCCGCAGGAACAATGACATAGGAGAATTCAAAATGGCTATGCTGCGCGACTGGCTCAGTCTTCTCCTTTTAATCCCCCGTCAAAAAGTTCCAGCCCATGGGTACCTTTCAGTTTGAATCAGGCTGGAAAAACAGGCTCTGGCTTTTATAGAACTATGGGGTTTTACAGAAGCAGAAGCAGGTGTTTCCATGTCCTGGGAAGTTAAGTTCCAAGAGCTGAGTCACCTCGGGGCACACCTTACAGGTCTATCCTTGAGAAGACCTCTATTCTCTTCGACCTCACTTTTCCCGGTATCCTCTCCCATTACAACAATACATTTCACAATTATTTGAGTGTGAAAGGAACAGATGTCTACTGAGCAACCACCCTGTACCACATACATAGTACTTTTTTTTATTATTATTTCATTATTCTTCATCATGTATTAGTTACATTTTCAATTAATGTCTTTTTTAAGAAGGCTTCAGGAAAATATGAGGTTTCTTGATGAAATGTAAGGAATTGACATTATTTGTTCGAATCGTTTCCTGGGAAGAGTTCCATATGTGGCTAACTACATGCATTTTAGAATTATTTCTGTAGCTTTTATTGTAATTGTGGGGTACTTCTGGCTTTGAGCAGAATTCCGAGCACAGATCTTTCATTGGCCCGTGTCCTATGTTGACTACATACTAGATATTATGCAAACTCTTCAGTATTTACTTTCCCATCAGGAACACGAAGCCTCTGTATTTCAAAGAGTCTTCAAAAGGCAGGTTAGTGTCCAAAACTTAGTATTTGTCCCACACATGTGGTGAAAAGCCAAATAGATAAATAAGAGAGAGAAAGAAAGGAAGAGAAAAAGGCAAACAAAACGCACATATACACGTACAATAACAAAAACTATGCCCTGACATCAGTGCCCATTCTTATACTTCCTGGGAAAAACTGTGAGACTGTGAAGAGGTTCCCAGGGGCTGGATGGTCCCCTGCATTTCACACCTGCTCCTGAGGTGAGCCAGATTGGCAGGAAGAGAAGGTGGCACTGAATCCAAAATGTTAGTCTTTAACCAGTCATCAGAGTGATAAACTTCAGAGTGAGCTTGAACCCCAGATGCCAGTTGGATGTTTAGCCCTGTGCTATAAAAAAAAAAAAAAAAAAAAGGATGTGGTGAAGATAGTGGCTGGTCCTGAGCCCAACAAGCATGGACAGGAAGAATGTAAGTTATTCAATTCGAGAAATTTTAATTTTACATGTATATGACTTGCCTAACACTGGCTGCTGACCTTGAATTCTTTTCTTAGAAGCGTGTCTGCAACTCTAAATACGGCTGGAAGGCTGGAAAACTACTCACAAAGTGGCTATTAATAAATAAGGGTACATAGAAAAGTGACAGAAGTCCAAAGTACGTAGACAGGTGTTTCACTTTCGGGTCATAATGAAACGCTAGAGAGGCGCAGGTGTCTGGTTAGCATTCTCAGCCTTGTCTGAACCCCTGGGTGCCTGTGTCCATGTGGGTACACAAGCTCCTGCACACCTGCGCTCATTCCACAGTACATGAGTGATTGCTAAGACCAGCCTTCAACCTGAATCAGTATGATTCGTTTCCAAAAATCATTCTGGTGTTTTAAGATTTTTAGCAATGTCAATGCCCATACTTAATGAGACACTTAATAAAATCATGGAGGACCTGCATATTTTTATTTTTTCAAGTATGATTTTACTGTGATTAAGAATGATTGGCCTAATGGAGCAAAAAAAACGACAAGAAAAACAAGAACAAAAAACCACTTGGGTCCCCTACTTAGACTGAATGCATCTCAAAAGGTAGGAAGAATAATATAAGTTCAGTCTATTTCCTAAGGAGACTTGGTCAATAATTTCTTCATAGATAGCGATTTTGCAATATTTAAAAAGCAGCTATCTGGATCTCACATGTTCATAGCCAAACAGAATTAGACACTACATACTTTGACCCAAGGCAAACATTAGCAGCGAGGCTCAGTTGATGTGTCTTCTTTTTCATCCCAGTTTCACGTCTGCGCTTAGCACTTTGCCTTCTGTTTTATTTTTCCTTTCTTTTATTTCCACTCCTTTCCTCCTTTCTTTTGGCCATCACCCTCTCTCAGTCATTTTATGGAATAAATCATAATGTGAAGTGCGTCTTCAAGAAATTATATTTTATGCCCTTAATTAAAGTAATTCAAACTTGTACTTGGCCGCAAAAGAACTGTATGCTAAATTTATGTATGTTCCCAGAGACAGAGAGAAACTATTTTTTTCTCTGTCCCTTCATGAGACATTTAAACAAGTGAGTAACAGGTGCTGCATGCCTGGAACAAACTGTACTCTGAATATTCTCGTAAGACGTTGTTCACTCTGGGGAAGGCATTTCATTTCTAAGTCCCAGTGAACAACACCTGTGCTTGGTCAGTCACTGGAAGGATACACCCTTGGTGATTAAAAGGGATTTTATCAGGCTATGGATAGAATTGTTTCTGCAAATACTTGGGGAGGGAGCTAATAAATTAAATCTCTCAAGTTGGGTAATAACTGCATGTACTTGGGGACAAGATATTTCACCTGTGCTTTGAATGGACCCACTAATGCAATATTGAACAATGTACTAAACCAGAGTGTTATTCTCACCTGGAAAAACATGTTTACTTTTTCTAATAAGAATTATAAAACTTTGCTGGGCTCTGGTGGTGATACTTAGGTGGGGAAAGACGAAAGAAATAATTGAGATAGAAAAAAGAAATATTCGTTAGTTGGCGTGAAGGAAAAGTCTCCATGTTTATTGCATTAACCTCAGAATTAGCAGATCTAGCTCATGGACTTGGCCTAATAACGATGATTTACACCGTGCGGTGGATGAGGAAAGAACTCTAGAGACAATATTTATAAACCATAAATCACTACTCCATATGTACTTATGATGAATAAATTATTTTTCAATAGGATGAGCATGGTCTTGCTTTGAAGAGGAAACTAAAATCCAGGTTTCTGAAGAGAATTAACCCCATCAGGCCTTTGCCTGGAGTTTTAAGTACTCTAAGGGTAGAAATGATGTGTTTGTCCACAGACAGCATCCTCCCAACTCCCCAGGCAGATCTGTGCTATGATTAAGCCAATGCTCGATAATTCATAAGCATGGCAAGGCAGTCTTCTTCCTTTCTCCACTCCTGGACTGACCCTCCTCTTGTGTGTATAAATGAATACGTAGTCCCAGAAGCTGCTTATTAATTTACAGGGCAGATTTTCTTAGGAAAATTATCGTATGTGATTTAGGGATCCCAGGTAAGTATTTTATGTCTACCTGCTAGGTTTTCATTATTCTCAATGACCACAGTATAGATTTTGATTTGGAAATTACTGGGGGAAACTGGATAGTGTGGGAGACTTTGTCCCAGTGACAGTGGGTGAGTATCTAAAACCAGAGTTTGTTGAGATCCAAATACTGGACACCGTGGGCCTGGCCTAGATTGTGTTTCAGTTTATATTTTAAAATATGTATTTCCAGCAATCTAGAGGAAGTTTCCACTTGCATTTTTCCTCCCTTCCAACACTAATTTCATCTCCCTCTCAACTTAGACCTGTTCCCCTGTTATCCATTGCATTCGCCTAGGGGATAGCTGTTATCCTTCTAGTTTTCAGGGGCAGGAACGTGGGTACCAGGCCTGCTTTTATTTCCCTCTGTCATTCTGTGTCTCACCTTCCATTAAGCTTTTCATTCTTGCCTTTCAAAGATGCCCTGGGGTCTGCCCCTTCCTTATTTGTGTGCCGTGAGCTTCTTAGCTCTACGGAGCTCTCAGAGCCCACCAGCTGTCTTCCTCCTTGCACAGCACACATCCTCTGCCTTTGCTGAGCCTCTCCTCACTGTCGTATGTTTCTGAAGGCTTGTACTGTCTCTGGAACGTTCTTTTTACTCTGCTCTTTGCCTGGTGTGTTCTTTAGGTTCTCCAGATCAGACAATCAATGCCTTTCCAGCTCTGTCTAGACTCCATGGTTCAATGACCTACACACATGCTGTCACCAGCACCCTCAGTTCCTTTCCTATTTTGTTTTGCTTTAGACATTATCCATTCTCACCCACACTGTGGTGATGCATAACCAAAGATGAATCTAATCAATCTGTTTACTTATAACCTTCCTTTTTCTTTGCTATTCGTCTTTGGCGCTGAGCATTAAAATTAATTTTATAACAGTGCTGAATGGCCCATGACACTTACATTCCAAATAGATGGGCCCTTGATACCACTGGGTCAGTTTCTCTTACTTCTGATTTTGGGGTCCCCTGGTTCTCGTTGCTGCTGTTGAGGTCTTTCACATGCCTCTTTGCCCATGTTCCTTCCCTTTCCTGACCACCCCCCTCTGTATGTCCATGTGCAGGCCACTCCCCAGTCTGGACACCGAGGGCTTTCCCCATTTCATTTTCTTCGGTCCATTATGACTTTATGCTTTTTAAAAATACATTTCCTCATATTATTACCTCATTAGATACCCTGGTGTCTACAGGATAATGTTCAAACTCTTTGGTGGGTGGAAAGCCCATTAGGACCTCCAGCTCTGGGTGGAAAGCCCATTAGGACCTCCAGCTCTGGGTGGAAAGCCCATTAGGACCTCCAGCTCTG
>NW_003852404.1:19682332-19685263 GCF_000181295.1 Otolemur garnettii | reverse complement strand
GACCTCCAGCTCTGGGTGGAAAGCCCATTAGGACCTCCAGCTCTGGGTGGAAAGCCCATTAGGACCTCCAGCTCTGGGTGGAAAGCCCATTAGGATCTCCAGCTCTGGGTGGAAAGCCCATTAGGATCTCCAGCTCTTCACAGAGGTGAATACTGTTCTGCTGTCCTAATTGAATTATCACAACCTTTCCTTATGCTGTATGTGTCTACTCTTGGCTGCTCCCCTCTCCTCCAGCTCAGACTCTGAAAAAAGTCTTATGACCAAGGATAAGATCATATAATACAGATGCTGAAAACACTAATCTTTGTCAATTTTGAGATTCCCTTGTTGGTGCCCTGGGACAAGGCCACACTCTAAGAGAATAAGCTATGTTGTCTCTTCGAAAAAGAGAAAAACGTGATAGTTGTCAAAGATCCCAGAAATTCTCTCAGACAGTGTGGTGTGTCTTGGTCTGGGGGTGGGAAGAATGTCTTCCCCAGAACCAGAGTTGCCAGGGATGGAATTAACCTGGTACAAGGATTCTACCGTGCAACTTCAGATGTGGAGGATTTTTGTGTCAGTGCTTTATTGAGTGTAAATCGGAAAGGGAACAGGAAAAGCAGATTACGTGAGGGGGGGAAAATAGGCCAAGCAAAGGTGGGATTTCGGGTAAAGTTCCAGCCTGGGCTTCTCCTGGTGGGGAACTCTGGACTGTAAATTGCACCTTAGACATTGCCTTGCTTGAGGCAAGGGGCCTGGAATTTTGTCTACTTGCAATAACACTTCGTCATTGGCTACAGTCTGGACAAGGGGTCGGGGATAGAAAAGAGGATTTGTGAACTCCAGACACTTCCATCTCTCCTTCAGTAGCTCGAGAGCAGGCTCTGAGAAGCGGCAGGTGCAAGTGAGTAAGAGGAGATACACACATAAAGCTGGCCACAGGGACGTGAAGGAGCAGAGGTGTGTACGTACCCAATGCGCCTGGCTGTGGAGAAGCAGACTAGGTCTAGAGCGGCCACACAGCTTTCCCTTTTCACTGCCAGCTGTAGTAGTAGCAAGAACAGCAGTGGACAGAGAAGTGACCACTTTTTGAGTAACCATCTTCTGAGGAATAGTCGAGTCCTCTGGCCACACGTGGCCATACCCAGCTCCAGTGGAAAGTGCTGAGACATATCAGGACCTGGACCCCTGGGCCTGCAGTAGAGCAATTGCCAGTGCCCACTGGCAGCCTGTGGTGCCCAACAGAGCACAGACTTTGTGAGAGTCATTAGCAGCAGAGCAAAAACAACATAAGCAAGCCAGAGAGGAGTATTTGGATAGTGGCTTCAAATGCATGCGGAAGACTACTGTGGGGAACTTGGAAGGAACCGAGAGGTGGAAGAGACACTCTCAAAGAGAGAAGTCAGTAGAATCTCTGAAGCCAATGAACATTCAGGCTACCCTCTTTTCAAGTGCTGACGAGAGACTAGATGATCAGGCCCTGTATCCCCAACGACTATATGTTGTTAACCCACCTATGATCCATCTCTTGATCATGAGAGGGTTAACGACACAGAGTTATCTGCTCCTTGGCTTTCCAGACCCACGAACAGTGTCCCAAATTGGATCAACTCTTTTAATTTCTCTTAGACTCCGCTTCTCCCTCCTCTGTCCTTAAAGAACACTCAATCTTTTATTACAGAATTTGCTGCACCAGATTATGGCGATCTGTACAGAGGATTGTCTGCCCCAATAAACTCTTTCAGGAAAGGAGCTGCCTCTCATCGCTGCTTCTCAATACTTAGCATAACATTTGGCAAGTAACAGTCTTAACAAATTGTAGCTGAGTGAAGGAAGCTCCTGGAACCAGGATTTTTATCCCTCTGGGAGGGGAAAAACAAGAACTAATCTTAAGAGTATGATGGGAGCATTTTCTTCCAGAAAAATGCACAAACAGGAAGAATCTTGTATACATTAACCTAGAAGAATTTCTCAAAACTGTGAGAGAAATAAAAAAGGAAATCCACCTTGTTGCCAGACTAAAGCTCGACCTTCAAACTCAAGGCTGATAGAGGAGATCCTCCGACATTTTAAAAGTCTTGCTTACGTTCTAACTCTTACAGTAAACTAATGAGAAACTTAAAATCAATCCAAGCATTAGGAATTTAGGAGCCTGCTTCCGAATTACATGCACCAACTACTTTGGAGGAAGTTCATAGGAATTGCAATTAGTGTGAAGCGAAGCACTGATGGGAACGCAGTGAGCAAACAGAAGAGTAATGGAATGGAGAGAACTTTAATGAACAAAGGAAAACAGAGGCAGGGGCAGGCTCTGAAAAGGCATGATGGGAGAGCACTGTTTTCCCTCAGGTTTGGACCCAACGCTGCCTTATTGGACTACTGAATGAGTCACATCTAAGGTATCTCAGCCAGATAGAGGCAAAACCTCCTTCTTCATAGATTCTATCTTTTTCAGGAGTCCCCAGGAGTCACATTCCGGTTCCATTCCTCTAATATTTTTACTTTCTGGATGTCGTCAGCAATACTGACATCATTTACTTAAGGAAAGCAAACAATTTCCCATGTTCACGTTCAACATGTAAATGTTTCCAAGTTAGAGCTTTTAGTGCTCCGTTGTGTAAGGAAATATTTCGTATATATTAAAGTTCCAGTGAGCTGATCATTGATTGATATTTAATAAAAGGGGTATCAGTTTATAAACTTCACTTCTAACTTTGAAATATTTTAAATCTTGTTCTTTTTTTTACTTTTACGAACAGGTTACACACACAAAGGAGTTCACCATGCAATTTAGGATGAACCCTCAGCTAACCATGTGAGGGAGAATCCACCTTCAAATAGAATCAAATTTCAGTAAACAATTATTTAAATTGAATTAACAACGCAATGTACCAAGTAAAAAACACACTTCTCTTGGCTTTAGAAACTCATCCTTTCTTTTTTTTTTTTTTT
>NW_003852404.1:19632857-19682188 GCF_000181295.1 Otolemur garnettii | reverse complement strand
AGCCATCATTGTTGTTTGGCGGGCCTGGGCTGGATTCGAACCCGCCACCTTAGGTGTATGTGGCTGGCACCTTAGCCACTTGAGCCACAGGCACCGAGCTGAAACTCATCCTTTCTATTGCCCCATAACATTTCTAAATATAGAGAACGAGCTGAAAATAAATAAATCTAGGTGTGAAATAATACATGTTTGAAAATTTCTTTAAATATATCTTTAGAGGAGAACTTTCAGGGTGCTCTTGTCATATTTGTTTAAAGTGCATTTAAATGTAAAAATTCTGATTATGATAAAACCTATTTGATTCAAAGATTAAAATGTTTCCTATATTAGGATTTATCTTACAAACTATGTGGCCATTTACAGTAAAAAGCTATCCTTTAAATTGACGGTGCAATGTGCAGTTAATTGATGAAGTCTTAGGATGAAGAAAACATGGCAAAATAAAATCTTGTTTAATCTTCCAAAAGCATCTCTTGGAGATAAGGACTTTTAATGGATATTCTGCAACTTCTAAGTTCTTTATCCATTTTTCTCTTTTTCATCTTCCAGAAGCTAATTTATACAGGGAACAATTAGGCAAGGACTTTGAGGATGGCATAAGAATAAGATAGATTTGGTTTTCTAATCCTGCTAGAAAGATCTGTATATTATCTGTGGATTAACGACAGGCAATGTTCCCTTTTCACCCATTTATATACCAGATTTTGTAAACCTTTATACCTTGCAACAGCGCACTATTTGGTTCTGGCCGAAGCAAAGAAAACATGAGTGGTATCAAGACCAGAGTGTTTCATTTTAACACCTCGATGCACTTTTCTCCCAAATATAAATCTGTTTGTGTTAGAATTGCCCAAAGGCTTTGTCTCATTAAATTGTATTCAACTGAAAGTATTTTATGTGATGAAAAACAAATGTTATGTCAAAGTTACTTAAAAGGTGATGGGGGGGGAATGAAAGTCATTGCGTGAAACAATGTGAAAAATGAAAAAAGCTCTCTTTGATCATAGTTCATAATTGAAGGTTATTTCCATTTTCTAGGTAGTTATTTTGGCAATTAAATCTACTTAAAAGTTTTATCTCTAAAAAAATTAATTGTATGTTGAAAATGTGAATTGAGATAATGTACTTCGCAAAGGCTAAAAGAGGTTATTCCAAATGTTACTTCAGTAACATTAGATTTCTTATCACATGCTGAAAAGTTTAAGATATTAAAAGTATAAGATGCTAAAAATGTTCTTTATGTGAAAAAATAATTTAATTTTAACTGTAAAAATCATTATGCATGCATATATTTATTATCCTGAATTGCTAATTTAAGTTGGCTTTTTAAGGTGATCACAGTCTACGCTGCTATTCATCACCTTATTTGTAAGACTCCCTTGATTTAATGACTGGATTATAAATTTCTTTGGGTATTGTCATATTTCATATTCTTAAACAGTTTTATTGAAGTATAACTAACACACAATAGACTGCATATATTTAAGATAGACAATTTGGTAAGTTGCCCCCCAAATCACTAATACTCTGTTCATTTTTTTTTCGGTCATTTTATCTGCATGTTTTGTTTCGAATGGTTTCTATTGTGGTGTCTCCAAGTTCAGTCGTCTTTTCTTCTCTGATGGCTAATCTACTGTAAATTCAGTGTATTTTTTATCTTATACATCGTAGATTTGCAATTGCAGAGATGTCTAGAACATCTCTAGATAGTCAATTGAAGTCTTTAAAAAAAAATCTTCAATGTATCAACTTAGCATTTTGACCACATGGAATACAACATAATGTTTTAATACTCTTATCTGGTAATTGTAACACCTGCACAGATCAGGGTCAGTTTCAATTGATTGATCAAACTTCACTATTTGTTGTATTAATATTTCCCTACTTCTTATATGCTAGTAATCTTTGACTGGATGTCAGATATTATGACTTTTATATGTTCCATCCTTGAAATCTTGATATATGTACTTATGTATATAAAATTTATATATGTTACATATATATATTTAGAAAGACATTTCTGTATAATATTTAGTGAAAGGTTATCATAAACATTTTGCAGCTATTGAGATTCATGTCTGGTTTAAAACAACGTCATGAAGTAGGTCTCATTATAGTTGTTTCAAAGGTGAAGAAACCAAAGTATCAGAGAGGTTAAGTAACTTGCCTAGGTCACACAATAGGTAGATGGCAAAGTAGGGATTTGAACCCAAGTGATTTGTATTCCTATAAATGTTCTTCAGTTTCATTCTGGGGCATAGTGAACCTTATCAGAAACAATTTGACATTTTCAGATCTTATTTTTAAGAATTGTTAGATGAATTGGGTGTGGTGACTCATACCTGTAATCCTCGCAATCTGGGAGGCTGAGGCAGCTGGATCACCTGAGCTCAGGAATTCGAGACCAGCTTAAGCAAGATTGAGACCTCGTCTCTATGCCTAAAATAGAAAAACCAGCAGGGCATTGATTGTGGTGGGCACCTGTAGTCCAGGCTACTCGGGAGGCTCATATAAGAGGGTCACTTTAACTCAGGAGTTTGAAGTTGCCATGAGCCATGATGCCCCAGCACTCTACCCAAGGCTACAGAGTAAGACTCTGACTCAAAAAAAAAAAAAAAAAATTGTTAGATGGGGCCCAGAGTAACGTTTACTAGGACTGATTAAGATCTTTTTGAGTTTTCTACCCGATGCCTTGTGAATTATGAGTTTGCAGTTTGTCTGATCATCATGAACAGGCACTGTTCCAGGCTGTGTGTGAGTCCCAGGCACGGTTTCCCCTGCCCTTCTCAGGGGGGTTTTCCTTGGCCTTCAGTAGTTCCTTTTGTTGTTTGTTTTTAACATGCATGTGCAGATTAGCACTAGGTCGAAGGCTACTTGAGAGGAACTCAGCAGAGTTCTGGGTTTTCTCCTTCATGCTTCCCTCTCTTCTCCAGTCCTCTGTCTAGTGAACTCTAACTGCCTTGGTCTCCCCAGACTCTCAGTTCTTACCTCTGCATCTCAAGGAGTCCGCCAGTCTCCTCCGGCCACCCCTAGCCTGCCTTACAGGCCTTATTACAGCAACTCTATTGGGTTGCTCTGGAACTCTCTCAAAGCGACAAGCTGCAGGCAATCACGGGCTCCCCTCTTTAGGATACTTCGTTCGTTTCCTGACAGCCAGTGTCTTGGGAAGCATTGTCTCACATATTTGATTTGGTTTGGTTGTTTTAGGCGGGAGGGTGAATTCAGTCCTTGTTCCTCCATCTCAGCCAGAGGTGGAAATCTACCCTATCATATCATACACAGGGTCACTATTCATCAAATGTCCCCACTGCTTGCTCCTTGTATAAAGTTCTATCCCAGTGCGGCCTGTGAAGGAAGAAAAGTTGATGTATTATTTTAATGAGAACGTTACCGATTTTGAGATTTATTCACAGCTTCTTTTCTATCTTCTAAATCACCTTTCTTCCTCAAGCCTCTCTCATGTGAAGGGACCGAACCTCCTCTGTAGTAATAGCAGACGAATTTATTAAACCTGGCCCACTTTAGGGCACGGTTTCATGGGTCATCCCTAGGCTTTATCTAAGAACATGAGAACTACTCCTGGAAGGAAAAAAAAAGCAGTATTGAAAATAAATTGGAAAACATTTCAGTCATTTTTAAAATGGGCATTTTTGCAAATCATTTCCCTGTGCCTCAGACGAAAGATATCTTTAATATGCTGCTTGTTCTTGAGAATCACTGTTAAGGAATACAAAAAGTATTTTTTCTCAAGAGTGGTTAAGGGTGGCTTCTAGGGTTTGATATTAAAAGCAGGACTATTCATGCATAATAGAATCAGTGTACAGGAGAACTCAGCTTTTTTTCTTTTTCTTTTTCTTTTTTTAAGCCTGCCTTCCTTTGCTATTCTGGACAGGTGTTTCTATAGTGCAATTTAAGCTACAAAAATGGCTCATAATTGCCAACACCTAATTTAACATTCTGAAGCTAATCATAAAACAACCTCCCCTTTCACAGGAGAGACAAAGTCTCAGCTGGGCTTTAAATCCTGATTATATGACAAGGTTCCAATTGAAATTTTAGCTATCAACCAACTGACCTTCAATGACCACAAGCTGGGAAGCTTGGTAACTAATCTAAACAGATCTCTAGGCAAACCCCCCACCCCGGCGTTGGTTTCCAGACTCTTGCATTATTCACCTCATGAAAAAAGACAAGCAGAATATGAAAAGCAAATGATTGTAGCAACCTTCAACCCTCGATTCTTGAAAGGCCAACGGCAAGCTGTGAAAATAGTCCCATGACCCTACTTCCTGTGCAGGGGCTTAGGACACGGATAAAATGTTTATGTTGTCAGCCCAGATAGAATGTCAGTAGTGCCTTCAGCATTTAAGAAAGCGTTATTTGGAAGAACTGGTGCTCACAGTAAAATAAAAGAAACCCTACACGCTTAGTTACTTGCAGATTATAATAAAGTCATGTTTAATTTCTTTTTAACTTCTCACAATCTTTTTCAGCAAATAACTCCTTTTGAGGGAAGTGCCTTCTATGTAAAGCTCTTTTTCTCTTTATAACAAAATTCTTCCATGATGAAATTTTATCTTTATAAGACTTCTTTTCCAACCTTGTTAAAGAAAAATCCTTGCATTATAGCATGGGATGCTAGTGGACATGAAATACCTCATTCTGCCTTTAAGTAAGATGGGGAACACATGGCTCTTAACTGCTAAGCCATAAATTCCTTGACGGTGATCCATTTTTTAACTCAAGTTTGTCCTCTTCACAGTGATCAGCATAATGCCTTGTGCAAAACTGGCATTATTAAACATTTGTTGAATGAATGCTGTACTTTAATAATATGCTGAATGAATTGATTTTCACCAAGGCTATGGTGATTCTTCCCCTAAGACTTCTTTTTTTTCCTGATTTATAACTTTCTCTCCAGGAAATCTTACCAAAGGCATAGCATTAAATTACACTCAATTATACATTTAACGAGGTATTTATCTTATCGAATCTAATATCATTGGATGCCGCAAAACAAAATACATGCACATATCCAGAAAATCTATATCAAGTACAACAATGTATTTGTCAATTTGATTTGCCTACACTCGTCTTCTTTTCAATATGAAGTTTTGGTGGCTTACGTAAAAAGATCTATACAATAAAGGTATTGTATAGATAAACAAATTTGTATTATTGATAGATAAATAAATTATAAAGGTATTGTATAGATAAATAAATTAGAAGGAAGGATAAGAAAAAGAAGAATTAAGTATGCCAACTGCACAAGCTCACTCAGTAGGTACAATTGTACATAAAAAATGGTTGTATTCTTTTTGGCACCCAAAGCCAAAAAACAGGAAACACATGGGTTACATAACTTGCTAATAGAAAAGAAGAAAATTTACTACTTTCTCAAGGAAGGGACATTTTTTTCCCTGGTACTAAACTCAGAGCAAGTTCTCATGTGGGACTTAGGTAGGGAACATTGAGTAATTTAATGGACAAATGTCCTTATACCAATTTCACAGCAAATACAGAAGTGAGCCTCATGTGGCTCTTTCTTATAAAGGCCTTCAATAAAAGTCAAAAGCATAATATTAAAACATCAGGGAGGGAAACAGTTCTGGGAGGAACCCAGCCAATGTGGTACCAGCATGCGTTCAATCCTGATCCAAGTGTGGAACTAGGAAGGCCGGGAGGCGTGAAGCGCCGAGACAGGGTCTTGGTTGGTAACTTGCTGTTTGTTAGAGGCTGGATTGCGGCACGTGGCTCCAGGTAACCCTCAGGTGAGGACCCTAGCTGACGTTTCATGTTTACAGTTAAGAATGGACTGAAATTTAGAATCCACGTGAACTGGTGAAAGGCCCAGTATAATTAAAAAGTTCAGAACCCCAGCCAGTGTTGGGCTGAGTCTTCCCACCCACAGGTAGAATGGAATGCGAGGGTATTATCCCCTACAGCTGAGCTTCCCAAGGGATTCCTAATGGTAAAGTCAAGTTACATTCTTACCATCAGAATTTGAAAAACATTCCCAAGTATCTGTGCCAGAAGTTGACAATGCCTTTAAAATTTCAATGTGAGATTTCAAAATGCACACACATTTCATAAGATACTCATGTCTGTTTTCATATGAAAAATAATAAAATAATGTTTTAACTCTAAGAAGATGAGCCTTGTTTCTCAATTAGCTTTGAAAGCTGCTTGGCCCACCTCTGTGAAAGATAAGTCAGATCCAGTCTGAGTAAAGTAGTTACAAAAGCTGGCAGAGGTGGTTGTAACCTGAAATATTGTCAGCATATGCTACTGCGTATCCACTACAACTACGCAAACCATATGAATGTTTTTGTGGAAAGCTGGATTCTGAGTATCATGGTTGCCCAGAATATGCTAGAAGTTATCAGTAAAGAACAACTTAAACAATTGACATGTCATAGAAGCTTATGTGAGTCTTACAGCTTGAATATCCATCAAGGGAAATAGCCTTCCTTTGTCAGGCCCAGTACTGAATCCTTCCTCCTGGTAAGAGGGAAAATACTCAGATGTTGGTCTTTTGAGGGCAAAATAATATAAACCAGGTGTTATGAATTTTGTCACTCAAAACTAGTAATAGTAATTAACATTTATATAGCTCCTGGGAGATGTTGGTTTCATACACATTAGCTTATTAATCTTCACATTGACCTATGAATTCTATTTATTTCTTTTTTCTTTTTTTTTTTCATTTTTTTAAATTAAATCATAACATCGTACATTGTAGCATTTATGGGGTTCAGGATACTGCTTCGATATATAATGTGAAATACTTACATTGAACTAAGTAACACATCCATCACAATTATACTCATTTCTTAATAGTTATAAAACTCACTTTATAAGGGTAGAATTTGAGGTACAGAGCATGTAAGTAACTTGCCAATGTTATGATGCAAATGAATGAGCAGGGATTTTTTTTTTTTTAAATTGAGACAGAGCCTCACTTTGTTGCCCTCTGTAGAGTACAATGGTGTCATAGCTCACAGCAACCTCAAACTCTTGGGCCTAAGCGATTCTCTTGCCTCAACTTCCCTAGTAGCTGGGACTACAGGTGTCTGCCACAACACCTGGCTATTTTTTTTGTTTAGCAGGCCTGGATCGGGTTTGAACCCACTAGCCCTGGAACATGTGGCCAGCACCCTAACCACTGAGCTACAGGTGCCCAGCCATGAATGAGCAGGGATTTGAACCAAGCAGCTTGACTCCAGAGCAGTGATTTTCAGCCTGTGTGCTGCAGCACAGTGGTGTGCCCTGAGAGGCTCTTAGGTGTCCTGTGAAAAATTTTAAAGATCATCAATTAAATTACTTTTGAAAGGTGTTCAAGTTCAAAGCACAGTGAGTATATTCTTTTTTTTTTTTTTTTTTTACTCTTTTATTGGATCAACATAATGGAAGTGCGCCTCGGAAGTTTAACTATAGGTTCAAGTGTGCTTGTGAGGTAAAAAAGGTTGAAAAACACTGCTCTAGAGTCTTTGTTTTCATGACGATGCTGAGCTGATTGTTCCATTCAGATTCTTTTGGTTCCTTCAGGTTTACATGTGACCTAAAACTATCACTGGGAGTGGATGCTGCCAGAGCAGTCCCAGGTCCAGCTACAGAGCAGCAGACCCTCTTTGTCTCTGGGCACTCTGCTCTGCTCTCTCCTTTCCACTGACTTTCGCTGCCTATTCATAGTTCTCCAGGACAACTCCCCTTTCCACGTTATCTCATCGTGCTCTTTGCTATGTCTTCCGTGTCTCCGTCTTACCCGGTCTGTGTTAATTCCCACGGTCATGGGCTCCGTCAGTGTTTCTCGGTACACATTCTGAGAAGAAATCTTCTTGGGCAATATCTTTTTTTTTTGCCTCAGGCCACGTCACACTTACCACAAACCTTGTGTTTGGTGTCCTGATCTGGTCTGATCAGCAGTGGCTGGGCCAACTGGTGTCTGTGTGAGGAAAGCGGGCTGCCGGGCAGGTGTTCTCCTTCAGAAAAGGATGAGCTCATTTGACAGGATTTCTCAGACGTGGCCTGTTTGGTACAGAGCTGAAGCTGATGTTCTATTGTCCTTTTGTACTTTCTTAAAGAACTTTGCTTGTTTAATAACCATGTGGCTTTCCTTCTTCAAAATATCTTGGTGAGCCAGGAAAAATTCATCTGTGTCATTACTGAGAGAGGTTGTATGGTTGCAATGGGCACCCATGCTTTCCTGGAACCCCAAAGTTCTCAGTGTAGTATGAAAATAACCTCTGGATTGCACTGAATGAGCACTTTAACCTATTTTTAAATGTTTGGAATGCTAGCATTGGTCAATGAGTTTTCATGCCGGCTGACTCCCTGAATACTCAGAGTCTTTAATTAACATACAGGCACAAACACACCCCACCCCCAAACCCTCATTCTTTGTTGGGCAAACTTTCGCCCCTTTCCAGGCGGCTCCAGTTTTGCATTCTTCCTCTCTGGTTGCATTCCGAGTTCACAGGGAGCACTCCTAGATGCTTATCTTACTTAGACTGTCTTTGTTTATGGGCTGTGTCAACCCTCACTAGCACTCGTGGTTCCTGTCCCCTTCCTCCACCATCACCGCTGATTTCAAAGGCCTAGTGTCCTGCTAGGGTTTTGCTGTCTTAAGTGTTTCACGTCCCCGAAATGGCTTTATAATTGTAGACAGACCCATCAATCATCAGGAGATGAGTGGTTTGTCTAATGCTTATTAGAAAAAATATTTGCTTTGGAAGCAATGGCTTTTATACCATGACTTTGCTTTTGTTTTAGATGATGAAATTTTAGTTACAAACAACAAAAAACAAACAAAGACTAAAAGTGTGTGCTTAAATCTGAAACTGTTTCAGAGAGGATGATAAGGGATCATACTTTCTTTTGAACCCAAATCTCCTGTTCAGAGGATATATGAACTTGAATGATTTGTGTGCAGTGTGATGTCGAGTTCAGAGACATTTAAAAATTACTCATATCCATGCGTTCCAATATCAACTACCGAAAAGATCTGCATTTTAAAATTACGTGTCACTGGGTATAGAAATAATGCTGATCTGAATGTGAATAAAATTTTTTTGTTTTGCAAAAGTCCTGGAAACTACCAACTTGAGAAGTCAGTGCTGTTTCTTTGACAGGAAGAAGAACATATAAACTGATGTCATAGTTCCACCAAGAGTGAGGTTTATCTGTCTAATATATTGGAGCAAAACACTGTGTCAGAATACACATACTATATTTCTTGAGAAAAAGACATTGATTTTCATTGCAAAGTTGGTCTAAAAGTGATCTGCTTTATCTTGTCATTTTAGGCAACATTTTATACTCTTAAAATGTTTGTTATGCGATTTTAAGTAACAGCAAACCCAAGAACAATAATTAGAATACCACCTTGTGACAGGCACTCTATGAATCCCTTATACTGCTGCTTTGCCAGAACATTTATAAACCACCGTTATATTCTCAAGATTTCAACACCCATAGTATCTTATAAACCATCACAGACATAAATTTGCATTTATATATGTGTATAAAATTACTTTCATACCTATATACAATTATATAATGACATAATTATGTTTAACTAATTATATTATAACTCTTATCTACATCATCCCTTTCTTTGTAGTGCCGACTCCTTTTTACTCTTTTATTTAAATGTTTTCACTTTAATATTTACTAGCTTATGTGATTTAATTACTATTTGCCAAAATACTGCAACTTCAAGGGCCTTGCTGACATTTTACGTGGTTAAGGAAATATTTTACTTGAAATCAAAACCATGTTGGAAAGTCTGATGTGTATGTTCATGTTTAATGATGAAAAATTAAGAATTTAAAATATACATTTCATACTTTGGATATGGAATGCTATAAGTAAAATCACACAAATCATAGCACTAGTTTATCAGAGGGTGACCTCATTTTCATTATTTTCTGATTATGAATTAAGCCAGTAGAGGTGATCTTTTTAAGAGTAGGTGTAGGGAAGGTGGAAAATACTTCTATAGCCTTCGAGTAAAGAGCTGTGGTCATTTGGAAATGCATCATTAAAGACTTAATCCCAGTCATAATATGGGAAAGGGAATTCCACAGACTTTTCTAGAAAATACAGAAGATGAAGGTCAGGAAAGAGAAGAGAAAGAGGTTTAAAGCAAGGGACATCTGGATTGTTAGGAACAATCAGAGCCATAACATAAAGAAGACAAAAGGTGACCGCGTCTCACTCTGCTCCATGGCCATCTGGCTCCACAGACTTTAAATATTGAGCACACGTTTTCTCAAAGACTTCTTTTTTCTCTCTGTGACCTCATTTATTTAAAAAACTATAACTGATACAAACTCAATCTTTTCATGAGACCCCCCCATTACTTTAGGGATGGTGTAAATCACAAAAAATTACAGTTTATAATCTTAACCATTTACTTACTCGATTCTCTGTACCCAAATCAACTTGCAGTTGATGAAAATGATGCATACACTGTCATCCTATTTTTTTATTTAACTAAGAAAATTTAATGATTTTCCATTAAAAAAGAAAAGATGTCATTTTGAAATTTCAAGTGGATGTTAAAAACAAACACATGCCAGAAGGTTTTCTAATTTTCAGGATGAAAACCAAAAAAACCCATTAATCTGGGAAGAGAAAATGTCTATTTTTCTTGGAGGTGGGGGTGGGGAATCCAGATTCTTATTTTAGTAGAAATAGTGTGAACTAAACATATGAGAACGCCTTTTTAAAAAAATAATTAATAGACTTTAGTACAGTTTTAGATTTACAGAATAACTGAACAAATAGTACATGGAATTCCATATGCCCTTCCCACCCTCAACAGATTCCTCTGTGATGAGCGTCTTACATTCCTGTAGTGTATTTGTTACAATTAACAAATCATCATCGCTACATTAACAATAGTCCACAGTTTATATAAAGGTTCAACCTTTGTGTTGTACAGTGCTATGATTTAACAAATGTATAATAGCCTGTATTGCCATTACAGTCATATAGAATAATTTCACTACCCTAAATACCCTCTGTGTTCTCCTGTTCATCTCTTTCCTCCCTCCCCTGGAACCTTTTATAACCACTGACCATTTCACTGTCTCTGTAGTTTTACCTTTTCCAGAATGTTCTATAGTTAGAACCATGTCGTATGAAGCCTTTTCACAGGGGCTCCTTCTTAGCAGCATGGGCGTCGTCTTCTTTTATGTCTTAATCATTTATTTCCTTTAGTCCCTGAACAATTTTTTTACATAGACAAAATTTCCATGTCCTGATATACTACTGAAAAATAAGGATATTTAAAATTGTATCTTTCGATAAATTGAACATTAAAAATGGCCTATTTCAGATGGACAAATGGTTTTTGAGGATATCTGAACTCAATAAAATTCATTTGAAGCCTACAAAATATATTAGCCTTATATACATTTACCCCTCTAAGTGATGCCCAATTCTTCTCATTACCCATCTGTAATACTTGGCCCATCTGCCAGTGTTCAATAGACTAGTCCATGCCCATTAACCAGAGGAGTTGACCCCAAATCAATACTCTATATATCCTCATAGCCACGAGAATAGATCCTCTGCTTCCCTGTCCCTCCAAATTGCTCCCTCCTTTTCCATGCACATTCCCAACTTACACATAAATAATTTAATTTATCAGAAGAATTTTTTTGGGGGGCGGATAAATAAGGATCAAATTATGGGGCATTTGCAGTAGCTATTTTCTTTGTATCTGATATTACTCACAGTTGATGGATATTTTTTCCTAGAGTCCTCCACAAATATAAATTTCCATAAAAATGAAAAAAACACATGAAACCAAATAAAGGAATGAAGAAAATTGAAAATTTTCACTGATCTGATAGCTTCTATTTATATTCTCTCTAACATGTGCCCAAGCATGGTGACTAAAACGAGCCTTTTTTAAAGGCAAGTGTACTTAACATAAAAACTACTCTGACTTATCGTAAAGGTAAGTTTTAATAATAATCTATTTTTCACGTGCTAGGGATTTAAACCACGTGCAGTAGTAGGTTTTGTTTTCATTAACAGGAACCATTTATTTTACAAGTATTTCTTGAACATATGCTTGAGAAACCATTGGTATGATCTAGGCAAGATTGCTTTGTAGCCACAGAAGACCGAAATAAATTTAGTATATGGGAAAATATAATTGAATGGAATAATTGAAAGTTCATCTGTCTTCTAAATAATTTGCTTCAGCAAGAAGACATCGTATAACATGGCTTACATCCAGGGTTTTCGGTCTGCTCCCTTTTTTCTAGGAATCATATTGATTACAGTTTTAGAAATAAAGCTATTTAAACAAAATCAATTAAAATGATATTAAGAAGGTCAGGCACATATTTATAAAAATCAAATGATCTGTTAATTAAAAAAGCACAAGCCATTAGTATCGTTGAAGCTGAAATTTCCATGGCAACGGTTAAAAAATGTAACAGCACACATTTTATTTACTTTGCAAAAGAGAGGGAGCCAGTAAAACAGGCTGATGACCTAATACGGGGTGGATTGATAGTCATATGTTTGACTAGTAAATCCAGAAGAGGTGTCAGCAAGATTGGCAGGGAAAACACAGACTTGAAGTCGCATAACCCATGTTGCATTGGAAAAAATATACGCAATGCTAACTAGGCTACCTCCCTGCACTTGTACCAGTTTGCACATTTCCACCTTGCTGCGTTTGCAAACATCTATTATTTTTACAAATATAGAGTTAGCTCCACAGTATCATACTTTTATCATTTACTAGGGTTGATTGCTGGAAATGATGCCTTCTCTTTGTCATCTTTGCAGTCATTTTAGCAAATAACCCCCCCCCCCCGGGGCCCATCAAGGCATTTAAAAATCCTTTTCATCCCTCTCCCTTTCAATTCCTTTGTATTCATTATAACTAGCGAAATCATAGTCTCCTCGTCTTACTTTCTTTTTGTGTGTCACTTTGTACATTATGCTAAACATTCAATTTTTGTGTTTCTCCTTTACCCAATCTGAAAACTCTGCTCGTATTCAGATTCTATCTGACTAATTCGTGGCAGTATATATATGATTCAATGTAGGTCTGAATACATTTTCTAAATGCTGATTGTTTAATAGTCATAAAAATGAATATTAACAAATCATTGATGCTTTTATTGTGGAGAAAATCATAAATATGAAGATGTATAAGTTGCTTGATAGCCTGGGCTCTCAGGAGGAATATGAATTATTGGGGAGATGATAGGAAGACAAATGAAATTATAACAAACAATATAGGCTATGAATAGTCAGTGCTTAGAAAGTGGTGCCAACCAAAAAGCCAGAGGAGGGCAGAGGAAGGAGAAGTTATGTGGAATTGGACGATTAGGGTAAGTCCTGATGAGGATATGGGTTGGTCTGGGCACTGAAAAAGAGATAAATTGAATTTGGGAAATTCAATTGAATTGAAATATTGGGAAACAAGGAGGGAAAAGGAGTTCCCGGCAGGCAGGCAAGTGAGTGAAGGCGGAGTGAGATGCGAAAGCTCAAGGCTTACTGGGGACTCTGAGGAGACTGTAGTAGAGAGTCCACGTCCAGCACCAAGCGAGAGACAAGTTTGCAAAGACAGAATAAGAACAGATTCGGCAGGTTCTATATTTCAGGCTGAATGGTCCTGGTTGTGAGAACCAGCTGATCATTTTGTGGGGTTTTAGCAGGCCGCTGGGTGCTCTCTGGACAGAGTAGTCTGGCAACAGTGTGTTGGCTGCTCTGCCCGAGGAAAGGTGGAGGCAGGGAGGCGAGTTAGTGGGAAGCTGGGAAGAGAAAGCTGTTGGACAGACGCAGCGGTGGGTTGGCCTGGCAGGGATTAGTCTGAGTAGTGTTGATTGAGATGCAGTCATTTGTAGCGGAAATAGATATCCACTTGAAAATTGTTGTAGGAGACGGAATTTATTTACTTCTTATTATTTTTAAAATTTCAGATTAATGTCAGGGCACAAACAGTTAGGTTATAATGTTTGCATTCGTCAGGTAGAGTCCCTGCCGTAGTTGTGCCCTGCACCCAGGCCGCGTGCCATCTGCGCTTACAGGGTGCCCAGTAGGTGGGAGCACACCAATAACCCTCCTTCTCTCCTTTCCCCCTTCCCCGGGAGAGAGAATTTAGATTCAATAAGTTGGACTAAATCCCTAACATTTCTTTTCTTTTTTTAAAATTTTATTTCAGAATATTTTTTTAGAAAGTTTAAAGTTAAGGTAGTGAAGGTAATGACCATGGAAACCGGTAGCAGGTTTACGAGAGTTAAAACACAAGGAGAAAAAGCAGACACAGGCCACTGCAGTTTGATCCGGAACCCTGTCTCTGTGGGCGGAAGGGGAATCAAGAAGAGAAATCCAGATGTTGTTACAGAAGCAGGAGACACAGAAGAGCGTAGCCTTGAAGCCGTTGAGGGAGAATGAGGTGGATCGACCCAGTTTGTTCTAACAGTGACCAAGGGAGCACATTTGTTGAGTCATGATTTTTCACTACATAGTTCACACATCGCTAGGAAATGCTTCACGTAACTCAATATTCTCCTCCCGTGCCAGCAAGGATCAACATACCCTGTGAACTCTTGCAGAGTGATTTATAATGTGAATAAGACCTCGAAAATTTGTTTCCATTATGCTTGTCGATACACGTCAGTCCAGACATTCAAAGGCTTATCCCCAACGACGTGAAAAACGCTAGAGCCACGTTCTTTTTCTCTTTCCTATGTCGCTAATTCCAGAAGTTAGCTATGAATCACAAAGAACACAATAAAACACGATCAGATCTTTTTAATCCCTAAGTCCAAAATGACTAAAAATATGCTGAGGCAACTTTCACATAGCGTATGCCAAGATGTAGATGTTGCCCTGATAAGAGGGTGAGCTATCCGATCAGCCTGCAGAGAGAAATGGCTTTCCGCGTCTGTGCGTACCAGCACAAAGGGAAAAGGTAGAAAAAGAAAGTAAATTTGAATTCTGCTGTACGGGAAATTGTACAAAATGATTACCGGGTTGAGTCCCATTCACTGGGCCTAGAATAGTAACCACTGTAACGAACCATCAGCCTTTAGAGTGTAATGCGCCATACTAGCCAGGGGGCAGTTGCTTCTTAGAATAATGTGTTCACCCTTTGCGTTAAAAGTAAGAAGGAAAAATGTTGCTGAGGTTAGATTACTGTCACCTTGCCCTGCTGACTTAGAATACTCGATGAGGGTTGTTACTGGGCATCCTTCCTGCTAATGTTGCTGAATCTAGATGAGAACTTGGGTCACTTGTTACATAACTGAACATAACTAAAGCTGGTGGTGCAGCCCTGCTGGGAGGATCCTGGTACCAACTGTGGGCCAGTCCCAGCCTTTCTGCCTCTGGTTTAGCTGTGTGACCCTGAGTAAGTCTCCGAACATATTTCTTCTTGGCTTTCTTGGGAAAGGAAGAGATAAGATCCCTTTGTGGATTCCCAAATTTAAAACAATGGGAAGGTTCTTAGAATAAGTAGAAAGCACTGTGGGGATGAGCACTTTTAAAAAGTCTTGCTGAATTTAGGAAATACGTGTTTTCTTCTAGGTTTATTTCAGATTGGTAATTAAGAATATGTATTTTTTTTAAAGTTTGCAAGACCTCTTTGAGCAGAAATTTGCCATTTCTGGAAAATGAAAGTGGTTCCAAACTTGGAATCACATTTTTAGATACTGCAAGCTGGTTTCTCACCAAATTCTCCTTGCTTTCTATAGGGCCTTGTCATGTTCTTCACATTTTTTGTTGTTGTCTTTTTCTTTCATATACTCTCGCAAAGAGAATTCTTTGGTTTTACTAAAATGACATAGGAAAAAAAACCTACTCTTTGGGATAAATTCTGAAGAGCTGAGGTCACTGTGTACTTTTGTGAAAGGCAGGTTCAGCAAAACCTGGTTGGGGCCCAGTGAATATCATACTGGAATTGCCTGAGATTTAGTTTGTGGTCTCAGAACAAGGAGGAAGGGAATAACATTGCCCTCCAGCATATCTAGATTTGAAAAGTATTTTTTTAATTAGGTGATAATTACTAATAATGCTGTTAACAGAAGATAGAAATGCTAGCCTGAAGTTTAATAAATAGGAATTATCAAAATTTAAAAAACAAAACAAAACAAACTTGTTAACTACAGAATGCTCATCCAAACAAGAATTTGGTCACTTTGAAAAAAGTGTTCATCCCTAAGTAACAGAAGCTACATTCATACAGATGAATACTGGTTGGAGAGACTTAAAGTTGTGTAATTTATTGAATATTAGGCAAACTTGAATATAAAACGATCCCCCGTTTTCCAAAGAAAAGATTCTAAGAGGCGGTTTTTGTTTGTTTGTTTTGTTTGCTAAACTGAATATACATAGTTTTAGGGATGTAGTTTTAAGATCTGTTAGTAAAATTTAATTACAGATGAGTCTCTGACTTACAAAGTTTCTCTGACTTATGATTACAGATGGTACTTAATGTAGGATTGTTTGGCTTATAATTTTCCAACTTTGTGGTGATGTGAAAGTGGTAGGCATTCAATATACCCTGTACTTTAAGTTTTGAATTTTCGTCTTTTTCCACCTTGGCAGATGACTCTGTACATGAGATAATCAACACATTATAAAATAGGTTCTGTGTTGAATGATCTTCCCCAACTGTAGGCCAAGGGAGGCGCTCTGAGGGTGTTTAAGGTAGGCTAGGCTAAGCTGTCATGTTTGGTAGGTTTGAGTGCATTAAATTCATTTTTGATTTAGAATAGTTTCAACTTACAGTAGACTCACTGGGACATAGCCTCATTGTAAGGCAAGAAGAGTCTGTATTTTGCTACACATGATTTTCAAGTCACATATTACTTATATAAAACAGTAATGAACAAATGTCACTGTTTTTGCTGCTTCCATTCTGTAAAACAACTATCTTAAAATTCATCCCTTGTGTGACTACTTTATAATGCCTGACTATAATGATAAGTATTTTCCAAAGAGTATCCTTTAGACCTCTATCTTTTCTATAAACTGGAATACATTTTGAGCCATCTAAATCAGAGAACTTATAACTTTGCCTTCCAAATAAGTTGTGGGAGATAAAGCTCTTTTATAATTTGCACATACAGTGGTCACTGGAAATTTATCCCAAGGCACAAATATTCATTTGATAGTCATTATTGTGATAACTCAATCATCACATTTTCACATTTTAAAGTATTATGTAAAAGGCATGTTTATATCCAAAACTTGTGATTATCAAGGCATAGTCCAAGAATAATTATTAACTGTATGTTAATATCAATTTATTTGCCCCTTTTTAAAAGTTTAATCGTATTGGTATTTTGGGTAAGTGTATACTTCCCAAATAGAATTACGTTGTTAAAATGAGGGGATACTACTTAATATGAAAGATTCTACAGGATGACTTTACTGTTTCCAAGGCATGATTTTGAAAAGATAATTCGTTTTATATTTAATTATAATTATACATAGGACTAGTGTTTTTTTTTTACATGATTGCAACTATTAAGAATAATCTAATAAGGATAATATTCCTGAAATACCCTCTAAAATATTCTCTTCCTGGCAGCTATCTTCATTCCCTGTGGCCTGTCATCTAGTATTGCCATAAAGAAGTGGAGAATGAATCCCCAGGACTGAAGAAGACAGAGCACAGAGTAACTCCTGCCAGCTAGAAGAGGCACTGGAAAGACCTTCTGAGTCTGGAAAATAAAGGTGAAAGTGAGAGCCAGAGAAAGGTAACTGCAGGAGTAAGACATGAGGACTCTCTTGCTCCCACTGGTTAAAATCCAAAAA
The DNA here is from genome assembly GCF_000181295.1 of Otolemur garnettii. Lineage (NCBI taxonomy): Eukaryota > Metazoa > Chordata > Mammalia > Primates > Galagidae > Otolemur > Otolemur garnettii. Next base: position 19,664,386 of record NW_003852404.1, on the reverse strand, counting down.
ACAAAGGGCATTGAAATGTTCATATAGGCGTTGGAGAATCCTAGACATGCCTGTGGGAAATGGCAAGTCTTTCAGAGAAGCTGTCTCTTTGGGTCTACATTGAATATGGCACCAGGCTACAGAATAGGAAAAACAAGAAAGGTGAACTTGAGGAAAACTTCCCTGAGTTCTTCAGGTGTTGAAGGAGGTGAAAGAAAGCAACTGACAGTTCTACAGGAAGATAAAGAGGAGCTAAAACAAGCAAACAAACAAATAACAAAAAAAAAAAAAAAGAGAGAGAGAGAGAGAGAGAGAGAACCTGGGGCTAGGATGAGAAGATTTTAGCACATAGGGACTTAGTGAACCTCCACATGCTTTAGCAGCAAATCTCAGCACTGTGCCCAAGGATCTAATCAACACCAGCCATAAGCTAGTCCCATCAATGCCAGCTGCCCAGGAAAAATACCAGACAAGGCATTGCAAAAGCAGTTGGGGAAGAGGGCACGTACCTATAGTCCCTTCCACCATAAATGTTGGGGACCCCTCTTCTGTTATATTCCAGCTTGGTAAGGAAGAGAAAGATACATCTCTTAAGGATAAAAGATATCCTTGCTAGAACCTTAAATTTTGGATGTGCTGAATATTTATTTACCCAACAAAAGCTCAACTAAAAAGACTTTTAAACAACAACAAAGAACAAAGTTACTCATTACTAGCCAAGTTCTGGTATTTTTCACTGCCATCAGTGAGAATGGGATTTTCTAATCAAAATGTGTTATATTTTAGAAATAGAGAAAACATTTTTATATTTTGTATGTCTGACTTAAATAATTTAAAAACATCAACCCAATTTATTTAATCAGGTATCAGTCAGGATGTTGCAGTAACAACACCCCCAAATCTTGCTCCCTTAAAACAACAAAGATTAATTCTTACTCCTGCTACATCCATGAGAGTTGAGGGATGTAGCAGATGACCTGAGCTTATCTCAAGGTGGCTGGTGTGTAACTGTCACAGGAGAAAAAGAGAACATGGTTAAGTCACGCACTGACTCTTACACTTTGACTTTGAAGTGACATATATTCCTTTTGCTCAAATATTTTTGGCCGAAGCAAGTCACATGGTCAGATCTAACAGCAAGGGGGCACAGAAGTACTATTTTGTCCTAAACCCATGAGAAGAAACAAATAGTTGGTGTACAATGCTGATGGCCACTGTATTTTATAAACCCTTTGTAACTTTCTGGGCTGTTACTCCAATGTGTAAAATTATCTGACCAAGACTAGATGTAAGAAATAGGAAAGGTATCAGTGGCTTAAATTTAAGCACAATCAATGTATGGTTTACAATCCATGGCACCATGTTCTTATGCATCTTAATATAGTAGCATCTATATTACTCAGGGCTCAGTTGAACCAAGAGCATTCACTTTAGATCAGGGGCTGGCAAACTTTTTGTATAAAAGGCCACATAGATAATAAACACTGTAGGCTTTGAGGGCCATATGGTCTGTGTTGCAATTCCTCAATTCTGCTGTTGTACTGCAAGAACAGCCATAGCTAATATGCAAATGTATTGAAGTGCTGTGTTCCAATACTTTATTTATGGACACTGAAATTTGAATCTCATATAACGTTCACATGTCAAAAAATTATTCTTTTGATTTTTTTTCTAAAAATGTAAAAACCAAAAAAAAAAAATTGTAAAAACATTTTTAGCTTGAAGGCTATATAAAAACAGGCCATGGGCTGGCTCTGGCTCATCAGCCAAGTTTGCTAACCCTTGTCCTACATAATACAAGTAATAAGACATTTTATATTAAGAATTGAGAACTGACAAAATCATTGGAAGGAATACAGGACCAGTTCTATTCTTAACACCCAGGAACGACTGGTAGGTCCCGGAAACACTCTGCCTTAGCACCGAGCAGGTAAACCACCACCACAGATTCGGGAAGCTGACAAATTATGAATCTGCTGCTATTACTGCTGACTTCAGGCCCGGCTACTCTGCCATGATCCAGAAATATGCCACTGCTGCTCCCGGAAGCTGCTGAATCAGGAATCCACCCACCACATTGGGAAGTCACTGCTATAGCTGCCACCTCGGCCTTGAGCCTTGCCAGCAAAATGTATGTCTCAAACTTGGCTTTTTCCTATATTTGATTCAGTTTCTAAACATTCTCACAAGAGTATGAGGGAACCTAAATAATGTTCTAGTCTCTAGCGAATCTGAAAAATGTACTTTTTAACTTTCTAGCTTCTGCATGGTGACAGTGAGTCAGAAAGGATGTTGGAGAAGGCGATTCAGGGTACGGGACACCACCTAGTAACGAGGCAGACCCAGTAAGATGACTTCTTTGGCATTTCCAACCTTTTGTGAGCTCTCAGGAAGAAAAAGTCCTCTGTCTATGTGCCAAAAATTACTAAAAACATAAAAAGATTGTATATGTGCTACTTTTCCAACAGGGCTACCCCTCTAAACCAATTTGTATTTCCATCCCACAGTCCTGTGAACTTCCCACAGTTGCACAAAGAGGTTTGGGCAATCATGTTCATGACAGCGTTATTTGAAATAGCAAGAAAATGTGCTTGTCAACAGAGAAAGGGTAAAAACATTGTATACACATGTTGTGTAACAGTTAAAAGACATGGGCGTAGACGCTGCCTCAGAACAAGGTGCAAGACCGATTGTAAGCAAGTTAAAGAGTAGTTCTTAAAGTATGATCCCATTTTTTTTAAAAGATATTTAAAAAATATGTTATATTTATTGTTTTTAAATGATTTTAAATGTAATTCAAAGACAAAATGTATTTCATAGATGCATATGAAATAGAAAGTGAATGTTCTCTATAATCCTCATCTCCCAAGATAACTGCGGTGAATTTTTCTCTGTATGTATATGTGCATTTTTCTGTACATAGAGATACATTAGATGACATTTTTAAATGAATTTAGCTTTGTGTAAGACTCATATTTTTATTTCGGGGGATAAGACATGTTATGTCAGGGCTGTAGAACTTACGAATTTGTGGTATTCTGAATTTCTTGATTTTTCTGTAAAAAAGCCAGCGGGGTCACTGATTCCTTCACAGGTATGGTTTCTACGTGCTGACATAAAGGACTAACTTGCTTAATGAATTTGGGTGTGATTTTGCACAATTTTAACCGGCAAACCACTTCAAAGTCTGTTTTTTTCCATGAGCAGTGTTGTTATTTTCAGCACATATGTGCCCAGGACAGTCAAGATACTCAGAAGAAAACTGGAGAGATCTTGGTTTATTTAGAGAAGCACAGAATTGAATGCTAGCCACTCCCCAGGGCCACAGTCACATTGCTTCAGCCAGCCCTCTAGATTCATAAAGCTTATCATTCTCAGGCTTTAAAGTTTATGATGTGACCTCATTGTCCTGCTAAAGCTCAAATTCCTTAGCAAGGTGAACAAGGGTCCTCCCACTTTGCTCCCAATGTGGTCTCTCTTTTATCTTTCTTGCGAACCCTCCAACTGCAGGGTCATGTGCACCCCCACACACTCAGTCCCACAACCTGCTATTCCCTAAGCGTACATTATGCTAAAAGTTCTCTGTCTCAAATATGCTTTACCCAAATTCTCATTTTCTGGAAAATTCTCCTCACACAGGTCATTACTCATACATCATCATCTCAGAGAAATTATCTGTGGATACCTTATCAAAAATTTCAGTCCTTTCAACATTTCATTTTCTTCTCCTCTGGTTCATCTCTTTTTCCTTTTATTTTTAATTGACATGTCATAATTATACTTATTTATGGGATAAAGAGTCATTTTTTGATATGTGTGTACAATGTGTAATGATTAAACCAGGGTAAATAGAATACAATCATCATTTCTTCATTCTGTGAATATCCTAAACCCTATCTTTTAGTTTTTGAGAATAGGTAATCAGTTATAGTCTATCATTTTCAACCATAGTGCTCTAAAACACCAGGACTCACTCCTCCCATCTAACTATAATTTTGTATCCATCAGTTAAGCCTCTTCCTCCTCTGCCCCCTTCCCCTTTCCAGCCTCTAATACCCACAATTCTAGTCTCCACTTCCGTGGACTCAATGTTTTTTTTATAGCTTCTATATATGAGTAGGAATATGTGGTATTTATCTTTCTGTACCTGATTTATTTTGCTTAACCTAATGTCTTCTAGTCTCAGCTACATTGTCCTAATGACAAAATTTCATTCTTTTTTTACTGGATCAATCACATTCTATTGTGTATATACATCACAATTTCCTTATTCATTCATCTGTTGGTAGACATTTAAGTTGATTCTTAGGGGCGGTGCCTGTGGCTCAAAGGAGTAAGGCACCAGCCCCATATGCCGGAGGTGGTGGGTTCAAACCCAGCCCTGGCTGAAAACTGAAAAGAAAAAAAAAAAAAGTTGATTCTCTATCTTGGCTATTGGGAATAGTGCTGAAAACATGCAGTTATCCCTTTGGCTACTGATTTCCTTTTATTTGGATAAATATCCAGTAGTGGAATTAATGGATTATATGGTAGTATCAGTTTTAGTATTTTTGAGAAACCTCCACATTATTTCCCATAGTGGTTATACAAATTTACATTCCTACCAATAGTGTATGAGTCTCAGCACTTGATATATTTTTTTTTTATCTTTTTTGATAGGGGCTGTTCTAACGTGGGTAAGATATCTCATTGTGATTTTAATTTGCTTTCCCCTAATTTAATTAGTGGCGTTGGGCATTTTGTCAAATATTGGCCATTTATATGTCTTCTTTTGAGAAATATCTATTTATATCCTTTGCTTTTTAATCAAATTATTGTTATTATTATTATTTTGCTGTTGAATTGTTTGAGTTCCTTATATATTCTGGATATTAGTCTTTTGCCATATCAATAGTTTCAAATGTTTTCTCCATTCTATAGGTTATCTATTCATTTTGTCAATCATTTCCCTAGCTAGGCAGAAGCTTTTCAGTGTAATGTAGTTCAATTTGTCTATTTTTGTTTTCGTTGCCTGTTTTTTTGATGTCTTAGCCATAAAATCTTTGCTTAGACCAATGTGTGGAAATATTTGCCATATGTATTGGTCAGTAGTTTTATAGGTTTAGGTCTTATGTTTAAGTTTTTAATTCATTTTGAGTTCATTTTTGTATATAGTGACCTCTGCTTCATCTTTTTTTCCCACTTCTTATGATAGATATATGTATATATGTATATTATTTATCGTTATTAATTTTTGTCTTAATCACTAGCATACCCATACCATGAGGGCAAATATTTTTGCCTGCATTACCCACAGTGCTATCTTCTGCATTTACTGGTATTCTCCTGGGTTGTGTATGTGCTCAGTGAATGTTTGATGAATGAAGGAATGATTTCATATAGCACGTCCTCTGTTAGCTTCCTTCACTTTAGTAAGACAGATTTAATCACAGTTTTTCCTTCTCTCTTTCCACATTACACACAGCACTCTACCATTTATCACTTTGTTTTGACCTTATTTATTTTGAAGGTGGGATGTCTACTAAAGTGTGGATCCCTTAACATACCTCACTTGTTTTATTCAACCTCAGCTGTTATTGCAGAGACTAGCACTCAGTAGGTATTTCATAAACATTTGTTGAATTGAAAACTGAGTAAAGTTCTGTTAAGTAGTTATGGCAAAAATGTAGAATAATTTGAAATTGGCACAAAATGGTATGCCCAACATATGCAACTATTTTAAGTAAGTTAATATTGAATGGCCTTTTATAACATGGTCAGAAATCTTTTCATTGAAATGAATGAAATATATAATTCTTGATTTCTATGTTTTTTCTATCCATGGTTGATATTAAATTGGAATGTTGAATTTAAAATTTTTCAGAGATGCTGTCTTTAATGCCACGGGTTTCTCTGGTTTAGCCACCCTCCTTCTGGTATTTGCCTTACTATCTTCCTTTCTCCATGAAAGAGGTTCTGATCTCAAAAAGTTGTTCTTAGTTGTTATAGTGCTTTTTTTTTTTTTTTTTCTGGAGACAAAATCTTTCTCTGTTGCTAAGGCTGGAGTGTGGTGGCTAGTCACAGCTCACTGTAGCCCCAAATTCCTAAGCTCAAGAGATCCTTATGCCTCATCTCTGAAGTAGTACAGGTGTGTGCCACCATGCATAATTTTTTTTTTTTTAATTCCTTTGTGTAGATGAAGTCTTTCCATGTTGCCCAGGCTGGTCTTGAACTCCTGGGCTCAAGGAATCCTCCTGCCTTGGCCTCCCAAAGTGCTGGAATTATAGGTGTGAGATGCTACAAGTGACCTGTAGTGCTATTTTTAGTTCATAATCTCTAATTTGTTTATGGGATATTATTTTTTCCTTAAAGAAAGTTCAGACAGGAGATATTTTCAGACCTTCTTGTAACTCATAAAGCCAATCCACATGAAGACTGTTTCTGAGGATGCATCTGATTCATTCAATTTACTGATCATGATGACATGCTGACATCTGCTAATATTACTATCCTCATCATAGTTAATACATAGAATTTGATTTTTACCTGAAGGAATAAAGGAGCACCCTAATGGTCCAGATATTTAGTTGCTACAAGCCATCCAGGACACAAAGAATTCTTTGCAGGGGTGAAAGGGGGGGGAGGAGTGAGTGGGGTGCAGGAGGAGATGCTGGATGAGCGATTCCAGGGCCTCTTGAGTTCTTGGGGTCTGAGAGAGGCCTAGAGAGATGAAAGAGTGTAGGCTCTTCAGCCTGGGCCAGACAGGTCAGCTCTCTGAACTTTTGTTTTAACCTGTGTCTGTGAGGTTGAAATGTAAAATGTCGACAATGAAGACTGAGTGCTTGGCTCCCCATCTGGGCCCTGATTTCAGCAATGGGAGAACTAATAGTTAAAAATAAGGAGGTGAAAATGTAAGTCTTGACTGTAGGGAATTAATGGTCATCATTATCATTTATGTAAACACTGTGTAGATTGTTGGCTTTTTATTTGACAATAACAAGGTGCGTGTGATTGAATGTGAATTTTAATCTGATTAGAGTTGAGGTTTTGACTTTTAAATATTTCTCATGCACATTGGCACTTTGACCATACTAAAAGTGGGGTATAAAACATCAGTTCTGGAGTCACTTCTAACTGGGCAAGGTTTGTGATACTACTATTTAAATTCCTTACAAAGGGAGTAAATGTAGCCTCTTGGCAACACTAGGAAATGTTAGAAAAAGGAAGGTGTTCAAATTTTCAGAGTGATCAGCTTCTACTTGGAACATATTATTGGCAGAATAATGATTGAGTTCATTGGTCCAGCAGGCTGTATCCTTCTGTTCAAGTCAGCTTTCCATTTGAATATTGACAAAAAAGGATGACCTTCTGTTCTGACCTTTTAACCCCACCATGCTAATCCTGCCTTTATTCCAGAAAGGAGGCTCTGCAGAGGGTGATTGTCCAAATATTGCGCTTGTATGTCAAATTTTAAAACAGGGCCTTCTTTGTTTTTAACAAAAATTAAGATTATTAAAGCAACAAATAATGAATAACTTAGAATTCTACAAATCCCAACTTGGAATTCCACAATATTTAGCATGCTATGCTGTGCTGCGTAACATGCTATTCAAATCAATTGTCATTGAAGTGAAAGAGGCACCTGAACATCATCGCCCATCAAATCAATAAACAATAACACACAATGGCTGTATAGAGAGCATTGCCTTTTACTAAATCAAACAAGCTGGATTTTTCCGTAGGGGTTCTGTAAGACTACTGAACCAGACGTACCTGGCCAGAGATTTTACTTGTAGTTTCAGAATAAAGGGTAAAAATCCTCCCTTCCATTCCTGACAGCCTAACCTTTGGAGCTGATAATCTGAAATAGGACACAAGGCTCCGGAAGAGACATATCTGGAGGTCATCTCTTGTGGCGATTGAAGATTATTTCCAACAAAGCAATCAAATATCTAATAAAATCTTAAGATCACATCTTTGGCATATAAGCAAGCAAAATAAACTAGATAAGAGTGAAAAAGCTTAGAATCCTCTTTATCTGTAGTAGAAATACATACCCACTGAATCTTGCTTATTCTCTAGATATCAGTGTAGAATTTGGCAAATGCTCATTACAGCTGACTTTACTTGATGTAACAAGTTTTTGACTTGTATTATATAGCAAGTCTCCTGGCTTTAGATGTTCAACGTACCATTATAAAACAAAAAATAACATTTAAATTAAATTCAACCTTAACTTTCCCATAATATCTTCCATTTATCTGTCAAAACCTCACTCAAAATTAAATTTCTGAAAACTTTGAATGGCTTTTAATTAATATCATGTCCTCCAAAATTTCACAGGGCTAATTTATATTTATTAGTATATTTATAGTCTATTCCTGAGAGCTTATGTCTTACCTTTATTCTGCGTTTTATTGAGGCATCTACCTAAATAAGTCTTTGAAGTGCTTTTGTTATTGCTAAATAATTTTAGATATTACATTAACAATTAAGACTAATACAATGACATTTACTAAATTCTGCCTAAAACCCACATAACATACAATTCCATCTGAAAGACAATGAAACCATTTTTGCATTATAAAAGTAACAAGTTATTTCATTGCTTATGGCCACTTTAAAGCTGATGACTATTTCATCTTTATTCTGGAACTTTCCAGAAGGTAGATAAATGGCATTGGCTTTTGAGTGTTCTTTACTCTTTAGTTGGAAGTTACCACTTGGTACAATCATGGAAAGAGAGCATTTTTATATTGGTAATAGTGTTCATATTGAACCTAATCTTTGGGAATTGAAACTCAGTCTTTTTTTTTACATGAATATTAATTATGTTTGCTTAGGAGACTGGAATTTGAGAAAAGAAAAATTTTGTGAAATATTACAATTTATATTTAAAATACATTCATTATTCTGCCAATACTGGAAAAATAGTGTTTGCTCTTATGAAAAGTTTGAGAATTCTACTCACCTATCCCCCTGCTATGTACCTTCGTTATTATCTACTATGACTGCTGAAGAACTTGAACTTGAAGCAGGGCCCTTATCAGAGAACAGCAACTGGTATTACATGTGCCCTGTGTTTGATTTTGATCCTAATTACTCTAAGCATGGGGTTGTGTTACGAACAAGTAGGTTTGGAATTCAACATCCTAATACAGTAAAAATAAATCACATTCATGTAAAATGGAGATGTTCCAAAAATTTTATGATATGTTATGTGGCAGTTTGAAACCTTGGTCATGATGGCCAGGGCTCTCTGTAGAACACAGTAGCAGACAGATCATCTCTCTGTAGAATTCACTGTTACAAGTTGGAATGTTGTTTGTTGGAGAGTGAGAGCCAATTCTGATCTTGCATAAAACTGAAACAATTTCTTCAGTGCAGTGTGGCCTCTCCATGAGTCTCTTTTTAAGATGCATGCTACAGGATCAACATGAGACTGTCTTAGGTACTTCATGTAAAGCAAAAAAAAAAAAAACAAAAGAAAACTGTGTTTCCTGTATTTCAATACATACCAATATTTGGAATAGGAATATAGTTCTTGAAGTAATAGTTCTGGTTATTTAATATATGAAGTTCAAAAATCAATAGAAAGCAAAGGAAGTTGTATGTTACAAAATGTATTTATTGTTTTATATCTTAATCCAAAAACACTAAGTTCTCACTGTTAAAAATTTAACAACACAGAAATGGACCATGAATGACATAAAATTCAAATATAATCCAATACGTAAATGGCACTACTGTACCATTATGGCATTGTTTTGTAGTATTTTTTCTTCTATGTATAGCTCACATACATAGTGTATATACATTAATGATTTACTGTCAATAATTGATATTTTGTATTATTTGGATTTATTCCACATTTAGTTATTTCCCGACGACTCCTAATTCCCCGTTTCAGTATCACTTTACCACTGTGTGTAGTCTTTGGAATTGTAAATCAAGAAGCCTTTTACTTCCCCAACCAAGTAACTGGCAGGTGACCCAAGATAGAACAATGAAGTCTCATTTTCCCGAGGACTTTGGATCTTGAATAAAGTTATAGAAAGATAGGTGGGATGGGGGTGGAGGATATAAAACATTTGGCTTTCATTTGTCTCAATAGATAAGATGGGGAGGATGGCTGAGTAGTTCCCTATCTGCCTCCAGGTTCATGTCTTATCCTGCTTCCTGGACTCCTTTGTCTGGACCTGAGTCAAAGCTGGTTTTTGAGCTTACAACCAAAAAACCCTAACTGATACATTAAGCACACACTATTTTACCCTAACTGATACATGAAGCACACCTATTTGTTTCACATCTGTATATTGTGACTATAGCATGCACATATATATTTGGCACAGTAAATTATTAATAAGGGTGTCCATAAAGGTCATGTGCAATTTATTATTTATTACATAGACTGGCTTTAGTAGTAGTTAAACACACCATTATAAAACGAATTTATTGCACATGAACTTTATGGACACCCTGTATATTGCAGTGCATAGAAACAAACATTTACACGCAACTTTGATGATTTCTTTTTTTTTGCTTAAAGATTTCTTTAAGTTAAATTTATAGAAGTAGGGCTACTAATCACATGGTAATGATTTTTTAAGTCTTTTTATTTACATTTATTAGTTTGGCCAAAGAATTGTTATGCCAATTATGAGAATATCAATTTCTCTGTACTCTTTTCTTTTCTTTTTTTGAGACAGAATCTCGCTTTGTTGCCCTTGGTAGAGTGTCATGCTGTCATAGCTCACAGCAATCTCAAACTCCTGGGCTTAAGTGATTCTCTTGGCTCAGCCTCCCAAGTTACTGGGACTATAGGCTCCCGCCAAAAGTCCCAGCTATTTTTGGAGATGGGGGTCTCGCTCTGGCTTAGGCTGGTCTGGAACCTGTGAGCTCATGTCAATCCTCCTGCCTCTGCCTCCCAGAGTGCTAGGATTATAGGCATGAGCCACCACACTCAGTCTTCTCTGTACTCTTTCAAAACTATTTTTATGTTATTGATGACTTGATAAGAAAAATCCTTTATATTTTAAATTACTGGCATTAGTAAGAGTTAAACATACCATTATAAAACAGAGCAGTTCTTAGTCAATAGTACAGTAAAAACATCTATTCTGTGTATGGTCATTAAAATGTATTATATGAATTAATTCCAGTGTATTTTTTACTTATATTTTTTCTACTGTTCAATGTGTTCCTACCTTATTCCTTTGTAAGAGAACTTTATATGTTAAGGATATTACACTTTTGATTAAGTATGTTGTAAATATATTTATAATTTTTCATTTGACTTAATATTTTAAGTATTTTTTGGCATACAGAAATTTAATTATTCTTAATAATCAAATTTTTAATCTCTTCCCTTTATCTTAAAGGCTGATCTTAGAAAGGCCTTCATACCCAAACTATATAAATATTCATCCTGAAACAAGGTTTGCTCATTTTAAAATTAACTTTACTGTACTTGACAGTTATTGCAGTATATCACATGAGATAACAATTTCATTTTAATTATGAATGATTAATCAAATATCCCGATATGGATTAATTGGTCAAATATCAATAATACATTCTGAATAATTATTCATTTCCCACTTATTTAAAACACTATAATGCCTTGCTATACAAAGTGTGGCCCAGAGAACAACAGCACTAGAATCATTTGGGACTTTGTTAGAAATGTAGAATCTTAGGGTCCATCCAAGATTGACTGAATCAGAATCTGGATTGAAACAAGATCTTCAGTATTCATATTTACACTGTTTAGGAACCCCAGGTTTAATTATAATTAACTCCTACATCATTCACCAGGCAAATAATTTTTTTTTAGTTTGTTCACATTACTTCTAATTTTTTTAAAAAAGGCTACTTTCTTATTATTTCTCTGAATTAAACTTGATAATTATATGATAAATTCCCAAATATAATTCCCTTGATATGGCACAGATTAATTAACATGTTCAAGGTGTAGGTATCTATTCCTAACATACTAAAAATTTTTGTTTTCAACTAGGCATAGACCTAAATTTATTTAGAGACATTTCAGGGTCCAATGAGATTGTCCTGTGATGTTTCTTTAGTTCATAGATATAATGTAGTACACTAATAGGCTACTATAATTTAAATAAACATGTATTTCGGGTGGCACCTGTGGCTCAAAGGAGTAGGGCGCCAGCCCCATATGCCAGAGGTGGCGGGTTCAAACCCAGCCTCGGCCAAAAACTGCTATAGAAAAAAATAAATACGTAAATAAACATGTATTTCTATGACAAAATCTATTTGGTCATAGTATTTTTTTTTTTTGCTTTAAAGCTTCTAGAGTTTCTAGTACTTTCTTTAAGATTAAAAAATTTTACACACGAGTAAGGCTGGTCTGTAGATATTTTTTTTGAGACAGGGTTTTAAGCTGTCACCCTGGTAGAGTGCTGTAGTGTCATAGCTTATAGCAACCTTCAACTGTTGGGCTCAAGAGATCCTCTTGCCTCAGTTTTTTCTATTTTTAGTAGAGATAGGGGTCTTGCTTTTTGCTCAGGTTGGCCTCCCATAGTGCTAGGATTACAGGAATGAGCCACATGGCCCAGCTAGTCGGTAGATCTTTTGTGGCGTGTGTGGGCTTATTTGTGTACGTGTGTATGCATGCAGGTGTGTTACTGCCAGAATTCATTATCAGGGTTACTATGACTTGATAATATGAATTGTGGCATTTTTCACATTTGACTATGTTTTTTCTCCAAAATTTTATTATGAAAAACTTTAAACACATGCAAAAGTAGGAAGAATTGTATTGGGATACCCATACATCTGCTGCTGAAGTCAATAATTAACTTTTTCTAATGTTGTGTTACCACCTATAAATTCATGTATCTATCCTTCTACGCATACTTTGTTATTTTTACACATTTCAAAATAAGGTACACATGTCAGTACATTTTTCCACTAGCCGAATCAGCATATATTTTACTAAATAAGGTGAGATTATTTTTCTCTACTGATACAACATTTACATACAGTAAATGTATACATCTTAGTTGTACCATTCACTGACCAATCTTGGATCTTATCAAGATAACATAACATTACCATCATTCCAGAAAAGCCACTTTGTGTCTCTTTGGGGTCATTCTTACCCTTCCTCCGAGAGGCAACCACTATTCTAATTTTTTTCACCACAGTTTAGTTCTGCTTGTTTTTATATAAATGGAATTATACATATGTAATCTTTCACAACTCTCTTGAACTCAGCAAAAAAACTTTGAGACTCATTCTTGTTACATATATCACTACCTGATTTTTAAAAATTCCTAGTTCTTTTATTGTATAAATATACAACAGTTTGTCCATTCTTCCATTGATGGGCACATGGACCATTGCTGGTTTTCAGCTAATATGAACAAAGCGACCACACGCATGCCTGTCAAGTCTTTTTGTGGACCTAGTAATTTCTCTTTTCATGGAAAATTTGTCCTTATTTAGTTTGGCTTAGATATGTATACTTCATTCTCTCAAAGTTTAACCTTTATTTCATTCATGAAATATGATGTTTTAACTTTTCATATAAAAATTTTAATTCAAAAGCCATTTCCTTTTTTATTTCTAATTTTCCCTTTTGTTTCCTTTGAGTTTTATTGAGATATAACTGACACATAAAATGGTATATATTTAAAGGGTACAATGTGATGGTTCCATGTATGTATACATTAGCACTTCCATCTCCTCACATATAGTCATGGACTACATAATGGTATTTTGGTCAATGATGAGCCCCATCTGCAGTGAGGATCCCATACGATTGTGATTGGCCTGAAAAATTCCTGTTGCGTAGTGACATTTTGATGGTCCCAACCCTGGGTAGCTCTGGGCTAACATATGTTTGTGTCTTAGTTTTTAATAAAAAGTTTCAAAAGTAAAAAAATAAAATTCAAATTTGAAAAATGTTTATAGAATAAGAACATGGAGAAAGAAAGTATTTTCATACAGCTGTACAATGTGTTTGTGTTTTAAGTGAAATGTTATTACAAAAGAGTCCAGAAGTTAAAAGAATTTAGAAGTTTATAAAGTAAAAAGATTATTGTAAACTATGGTTGATTTACTATTGAAGAAGTTTTTAAAAATAAATTTAGTACTGTAAATGTATGGTGTTTATAAAGTCAGCGATGGTGTACAGAGCTTCTGGTCCTGCACACTCTGTTCACAGTAAGTGCCCTATACAGGTGCAGCGTTTGTTATCTTTTATACCACAGTTTTATTGCACCTTTTCTGTGTATCCTTACCACTATGCTATGACTGCCTAGAGTATTCAGTGCAGTAATATACTGTACAGGTTTGTAACCTGGGAACAGTAGGGCCAGGGTAGAAAGTCTAGGCTGTACTGTAAGCACACTCCATGATGTTAACACAATGAAATCACCTAAGAACATAATTCTCAGAAGGTATCCCCGTTGTAAAGCTATGCATAACTGCGGTTATGTTTTTTTTTTTCTTTTGCTTTTTGGTAAGAACATCTAAAATCTACTCTCAGAAAATTTCAAGTGTACGATATACAATACGGTATTATCACTATATTATCAGGCTGCACATTAGATCCTCAGAAGTTGCTCTACTTATAACAAAATTTGTGTTCTTTTGACCCACATCTCCCATTTCCCCTACTTTTAAGTCCCAGTCAACCGAATGGGTTTGACTTATTATTTTATTTTATTTATTAAAATCTACATATAGGTGATAATATAATTATTTGTCCTTCTCTGTCTGACCTATTTCAGAAAGCTTTACGTTCTCCAGGTTCATCCCTGCTTGAACAAATGGCAGGATCTCTCTTCTGTCTTCATTATAGGGCATCATATTCGGACCCATAGACACCCAGGTGCATGAGTGCACACACGCACACACATATCCCTATCCCATTTAGTCATCCACTCATTCTCTGAAGGACACTTGAGTTGCTTCCTTAACTTGGCTGTTGTTAATAGTGGTGCAATGAACTTGGGACTGCAGACTTATCTTTGAGATACCGACTTCATTTCCTTTGGATTTATACCCTGGATTGTTGGATCATCCAGCAATTTTATTTTTAATGTCTCGAGAAACTTCCACACTGTTTCCCATAGAGGCTGTGCCAGTTTACATTCCTATCAACAGTGTACAGGTGTTCCCTTTCTCCACAGCTGTGCCAAAGTTTATCTCTTGTCTTTTTTATAATGGCCACTCCAACAGGTGTGAGGTAATAACCTCATCGTGGTTTTGATTTGCGTTTTCCTGAAGATTAATGATTATGAAGCCCCTGGTTGACCATTTGCATATCTTCTTTGGATATATGTTTATCTGTTTGGGTTCTTTTCCTAGTTTTATCAGGTCATTTATTTGGGTATATAAGTTTCTTATATATTTTAGATTTTAACTCTTTGTCAGATGTACAGTTTGCAAATACTTTCTCCTGTTCCGTAGGTTTCCTTTTCATTTTGTTGATTGATTTCCTTGCCATGCAGAGCATTTTATTTAGTCCCACTTTTTAATTTTGCATTTGTTGCTTTGCTTATGCTTTTGGTGTTATAGCCAAAAATTCTTGGCCCCAAGATTAACCAATATCTAGGAGATTTTCTGCTGTTTTCTTTTAGGAATTTTATGGTTTCATGTTATGTCTTTAATCCATTTCATGTTAATTGTTGTAAGTTGTATAAGATACAAGTCCAATTTCATATTTTTGCACACGGATATTCAGTTTTCCTAACATTTATTCAAGAAACTGTCCTTTCCTTGTTGTGAGTTCTTTGTGCCTTTGTCAAAGCTATTTGACCATATATGCATTCATGTATTTAGGGCTCTCCATTCTGTGCCATCAGTTTATGTGTCTGTTTTTATGTCAATAGCATACTGTTTTGATTGCTATAGCTTTTTTTTTTTTTTTTTGAGACAGAGCCTCAAGCTGTCCTCCTGGGTAGAGTGCCGTGGCCTCACTGCTCACAGCAACCTCCAACTCCTGGGCTCAAGCGAGTCTCCTGCCTCAGCCTCCCAAGTAGCTGGGACCACAGGTGCCTGCCACAACACCTGGCCATTTTTTGGTTGCAGCCGTCATTGTTGTTTGGTGGGCCCAGGCTGGATTTGAACCCGCCACCTTAGGTATATGTGGTGTTAGCCACTTGAGCCACAGATGCTGAGCCGATTGTTATAGCGTCATAATGTAATTTGAATTCCTAAAAGTATGAAGTCTTCAGCTTTGTTAGCTATTTAACTGTTTTTGTGGTTCCATATAAATTTTAGGACTTATGTCCCATTTCTGTGAAAAATGCCATTGAAATATTTATAGGCATTCCATGAATGCCTATAGATAGAGATCATTTTGGTTAGATCAATTTGGGTAGTATGAACATTGTGAAAATATTAATTCCAGTCCATAAACATGGTATATCTTTTCATTTATTTGTGTCTGAGACAATTTATTTCATCAATGTTTTATAGTTTCAGTGTACAGATCTTTTACCTCTTTGGTTACATTTATTCACAAGTGTTTAATTCTTTTTAACACCACTGCAAAGAGGATAGTTCATTGATTTCTTTTTCAGATCATTGTTAGTGTATGTAAATACAATTGATTTTTATTAATTCTGTATCCTGAAAATTTATCAAATTTATTAATGTTGTAATATTTTTGGTGAAGCATTTAGGGTTTTCTAATTTAAGGTCATGCCTTTTCTGGGAGCTTTTCTCCTAGAACTGCTTTTGCTGCATTCCATGTTTTGGTATGTTCTGTTTCCATTTTTATTTCTCTCAAAATATTTTTAAAGTCTCCTCTTGATTCCTTTGACCCCTGCTTGTTCAGAGAATGCTGTTTAATTTCCACATAAAGTGATTTAAAAATTTTCTCTTCTGTTACTGACTTCTAGTTTCCATACCATTGTGGTTGGAGAAGATCATTGATATGATTTTAATCTTCTTAAATTTGTTAGGTCTCATTTGGGGGGTCTAATGTCTTGATCTATCCTGGAGTATGTTCCACATGTGCTTGTGAAGAGTGTACACACTATTGCTGTTGGATGAAATGTTCTGTATATGTCTATCAGGTGTATTTAGTATAAAGTGTTGTTCAATTCCACATTTTCCTCATTGATTTTCCATCATAATAATCTTTGCATTCTTTAAAGTGGGGTAATAATGTCTCCTGTTATTATATTGCTGTCTATTTTTTTCTTTTGGATCTACCAGTAGTCATTTTATTTATTTAGGTGCTTCACTGTCAGGTATACTTATATATATATATACATTGTTATATTATCTTGATGAATTAACCCCTTTCCATTGTGTAATGACCTTATTATGTGTTGCTTATGACACTTTTTGACTTAAAATTGAATTGAATTTCTTGAAGGCAGATTATAATTGAATCTTGTCTTTATATCCATTCAGCCCATTCAGCCAGCTACTTTATGTAGGTTAGAGATGTTAATCTATTTAGGTTCAAAGTAATTATTGATAGATAAGATCTTACTAAATCCATTTTGTTAATTGTTTTCTGGCTGTTTTATCTATTTTTTTCCCTTTATCACTTTTTTGGTGTCCTCCTTTGTGATTAAGTAATTTACTGAACTGTTAAGCTTTAATTCCTTTCTATCATTTGTATATCTACTTTATGTGATTACATGAAGATTACATAAAACATCTTATTGTTATAACAACCTACATTAAGCTGATAATAACTTAATTTTGATTGTATATAAAAGGCCTTCATTTTTACTGCCCCTATTTTGTGTTTTTTATGCCAAAATTCTTATCTTTTATATTATATATCCATTAGCAAATTATTGTAGCTATCATTATTTATTTATTTATTTTTTTGGTTGGGGCTGGGTTTGAACCTGCCACCTCTGGTGTATGGGGCCAGCGCCCTACCCTTTTGAGCCATAGACACCTCCCCTGCTATCATTACCTTTAATATTTTGGTCTTTTAACCTTTGTATTAGAGTTACAGGGAATTACATCCCACCAGTACAGTAGTATTAAAGTATTTTGAATTTAAATATATTTCTAATGTATGTTACTTTGTTACTAATTAGTATTCTTTCATTTCAAAAAGTGAAAAACTCCCCTTAGCAGAGCAATTCTAGTGTTGATGAACTTCCTCATTTTCTCTTTGTCTGAGAAGTCTTTATCTCTCCTTCATTTCTGAAAGACAGCTTTGCCAGGTAAAGTATTCTTGATTGGCAAGTTATTTTTTTTTTTCTTTCAGCAGTTTGAATATATCAACTCACTTTTCCTAGCCTGAAAAGTTTCTGTTGAGAAATCTGATAGTTTTATAGAGACTCCTTTGCATATTAGGAACTTTTTTACTTTTGCTGCTTTCAAAATTCTGCCTTTTACTTTGACAGTTTAATTATAATAAAAATTGATCAGCACAGTTGCTAAAGACTTTTAGTTTTCTTTCATAATTGCCTTATAAAACTTCCATTTCTCTCATTCTCTATAACTACCTCCTAAGTCCAAGCTACAGAGCTACCTTCCGCTCCAAGGCAATAGCTTCCCATCTCGTCTACTCATATCCATGCTGGTCTTTTCAGAATTCATTTTCTACACTGCAGCTAAAGGGATCCCTTGAAAACATAAACTGATCATTACACCATATATGTATGTGGTATATGTATATATATATATACACCATATATATATATATATATACACCATATATATATATATATATTTTTTTTTTTTTCAATGACTTCTTCTGCTTTTAAATAAAACAAGTCCTTGCATGGCCTAATCTCTATCTCCTTCTGTATCAATTTAACCCTTTGCTCTCTGTACTCTAACCTCATTGATTTCTGTTCAGTTTTTTAGGTGAGTTATGCTAAATGTTTCCACAAGACAATTATCTGGGATTATTTTCATTCATTCAACCAAAACTCCCCTTTCTCTGAATCAACTTCAACTCAACGTTAACATCAACGCTCAAACATTCCCTGAAGCCTCAATGAAAGCCTGGTTTCTTTTCATTCTATTTCTTAGCACCCTTGAAGATCCTTTGTAAGTTATACACATGCTTATGTGATTTTATGATTTCCTGTCATCCTCAGTGGCCTGTATGCTTTGAGTGGTTAGGAATCACCTCTATCTTTTAACTTCCTGTTTTATAATGATTTTTAGCATGGCATTTGGAAATTAATAAGTATTCTATGAATATTTCTTAAATAAAATATTCATCAAATAATACACATACTATGATTTAGAGTTAGAGAGCTCTTATTACACATATATTTCTAAAGTTAAATATTTATGGTATAATATCTTTTTGTTACTCCACCATTTTCAACTTCATTGTTTATAAACAGATTTCTAAAAGTAAATATTTCTCTCTTATTTTTTTGTTTATTTTTTCATCCATATTTCCTTTGGATGAAATACAATATTTCTTGCCCTGTATTTTTTAGAAAATCAATTCTTGAGATCACATATCTCTATTTTATTGGTTACTTAATTCAAAACCAATCATCTTAAATCCTTCTAAAGACTTCTAAAGTAACCTCCAATAAAGAAAAGAAAATGGTTATCTGAAAAAAAAAATGGCAGCCTTCCTATTGAAGATTCTTCATCCAAGCTTGACATACAGAAATATTTTCTTTGTCCCTGAATTTTACTTAGTCATAAGATTTTAGCTCGTTTTAATTATAGCTGACAAACATTTAATGCTGAAACTAAATTGAATGACTGCTTCCAAATCACACATTGTTCTTTGAGAAAAGTCCTTTAAAATATCAAATTCATCTTAGCTCCATTATCAGTTGTTCTGAAAGTCTCCTTTGGGTCTTTTATCTTTGTGATCATTGTTTTGATCCATATATTGGCGTTTAGACAGGTGAGATAGCTTCTAAAAAAAAATACACATGTATAAAATGCACCCATTATATCCCTGATAAAATATTTATAACAAAGGAACCAAATTCAATGTGTTCATTTTAATAATAACTTTAAAGAATTCATGTTTAATTAAAAGTGATATATAAATCATGCTGTTTGCTAGCACTATTGACTGTGCTGTTCCCATTCTGCCAAACTTAATATAAAATTAATTGTTAATTTTCAGGCCAGTAGTCTGCTCTTCACCAAGAAATATGCTGATTGTTTAGACATGAGTCAGTGAAATATTAAACTTCATAACTGCAGCCTCTCTTTCATGATGTCTTAAAGTAATTCTCAAGATTTGCTACTACTCTCAAAGTTTTCCTTCCGTACACTGAAAAACAACATTTCGTAATATAAATTTAAGGATAGGTCTATACATCTGGTCTATTTCATATTCAATTGAATGGCTACTATTTCAGTAAAGTACGCTTAGTATTAAGAGTAGTCTGACCTTGGAGGGTGGCAAAGAAAGGCTTATCTTTTGTACGGTCACACACACAAGAGTGGATTAACCTAAAGTTTTCCCAGTTTATAATACTTGAAGACCTCTGGGTTAGTCTGACCTTACATAAACAAATATAGCATTTCAACAGCCTTTTAAATGCCTACTCTAAACAAAACCTCAAGCCAAAATAGCCACCAACTCCAATGAAGTGATGATTAACTTAGGGAGTACTTGGCTACTTTCAAGAAGGTTACCGTGACCTCAAATGACAGAATGATATTACTTACTTATATTGTATGCATTTTATACACTGTTAGGACAATAGCTATTTCACTTGTTTGGAGTCTGTTCTGAAAAACTTGACCAGTAAATATTTCTGTAGCATTGCCTTCTTTGAAACAGTCTCCAACAGTACCGAATGGCTTTTTCTTTCTTTCTTTTTTTCGGGGGTGGAGGAGGGAGGAGAGGGCCTGGTAATAAGGCATATTGACTCCCTCATTAAATAGAAACCAATTTCCTTTTTCCAGGTGAAGGAAAAGCATATTTCCCAACATTTTCACTTTATAGGCGGCAATAATGAAGACTTTTAAAAATATATATCTTTACAGCATCTCTGCAGAGCATTCCAGCCAGCTGAAAAAGGCTGGTGTTTGTCCTTGCTCTTGCCAAAGCTCTTTCTAGCTTCTGTGCTCCTCTCATTCCCATGAACTGCAATACCTTCTTTCCACCTGACATTTTTCTCTCCCTATCTCTAGATACTCAACACTTTTCTCAGTTTTCTTTGTACTTCATTATTGTGATGGATGAAGGTCACACATGCTTGGGGAACACCACCATAACTACATGTAACCAGGGTATCATATGCATCCTAGAAATTCAGTTCTAAATCTCTCTGTTTATCTTTCATTCAGGAAATAAAGTTGGAATATAAGTAAGAATATAGCTACTATACCATGAATTCAATCTATTATTTTAAATGAAGTAATTGGCATGGTTTTGTAAATTATTTTTAGCAGGAAATTATTTGTAGCCCATGCCACAAGTAGTGTGTCATGATATTGATGGAAAATAATTGACCAAGTCGAATTAAATCCTGTTTGTTTATCAATATGCCACTCAAATCTACTATAATTCAGACTATATTCATTCATTTATTCATTCATTCAACAGTTATTCATTGTCTGGACCAGACATTGCATAAGGTGTTGGTGCTATGAAGACAGATAAGACAGATGGACAGATGGAATGAAGTCCCCATTCTAAAAATGAACATGATATACTCACCAGTTCTTCATGATAGCTATTTTTACACTTTTGAGTTTGAAATCTCAAAATTCTTCTGAACGCAGTTCTCAAAGCAACTGCTATCAATCTATGCATGTATTATAGACAGCACAGTGATGGATACCCCCTGTACAGCAGAAATAGGCAGACATGGAGATTAATAGCTAATCCGTAATATGCTATTTGTAGAATCAGGTAAATATGACAAGAGCAAAAACTTTAATGTCTGTTCATTAATTTAAAATGTATACTTTCTGTAGAACTTCATTGGATCCTGCATGAAAGTCAAAGAAATAATCTCTGAATAGAGAGAATAAAGAACTTAGAAGGGGAGATAAAATGCATGCCTAATTAAGAACACAGAACCAATGTCCTTAGCGACATATTATCCACACATTACTTCCATGTCCTCTTTTCTAAGTCATTATTTACCCTACTGTACTCTGACTTATGATCTATGTCCCAATCTCAGGTCTTCCTGGTGCCAGCAATGATTTCCTAGTTTCCAAGACTCTTTAAATTCTTCATTTTACTTAGTCATTTTATTGAATTTCATATTAAGGATCTTGTCTCCTTTGTTTCCAAATGCTATACTTCTGATTTCCCTCTTACACCTGATAATTCCATTCATACATTTCAATTCTTTTCCATATTCTACCCCTGATATTTGGTGTTCCTCATGATCCTTTCAGTTTCTTATCTCTCCTTTTGACATATTCCACTTGATATATTTTCTCCAGTCTCAGGGTAGCTATGCTGAACAACTCGAGTAGGCACCATTCAGCCGACAGTGCAAGTGAATTGTGTTCCTGGAGTTGTACAGGACACAATCTGCATGACCAAATACCCACCTGATTGTTCTCAAATCTATTTCTGGCTTGGGGACTATGGTCTCTTTTCTCAGCCTCTTCCTTCTGGTTTCTTTCACCAGTTGCATGAATTGGCCTCAGGTATAATCCCACCTATACAATCATACACAGATCTATATATCAAGTCTTGACCACCCCAAAGCCCCAGCTTCATATGTCTTACCTTCTGTTGGACGTCTCCACCTAGACATTATAGGGGCTCCCCTTCAATGTCTCCAAGCTGCTCCATTCATCATACAACTCTTGAAATCCGATTTCCTTCCTCTGGCAGTATTTTATTTTGAATCATACATCCTGTTATCCAGACTAGAACTTTTGACTTCTCCCATTCTTTCCACCCAAATCTAGTCCGTGTTTCTTGCCAACTCTGACTCCCAAATGTCTTTCATGTCTATCTCTTCCTACCCATTCTTACATAATTTTATACATAGAAAACAAGTGGTTCTCTTGATTTTTGTGGGATTCAAGCCAGCCTTAATGTGTTTCAATGTCACTAATTCTTCTCTGTCTCTTCACCTTTTGGGGGGTTATTCTCACCATTTGCTGAAAATCTGTCTTTGCCTCTGATGTTTTCATTGCCCAAGTGATGTTTCTTAACAAACTCTTTTGATGAAAATCATTTCCAAGTTTCAACTCAAATGTTATTCCCTTTAAACTTTTCTGATCCTTTTTCAGTGTGATTTTCCTCCATGAAATATAACCCTTTCCACTCTTCAGGTTTCCACAGTATTTTATTCATGCAAATAACAAAACACCTTTGATAATAATCACTATTTACAAAGTGCTTATTCATTTATTAGACTATAAATTCCTTTAGGGAAGGAAGCAGGAGTTTTCTTCATTTACCTACCCTTATAATACAAGTGACTAACCTGTCGAAAATACTTGACACATTTTGGGGAAATTAAATACTCAATTAACACCCTTGAGTTAGCCATGTAAACAGATTAGTTTATATACAAATACTAAGTGACGCTCATCCAAAAGGTATACATAGTTTAATTTAAAAAGTTCAACAATTCTACTTATCAAATGAATTAGAAACTGACAAAAAAATAAAACATTATGTTTACAAGTTTCTGAAACTCAGAGTTAATTATTAAGATTACAGTGATTTTAGGTGGTATTACTTTGTCTGTTTGCAATTCTTACTAATAAAAAGGAGAAAGGTGGTTTTGACTTCTGAAAATTTACCCATTTTATACTCTCTTCTGCTTTGGCTCCATAATCTTAAAAATATACTGTTCAATAAGCACAATTGATGCCTTAAGATACCATGTGATACATAGGCAACATTTATCAGTACACACTTACTTTGGTTCCCAACCCGTCTCTCTGTTTACTTCCTGAAAATGGATCAGGAAATATGGATGCACTGTCAATCCCAGGCATCTCTAGAGCAGAATGATTCTCTCTTGCTACACTAGACTTCCCTTACCTTTCTTTAATATTCTGCTTGAATTTTTCAGGCTTCTATTGTATTTTTGTTTGTCAGTCTCCCAGTTGATTCTCTTTTTATTCTGTCTTCAAACTACATTTATACCCTGCACAGTTGTTTCTTTTCATTTTATTTATTCAAACAGCATTCAAAGAGCAGTCAAAGAAAGACTGGATTAGAAAGAATCCAGAATCTCACATTGGAGAAACATTAAACACTTGATCTAATGTCTTTCTTCAGATTCCAGACTCAAGATACCATAAGGGAACCATCCTAGTACTCTCATTTTTTTTTTAATTTTTCGTTTTTATTTATTTATTTATTTATTTATTTTTATTGAAGCAAAGTCTCACTTTGTGGCCCTCGGTAGAGTGCTGTGGCATCATAGCTCACAGCAACCTCCAACTCTTGGGCTTAAGCGATTCTCTTGCCTCAGCTTCCCAAGTAGCTGGGGTTACAGGCACCTGCTGCAACACCTGTTTGTTGTTGTTGTTGTTTATTTTTGTAGAGATGGGGCTCTTACTCTGGCTCAGGCTTGTCTTGAACCTCTGAGCTCAGGGCAATTGACCTGCCTCGGCCTTCCAGAGTGCTAGGATTACACGCGTGCCACCATGCCTGGCCCTAGTATTCTCATTGACTATGATTTTTCCCCCATGTTATTCAAAATATAATTCAATTCATTCATTCATTCATGGAACATATAGCAGTGTGCCTAGTATATACAGTGTCCTAGTCTAGGCTTAAGGGAGGCTGCAAAGTTCAATATATTTCTTTTCAAATGGAGCTTCTATTATATTCTTATGGAATAAGATAGGCAATAAACAAATAGCTACATGTTACATCAGTGGGTGAAACACTGCTATGCAGAGAAAAAACTAACATCCCAGTGGGTTAGAGAGATGGAGAAGATGGTATTATTTTACACAGACTAGTCAAGGAAATCCTCTCCATGGGGGTGACATTTGAACAGAGATAGAGATGAGAAAAGGAAATGAGCCATAGGCCTATCAAGAGGATGAATGTACCTGGCATGGGAAAGAATGGGGGCAAAGACCTCAGGTCTGAGAGCAGCAGTGTGCCCGGCATGTATATCAGTCAGCCTCTCAGCAGAATAATGTGATGAGTGGCTAATCATGAATCTCTATGTAAAGAGTGAAACAGAACATCAGGAAGTCTTTCAGAAAAAGTACAGTACCTGGGACAAACAACGAAGGGTCTCCATTACTGATGTTAGGCGGAAAAAGGTGACAGGTGAGAATAATGGCAGAAGCCAGAGACAGAGACGGATGCACAGAGAGGGTGCTTTGTACAGCTGGATCCCTTAAATGACATTAGCCACACATTTACCATAATGGGGCCAGCCCGCAGAGCACCGGCAGGGGGAGAGAGGGCTGCTCTACAGTATTCTAACCTCTCTCCCCTCCTCCCACTGATTTTGTGGTAGTGTTTCCTACTGACTGAGAACAGAAGTCTAAGGCATGCACTCACGAAGTCCATGTATTTTCTCTCTCAGGAGACAGAATAGAGGGGAGCAGCACCGAGAATATGTTGTGAGGGGTAACTGAAGGCGTCCAGCACAGCAAGTCTGAAGGCTTCAATGAGAACAAGGTGCCTGGATTCTAACTGACAAATGACAGGACGTGTAGGCAGTGAAGTCGAGGCCAGTCAGGTAGGGCCTTATAGCCATAACAAGGACTTTGTTGTTTATTTTGAGTGACATGGGAAGTCACAGTTTTCGAACTAAGAAGAAGGCAAAGATAGATGCAAGAAGACCATTTAGAAACTATTGGAATGATCCAGGTGGAGATGACAGTGGCTTGGACCAGGGAAGTAGTGAACATGAACATGGCTGCATAAGAAGGGATCAGATTCTAGAAGTCTTTGGAAAGAAGAGCTGTCATATTTACTTATATTGACTGTGAGAGAGAGGATTACCTAGGAATACGCAAGGGGCTGAGCAATAGAAACAACAGTGGCATTTACTAAAATGGACAAGACTCAGAAGTGTAGGTTTTGTGTGGCTATTAGGCATCTCAGTAGAGATGTCACATGTAATTTTTGAAGGTTGGGCCAGGGAATATAACCTAGGCATTTGTTAGATACAGATGTTGGATAAAGTTACGGGATCACATGTGATTGGGCAGGGATTAAGTGTAACTGAATAACAGTCCCCTAACACTGACTCCTGGGGAATTGTAACATTTAAACTTTAGCAATCCGGAAAACATCCAGCAAAGAAGACCTAGAAGGACTAAAATACATTACAGCACGATTCTGATGTGCATTGAGTATAATTGGTTAGCATAAGCTAAAAACAATTTGGGTCAAAAAAAGCCTATAGCTATAATGAGAAAATAATCAGAATATGAGAGTCATTGATATATTTGATGATCTTGGAAAAATTTAAAAGCAACAAAAATACAGCTGACTATAGTCAACTGCATTTTGGTGGTAATTAAGGCATAAATTTGATCTTACTATTTTTAAGATGTATAGTTTCTTCAAGTTAGTTGTTAGATTACTCAACACTTTTGACCGAATTTTTCTTGTAAAAAACTGACAGTTTAAAATAGCCTGGTCAAAAACATATCTTGAACTTAATCTGACCCCCAAACCAGATACATTTAAATTTTATTTCGTGTACAAAATACCTTTCTATTACCACCACTGACATTAGAAAATTATTTGGAGGTATAAGAAATGTTTTTCCATATGTACCCTAAAACAGGATCATGATTGCAAAGAAGTTTTCTTAATAATGAAGAGCACTTAGAAGATTCTGTTACCTTCCAGAGCAAGACAGGAACCATGGTGACCCCAGAGATGTCCACATCCTATTCCCAGGAACCTGTGACTATATGTTACCTTGCAGGACAAAAGGCACTTGCAAGTATGATTAAGTCAAGGGCTTTGAGATGAGGAGTTATATTCGGATTATCTATGGGAGCTCAATGTAATTACATCGAGTCCTTCAAACCAGGGAACCTTTCTGTCTGTGGACACAGAGAAGTAACCTTGCTGATTTTTAAGATGAAGAAAGCTAGCTAGTCAAATACCAAGGATTGTGGGTAACCTCTACAAGCTGAAAAGGAAAAAACACAGATTCTTCAGGAAGGAATCCACTTTTTCCAATACCCTGGTTTTAGCCCAGTTAAGATCTGTCAGAAACTTCTAACCTAGAGAAATGTGAGATCATTGCCTTGTGTTGTTTTTAAGCCACAAAATTTGTTACAGCTGCAGTTTGTTATAGTCACAATAGAAAACTAATACACAGTTTCACAGGTGTTTTTTTTTTTTTAAATGACCATCTCAGTTGAATGAAGAAATAGCCAAAAGTTGGAATTTAAGATTTTCAATGAGAAGCAGCTTCCTTCCATCATATTCAAGTGCGGGTGAGTCTCCAGCAGCTTGGACACTTACCTACCATACCCTAATCGCCTAGGAAGGTGATTTTCATCCCCTAAACAAGCATCTCAAATTAAATACATTCATAAGCTCACCCAAATAATAAAAACCAGCATGCCAATAAAGGCCACTTTTTGCCCCACCGCACCTTGCTTCAAAGGCTTTCCAACATTCTCTTGCCCACAAATGTGTATGAAATCCAAATAAAATTGGAAGCGGGGTGATTACGCACAATTTCCCTTTGGCTGCCTGATCTCCTTTTGGCTTTCTGCAGCTAGGAAGTCGGTGCATTTGCATGGTCATCTTAACACATGAAAGGAACAAATCAATATAGTCCAATCATCGTAGGTAGCCTGCTAAAGTCACAACAAAATTGTCTGGCCTCTAAGATGCTCAGTGTTTCACCTAAGAAAAGAGAAAATTCAGTGATTTGCTGAAAAAAACAAAAGAAGAAAAGACAAGTGCATTTATTGGCAACATCAAATAGTAAGACTCTGTGGTGCCTGCTTTCTCCTTTCCTGTCTCTTTCATTTTTTGCTGATGGGGGAAGGGAAATAATCAGGGCATCAGGTGTGAGTTGCCCATTAAACTAATTAACAGTCCTTTGGGGAGTTTCACTAGCCACCTCTTTTGTCCCGTTGCTGGCAGAAAACTGGGTGACCAGGTGGTTTTTTGGTGCTGTAACTTTGCCAAGAGCTGCCGGAGGTTGGAAAGGGCTTTAACTTCTCTCTTTGAGATCTCGCAGGTTCAGCCCCCGGAACCTTTCAGCTCAGGTTTCTTCATGTCCCCCCTGCCCGTGGCTATCTTTGATCATGGAGAGTCTGGTAAAAGCCAGCGTACCAAGACTACGTCTTGACTTCTAAGGTTCAACTTCAGTAAATGCTAGTAAAACCTGACTGTTTTGCTTTTGACGTATGAAGCCTAATTTATTTTTATTAAAATGTAACGTCCTTACCTAGGAGATGTTTGAGGAATTGCAAGGACCAGCCCAGGGTCTGACCCCCTTTGCTGAGTTGCTTACTGAGGGTTACCCTGGGTGGATGCGGCTTGTGTTTCACCACCGGCGAGCAGGGCAGGGCTGTGCATTTCCTGTACCTACAGAGTATAAAAACAGTGCAGGGAAAGGACGAGTTGGGGGTGAGGCAGCTGATGGAGAGGAAATGAGAATATGTGTGTGTTTGGGCTATGAGGCGAGTTCAAAGATGGAGACTTTTGTTTTCTGAAACTCTGGTGAGCAGCTCCAGTGCCATGTCAAACATCAGGCTTTCACGCAGGATGTACACATTTCCTGCTGGCCACGTCTGTTTCTATAATGGTAACCCCATATGTTCTGTGCTACTTGCACTGTAATTGTGCCAAGAGTTTCTGTGTTCAACAGGGGAGGTTAAAAGTCAGTCTGCTTTTGCAGCTGTTTTTGGTAAGAATTGGCCTTCCAGCAGCTCTAGAAACTTAGTGACGCTCCTCAGACAGACGTTCATCAGTGGCTGTCCTCTCACGGGAACGTTGTTGAGAGTCCGTAAGGAACTGGGAACTGCGCGGCTGTGTGTATGTGTCATGGTGGTGTGGGGCTCAGAGATATTAATTTTGAGAGGGCTGTTAATTAGTACAGTTAATGGGAGAGTTTCATTTCGTAATTTGTTCAGGCACACATTCAGGTGAAAATGAACAGGACTGAAACTTCAAATGGTGAATCTTATTTTCCCTTTGATGTACACGAAACTTAAATATGTCTTACTTCCATTTTTGATTAATCTCAATTTGGCATCAGTTCCTAACCCTTTATCTGTTCTCCTTTTTTCCCTAGTTTCTCTTTCAAGTAGTTATTGATTTATAGACAAATACTTAAATGCAAGGAAGAAGGAGAGACTTTGATTTAAAGCAATCCTGTGATGAAAAGAAAAACCATTCTGAGATGTAGAGAACCCTCCTCTAATAGATCGGTTTAAAGGGTTTGGGTTTTCATACCTCAGGTCTTAAATTGGGGGCTGCCTCTCTTCCTTTACAATTTTCCTAGCTCATGCCCTAAAAGATAACATGAGGGTCTTTGATAAACCCATTTTAGAGCTTGTTCTGTGATCTGAATCACAAAGTTGACATTGAGAATTGTGTTTTTCCCCCTGATAAATGTAGCCAGAAATGGCAGAACAAACAGAGGAGATTTAAGAGAACTTGAAAGAGGAAGCATCTCATGGGCTTTCCTGACTAATAAGATGTGCTGTGCACATCTCCACTCAGGAGGCCAAGAGAAGCTTTAAAAGGAAGCCTGGAGTCTCCATCACAAATATTTTAAAGAGACTGTAACATTCTTAGAGTAGCCCAAACTGTTAATATTTTTAAAAAGCTGAAATTTTTTCAGCATAAATTATCCAAGTCCTTTGATTTTTCTGGGGGACTATAAATGAATACAGATGTGTGTGCAGGAGACTTTTGAGAGAAGGATGTCTATATCCTCTCCCATACTTCACTCATCTCAAAATGAATGAAGAATAAAGCTATCTAGTCATGTCTGCATTAAGGTGTTTAGCCTTTTGGCAAGAGAGAATAAGATTAAAAGCTTCCATCAAAGTAATATTTTTCACATTGGCTGTCCAACAAACACACAGACGTCCTAGGTGTATTACCATCATGGATGAGGACGGGTCTTCCCTTGGTCTAATGGTAAAACATTCGTAGCCCCATAATGCTCTGAAATAACAATCAAGGAGGTCCAAGAGACTATGAGTTAGGGCACCCCAATTGCCCATATACTAATTAACCCCTACTGATTTTTTTCAAATAAAATCCTTGGACATAAATAAAAATAGAAAAATAGTAACTTTATAGTGGGGAAACCTATTAGACATGACCAATGATGGGACAGGTGGATATCACGTGCCTCCTAATGTAATGCACTGAGGAGACAGTACTATTCTTACGTAGTATTCTACCAAAATACATAACCTGGATTGAATACCGAGGCAATTAAGTTTTTTTCTACAAAATAAATGCACTGGATTCTTATTTATTTATTTATTTAAGACCAAGTGTCTCTCTGTCACCCTGGGGAGAGTCCTACGGCATCATAGCTCACAGCAATCTCAAACTCTTGAGCTCCAGAGATCTTCTTACATCAGCCTCCTGAGTAGCTGGGACTGCAGGTGCCCACCACGACACCCCACTAGTTTTTTTCTATTTTAGTAGAGAAAGGGACTCACTCTTGCCCAGGCTGGTCTCAAATTCCTGAGCTCAAGCCATCCACCCGCCTCAGCCTCCCAGAGTGCTGGGATTACAGGCGTGAGCCACTGTGCCAAGTTGGGGACTGGACTCTGAAAAAATATCAATTTTATGAAATAAAAAGAGTGAGGGACACTTCCAGGTTAAAAGAAAGTAAAGAGATATCAAAATGCAATGTGCAAACCTGTTCAATTCTGAACCAGAAAAAAACTATAATTTACAAAAGACATGATTAGGAAAATTTGCACACTTTTCATAAGTACGCCAACTACATCATTGAATCAATTCTAAATTTACTGATTTTGATCATTTCACTACAGCATGTACGTGAATACCCTTGTTCTTAGAAAACACACTGACGTATTTAGGTAAAAGAACATGAAGTCCACAACTCACTTTCTGATGGTTGGTCTTCTCTGCACATGGAGGCAGGGGGAGGAAATCAAATGTGGTGAAATGTTAATGATGGATGAATCTGGGAGAAGTATATGGGTGTTCTTTGTACTATTCTTGAAACTTTTCTGTAAGTTTGAAATGATTTCAAGATAAAAAGTAAAAAAACAAACAAAAGAATTATACTTCACTTGTCTATACGTATTTGGCATTTATGGCAGAAAAATATTTTTCAGTCCTTTGTCATAGAAGGTATCACATATCATCTGATGATACGGTTGCCCCTGGTCACATGAGGCATTGAGCATTTACAAAGTGCTGTATTAAAATGTGCTGAACAGTGTGCCCAGAATACAGGATTTCAAACCACATGCGTGTGTGCACATACACACACACGTCTACTATGTTCTTATATTGATTACATGTTAAAATGATAATTTAGATATCCTGGGTTAGGAACAAATTATTATTAAAGTTAATTTGTTTCACTTTTTTAAGTCTCTATTAGAAACATTTGTATTACAATTTAAGGATGCATAGATAGCTTAGATAGCTCACATTATGTTTCTGTTGAACAGTACTGACTAGAAGCCACTGCTGGATATGTATATATACATATATATATATATAT
>NW_003852404.1:19612626-19632837 GCF_000181295.1 Otolemur garnettii | reverse complement strand
TTTTTGGCCAGGGCTGGGTTTGAACCCACCACCTCCAGCATATGGGGCCAGCGCCCTACTCCTTTGAGCCACAAGTGCCACCGGCTATGTGTATTTCTATAACGTCAGGCACTGGAGTCACTTTAAAAAGTAAATGAAACAAGAGATTTCAACCCTATGAAACAAAGTAAGGAAGAATAGGCTTTAGCTTATTTATGTGTAGGAGAAAGTTCAAGAAAAAAGAAGAAAGGGGACAGTATAGTTAGGGAATCCAAAAGATTGGAGACAGCAGGGGGTCACACACACACACACACACACACACCCCATCCATAGTTGACACTCCTGTGATTTGCAGCCTTGGTCTGTAAGCCTCATTTGGTTGATTTCCAAGCAAATTCAGCAAAGATTGTGCACTATTGCTTACAAAATTTCTTCCTGCAACTTTAGGTAGACTCCCTTTATTGTACAAGTTATTGTTATTAAATATACCTTCAGCATTTAATATCTACCAGAGTGCACGTTGTTCATGTTTTGGTTATTATTTTCTGTTGACATCTTCCACGTAGTATGTAATAGCCAAAAAATCTAGGTTTGAAACACCAAAGTAGTTCGACAGACTGACAGGCTCTTTATCTTTTCCCAGTTTAAACTTTCAAAGCTACATAAAAGGAGTATTGACAAGAAAATCGATTCCACAAAGATACGCCACAGTCAGGATAATAAGAGAATATATACCATCTAAAACTTAATTTCCATGGCTTCGTTGGCCTTGGATGAATGAAAAACTATAGTTTTTAGTTTTATGGATCTCCTAGCCTTTACTAGCACCAGTGTTGAGGAAATTAAACAATTACTCTTTCTTTTAATTGTATAGGAACGTCAGTCAGTGAAGTAAACACAACTCATTCCATTCTTGCTCAATGGACTTTATCTACAGTGAAGGATTAGCTGCCATGTTGAACAATAACGAAGCTCTTGTTTTCCAATAAAGAGGTTAATTGGCTTCGGAGAAAATACATGTACAGAACACACAGATCTAATATTGGTTTTGCAAAGGCCCTGCGTGAGGGAAGTTAATGTTTCCTGTTTATTAGCTGTTTTACAACAATCTGCCCTTGACCAATAATTATGCTTACATAGCTGATGCTAATGTGTGTCAATGCAATAGCTACTTAATGCGTCCTCTGCACCTGTGTGTGAGTGAGTTTGTCCTCATTCGGCAGGGTCTTTAGTCCTCATTCCTGGGGTGTTTCTTCCTGTCTCCAAAGGGGCTAAGTGCCTGGATGGTGGTGGAAATTTCACTATCGAAAATCAGGCTGCCTTTCCAGGACCTATTTTCTTAAATTCTAAATGTAGCCATCTGTTCTGCAGGTCCATGTGGTTAAAAATGAGAATAACCAAAGTAGAGGATATTTTCAAAACTTAAAGAATTTTTCAAGGAAATTAACACAGGTGTCCCACACACATCCTCTGGGGGCTTTCACAGCCTATGAATCACTGCAGGATCTTGTTGAATTGCAGATTTAGGCGGGGCCTGATAATCCGTGTCTCTAACAACTCCCAGAAGATAATGATGATGCTGGTTCATGGAGTGACCATTAAGTGTCAAGGCATTGGGGTTCCTGAACCCCAATCATCAAGATAATTACTGTACTTAATGAGCTACAAGCAGGTTATTACTTTCTGGTTAAGAACCACGCTTTCCATTTCCTTTGCAAAGGCTCATAAAACTTGCGTGCAATGTGGCTGTGGACATAGAAACCTCCTGATAAATTCTGTGAAATATGGACCATTAGATGACTAGTCTCTGAGACCTACTTCGTCCATGAGGATAGGAGGATGCTCTGTAATATGCATCAAACAGAAATTTAAGAAAAAGTGACCTAAAAAATGGCAACAAACATCCCCCCCAGGACAGTTAGACTCATTCACTCCTTGGTTTTCTACCTCTCACCTTATCTTCATTTTTTTATTCCAGTTTTCTCTCCTCACCTTATTCTGAGCAGATGCTAACGAGGTTTCAAGCAGCTCTTTAAAAAACATCCTATGTCATAAACAGAGCACATAAAGTTCATTGCTGGCAAGAAGGAAGAATCGAGAGCAGCCATGACCTCTGAGACTGAGCAGTTTTAGGTGCCCCTCATTGTTAAATATTTTTGATGGCCTTGGGAAATATTCATATTAGTTCCTTAAAAAATGATGACCAGGATAAAGAGGATATGGAAAAAATAGACGGAAGGACAATCACCAGGCCCATTTTATTTCACCATGCAAGTTTTCAGCGACAGCTCTAAACTAGCAACTTTTCAATTAATTCCAATCTGTCACGGTGGGGAAAACAGTGTGGCCGACAGGCCTTTCAGAAAGATTTGGCAGTGAGTGGCCACGTTAGCATTTTTAACTGAAAATATGCTGTATTTGTTTAAACCATTACTTAAATAGCACTGCATATTTTTATTCCTTTGTAGACATTTATGCCATTAATTTATACAGTACACAATTATGCAGGACAAGCTCAGTATTAGAACGTGTAGTTTTTTAGTCTTTCCCTTGCCTCTAAGTTTGCTCTGGTGGCCGTAAAGAGGAATGATAAAATAATCTTTTCTTCCTATCTTGCTTTCTCTGCTAGGATGGGAAAGATTTTTGTCCTTGAGAATGTTAAGTGTTCAAATCATCTCTGAACCCAGTTCATGGTCAGCACTTGAAGGGAAGAGTTTGAGACAGCAGGAACCTCTTAAACTATCCCACCACAAGTCTATTACAATAGAAAAAGAAAGGGAATGAGGCATCCCTCTCTGCTTCGAACTGTAGTGACAGGATGCCATTATTGCAGAATAAAATACCTTCCTTTACAAGGTTGTTCTTAAGAGCTGTGGAATAGTATGTTTCAAGAGACTGCATTATTAACAAGGTTTTTATTATAAAAAAAACATGGTCATAAAAAACATGGAGGTCATCAATTAATGGCATCGTTATCCCCTGGAAATAGACATTAGCTGTATTTCGTGGGAGACATCTTCACTTATATTGGTCTAATAACCAGGACCTTTCCCTGCTCACCACATTTCAGCAAGGGGGATTGGCTCTAACATTAGTTCAGTAGCACAAATCCCACACCCCAGCACCAGGGGCATGCCAATCATCTCGTGTTCTTCACAGCTCCCTCTTCGGTGTCCCCTCTACTTTTTCTCTCTTTCTCTCTCTGGTGTCGTGATTTAATTAGAACACTTGAACTTTTCTGGTAAATAAGGTTACCCACAAACCGAAGTACGCAGATAGAATCTCACTCCCTTGCTCTCTCTCACTCCGTGTGATGTGACCTGACGTAGGAGGAGAAGCCTGCAAGTACCAGCATTTCACTGAGGACAGCTGCCCCACATTCTTTCAACTATTGACTGTCCCTTAATTTACAAAAGTGAATCTAATGAGTGTCTTCATTTCAGTTATGAAGTTTTGGTTTTGAGAAAACCTTAAAAAGTCAAGAAGTTCATCTTATTGTTTATGGGCTGATGCAGAAAGGGTGGATCTGTTCAAGGTTTAAATTTCCTTTTTGAGACTCTCCCTGTGGATCCTCAGTGAGTTGTGTTGGGGAAGGGCTAGATGTTTTATAAATAAACAGTAACTGGCTGGCTCACATGGATGTACAATGCTCTGTAGGACACGGGGTTACGTGTAAGCTAAACACATGAATAAAACAAAGAGCTTCTGTGCTGGTGGGGCTGAGTTTTGTTAGCGAACAGACCTCACGAAGGCTGACTTGAGCTCTACTATAAACCTGTAAAGCAAGGAAATTGCGTGCTTTTTGGGCACACTTCGCAAGTCACCATAAGGTCTATTTCAAGAAACTAACATAACAGTGGGTGATGCTAAATGCTACTGAGGAACTTGCAATATTTTGCACATATGGACTGACTATGTGGCAGCATATATAAATATTTCATTTGCTAATTGCAGTTAGTTATCAGATTGCACATGAACAGACAGAATGACATATGAGAAGTTCCAAGAACACTCTGTAACAGGACATACAGCTGAGATAGTTTCCTCACACTTGGTGAGATTTGAGCTCAGCAAACACAACTTTTTCTTTTATTCATTCATTAAGATAAAAGAATTTGAAAATCATGAAATTGAGAGGATCATTATCATGTTGAACGACTAATGTCAAGAGGAAAGTTAGAAACGTACAAGTTGCTTGCTATTATTTGAAATCAGCAAATAGTTCAATATCGGATCTCCACCAAATTAGATACCTGATACCTTTCTTTATCTTTGAAGCCAATGGATGAGCTAGTTAGAAAAGACAGAGAGGAAAAAATAGATAATTTTTAAAATTATAAAATTTTTTAAAATCAAATACACAAGTGTTCATAATTTTCAAAGCAAAATGAAAAGATTTGAAATGTTTAGAACTGGAAGAGACGAGACCATAAAAAATAACTTAATACATACCCTGTTTTTCTCTGTTTTATAGGATATTTACACATCTGTATCCTGTAGATAAATTATCTCTCTAAGATCACAACTCTAACTTGTCAGAGCTAGGACCGGGGACCAGAATTCCTACTTTCCAGACCTCTGCTTTTTATCAGCTTTTTACGCTGTCTTGATCATACATAGGCCTTCTTGGTTTGTCTCTAGAATTTGATTCGGGAGGGAGGACG
This sequence comes from Otolemur garnettii, assembly GCF_000181295.1. Lineage (NCBI taxonomy): Eukaryota > Metazoa > Chordata > Mammalia > Primates > Galagidae > Otolemur > Otolemur garnettii. The sequence goes on along the minus strand of NW_003852404.1, from coordinate 19,628,194 downwards.
GTTTAGTGAAATAAATTGAGTTAGTGATATTGGAGTTCAGATCCTGGTTCAGTCTCATTTTCTTCATGTAGAAAATAAGGTTAATTAGACCTTGTTTCCATCTTAAATGATTTAAAAATTAGAAGCAAAGTGTATACAATGCTAGAAACCTAAGAATTCAGAAAATGGTAGCTGTTATTGTCTTTATATCCTGGAGGCCTGGGCACTTACTATGCACTTAATGAAAGAACAAACGAGGGCATAAATAAATGACAGACCATGTAAGAATGAATAAGTGAATGAATGGTACTAATAAGAACTGCCACTAAAAGAAACATGAAGAAGAGACATGTGAATATTTTCTTTGGGCTCTTTCCATCTATTACGAGTGCTTTGTTTCCTTTTCAATTTCACTCATTCATCAAGTTTATTCTTTTAGCCTCCATAGTACTGGAAAACATGACCCAGAAAATTAGAAAATCAAAATGCACCGAATGGCTCAAAAATGTATATCAGCTCAGCGCAGCCTAAATTGGAAAATCTAATTGAACACCTATCCAAACAGAGTTTTGTAAACCTTACCTGCACTAACTATTCAAACTCAAGCAGAAAACCTCTCCTAGGAATCGGCCAATTTAATTAAATTTACTAAGTAGTAGAGGGCAACATGGCCTTGTGCCACGGTATTTCTTTTTACTTTTTAAATTAATGTACACAAAATTACCCCCTGTACCATTTCAACAACCTGCTTAATCAGACTGCCTGTAAAAGTTGGAAGTCTCCAGTATTAACTTTGCTAAGAAGGCTTTAAGACCAGAGAACAAGGAGAGGTCAGCAGTTCCCCGTGGAAATGCTAAAAGAAACACTATCCCTTATGTTCCAAAGAGGCTGAACTTTTACTCCACAGAGGTCAAGAAGAGGCGGCAGAATGATCATGAACAATAGCTCTGCTGAGCTCTTCAGCTCACATGATTTTCTGGCAAATAAAATACGTAGAAAACTATGTGAGGGATATTTTACTTTAAAATACCCTCAACAGCCTGAAGATGGGAACAAGTTAAATATCTTCTTTAATACTCATTTAACTCTCCAATTTGTAAAAAAGTGAAGAAATAACAAGACGGGATGAAATAGAATAGAGCAACTCTTCATGGAAATTTGTATAAAAGCTTTTTTTTTTTTTGAGACAGAGCCTCAAGCTGTCCCCCTGAGTAAAGTGCCAGTGGCATCAAAGCTCACAGCAACCTCCAACTCCTGGGCTCAAGGGAGTCTCCTGCCTCCACCTCCCAAGTAGCTGGGACCACAGGCGCCCGCCACAACGCCCGGCCATTTTTTGGTTGCAGCCGTCATTGTTGTTTGGCGGGCCGGGGATGGATTCCAACCTACCACCTTAGGTGTATGTGGCTGGCGCCTTAGCCACTTGAGCCACAGGCACCGAGCCTATATAAAAGCTTTTAAAATACGGTGACACTTTTTCACCATACAAGAAATACTTGCACATTTTTAAAACAAATTAGGAATGAGAAAAATAAATATGAAGCAAGGGGAAAAATTACATACTTTCATTCATCAATACAAAGCTGATTTTGGTAGGGTTTCTTTGGTCATCTTTAATCAATTTAATTGAAGCATAATTTGCATACAGCGAAATGCACTTTTTAATAGCTCATGGGTTTTAACAAACATATATGCTCAAATAACTACTACCAAGGCAAAAAGTCCCTTCCTCCTCCCAGGAATGCAACTTTATACCCTCATCCTTGGCCCTTGACAATCACCAATACACTTTCTATTATCATAAATTGGTTTCCCTTTTGTAGTATTGCATGTAAATGGAATCATGCAGTTAGTACATATTCCTTGATGTAGTTTTTAAGTCATCATTCACGTATGTTGTTGTGTATATAAGAAATTTGTTTCTTTTTGTTTCCAAGACTCATTCCATTGTACAGATGTCCCACAATTTGCTTATCTACTCACCTCTTGACAGACTTTTGGTACCTAGTTTTTACTGTTATGATCACAGTTGCTGTGAACACTGATGTGCATGTTTTCATGTGGCTATATGTATGTGTTCATTTCTTTTGGGTAAATATCTAAGGGTGGAATTGCTGAGTTATATGACAAATGGCCATTTACCCTTATAAGAAGAAACTGCTAAATTCTTTTCCAAAGTGGTCACAAAATTTTACTTCTTCCAATAGCAATGATGACAAATTCAGTTGTTTCCTATTCTCAGCGATACTTGGCGCTGTTATTTCAATTTTAGATATAGCAGTCATGGTCATTTTATTGAGGCTATTTAATTTTTATATCTCTGATGACTAATGTTGAACATTTCTTCATGTTCTTATCGGTTATTCATATATTTTGTTTTGGGAACTTTCTGTTCAAATCTTTTGCTCATTTTTGAAATTATCTTACTGAGTTGAAGGGACTCTTTATGTATTCCAGTTATAAATTATTTGTCAGAAATATGTATTACCAATGTTTTCTCCCAGTCTGGGGCTTTCCTTTTGATTTCTAATTTGTGTCTTTCAAAAACAAAAGTTTCTAATTTTGACAAAATGTAATTCATAATTTTTTTTCCTTAAGACTCATGCTTTTTGTGTTTTGTCCTAAAAACTTTTGCTTACCCAATTCTATTAATATTTTTATCTTATATTTCTTCTGGAAATTTTGGTAAAAACTCTAAACGATAGATTATCTCTTAAATTTTGATATTTTTTCATTAATATTCAACTTATTCTTTGTAGTTCATCTTTGACTTCTTCTTTTGCTTATGGCTTTTGTAGTGGTGTGATTTTAGATCTCTAAAATGCTTGGGAATTTTCCAGATATCTTTTTATCTAGATTTCTAGTTTAATTTTTTTATAGTTGGAAATCATACTCCATATGGTTTCAACCATGTGAAATATTGACTTCTTATCATCCTGTACATGATTTATTTTGGTAACTATTATCTTAGAAGAAAGAGATTAGGAGAAACAGAGAAATTTAAGTATTTAACTTTCTAGCAGCTGAACTTGTTTCTATCTGAAATATCAGTTACAAGTTGAATATCACTTATTCAAAATGCTGGGACCAGAAGTATTTTGAATTTAGGATTTTTGGATTATGGAATATCTGCATATACATGAGATATCTTAAGAGTTTGGACCCAAGTCTAAACACAAAATTCATTTGCATTTCATATACACTAAACACATATAGTCACATTAGGGAATCTCAACCTATATAAAATAACAGAGCATAAAATTAAAATTTCTCCTGGTACATGGATAATAATTTTAAGAATAAACAGTATATCTAGAAATAGCACATACATGACAAATATTTGGAGACTTATTATAATTCTAGGAAATCAATAAAATGGACTTTGCCAAGGCTAATCTCACATTTGAACTTATTGAGTATTTTTTGTATGTTAAGTAATTTTATTCTCACATCTTTTAGTAATATTATTTTTCCAAATAAGCTATCCTCCACATAATTCTTTCAAAAGAAGTACTCTGAATATTTGGTCAAAATTTTAAGCAGTATGAGCCCCCAAAGGAAGGTAATCTGACCAGAATAGTTGGGAGTTGACCAAATATGTTCATTCTGTATGGTCTGCACTAGGATCCTTTATGTGTCAAGAAAAAATTTCAAGAAAATCATCTGTTCTATAACTGAAAAGTCTGACCTCACCAAAATAACTTACGCATAACAACCTGAAGTTTCAGAGATAAAATGAGACGATGATAAGAAATAATGAGTAACAGAAGAAAGGTGAGTTTTCTCCAGCAGATCATAAGGTCTCGTAGGGAATTAGACCATGTCTTCTCTGTGACTAATATGCAAGAGTCCACTCCCAGACAGCAAGATCTCAAGAAGCTCTGGAGGACTGTCTGATGCAGCAGTTCTCAACCTGTGGGTCGCAACCCCTTTGTAACAATGAAAATACATCCTGCATATCAGATATTTACATTACGATTCATAACAGTAGCAAAATTACTGTTTGAAGTAGCAACGAAAATAATTTTATGGTTGGGGGTCACCACAACCTGAGGAACTGTATTTAAGGGTCACAGCTTTAGGAGGCATCAGGAAGGTTGAGAACCAGAGAACCGTTGGTCTGACGGAACAACAAATCATATGCTAAGCAAAACCACAATGACCATAATTGGAGGAGGCTGGACGCAGCACCTGAATAGGGAAAGAAGTTTGGGTGCCGTCCTGGGCGAGAATCAACTCGTCTGGCCAGGCAGCCATCATACGTCATTTGTTTTTCCAATGAATTAATCAGGAGTTCATCAAACCATTGGTAGATTTTCTACCCTTTGAATATTCCTTTTGGGTGCTCTACTAATGTCGTGCAGTTACATCTGTTAGGAGTCCACAATATTAAAAATCATGAATGGAAAAGAGAAGTAAAAAAGCATCTTTGTTTCCTTGTAAATTCAAATTAGCTTTCTCAAACCACAGCTGGAATAGATTATTTTTGACCTTTCTTTAAATCATAATTTATTTCTTTGCAAATTCCCACCATTGAGGTTTTCAGGACAGCTAGAAAAATACGTCAGCTTCACATAGTAAAGGACATGATTCTATAATGATGGTTTGCAATTAATGTGGGATTCTTTCCTCATAGTTTTTCAACATTATCAGGCTGATCACAATTATAAGTAGCAGCAAAAATTCTAAGGAATGTAGTAAGCACGTCACAGTTTTTTGACTTTTGTTTGTTAAAAATGAGATGTGATTAATTCAGTCTTTCATCCATTCATTTCTTTATTCATTCATTCACATTATCCAAGGAAATGAAGGACATAATAATTAATTAAAAATCCGATCTTTCCATCAAAAAGTTAATATCTGGAATTAATTAAATGAGAAAAAGTTATCATCTTTTGCACATGAGGAAATCACCTCCTTTTATTGCTTAATATGCCTGCTTAGATGCATCTATTTCTCTAATGATTTTTTAAAATACACTATGTTCTGTTTTACCTTAGCTTTGGACCTGAAAAGAGAATACTGTAGTTATCTATTGAAATGAGAGAGCCATTGTGTCTAACTGTGTGGATAGTTACTAAGGGAATGGTTTTATGCAAATTTTATTTTATTATATTCTATTAAGCAAGTGATTAGGTGGGTTGGGGAAATACTTAAGCCAGTTCTTTGAGAACTATCAGAAGGAAAGATGGGAAGTCCATTAAGCTGTGGTTATAGTGATTTTCCATCCACCAATCAAATGGTCTGGAGTTGAAGTTAAATTGCTACGTGGAAGTGTGACATGATGTAGCACAAGAATCCTGGTGAGAGGACAGAAGCAAAAAAATGCACAGAAGACCAAAGAACATTCAGTGTCCTTTCTACAGAAAGACTGTATCTTTATACACAAAGCCCTTCATGTCATTAAGTTATTGAAAACTCAGAAGACTCACTCAAGTGCTATATCTGGGTACAAATTTCAGGCAAATCAAAGCCAATCAACTTTTATACTTTGTGAAATACTCATCACAATAATTTGAGTTCTGGATCCTAAGAACTGGGAACTAATTGAGAAAAGAGTGAAAGAGAAGAAAGAGAGTTTTTTTCTATCTCTCTGAATGCAGAGATGACCTTGGACACCATTTGAAGTATGCTGTTTGTTTCTTGACAGCTTTATTGAGATATGCCTCACCTACCACACAATTCACCCATTTAAAGTAACTGATTCAATGTCTTTTAGTATATCCACAGGGTTGTGCAGATATCACCACTATCAATTTTAGAACATGTTTGTCATCCCAAAAGGAACTGTGACCATTAATCAATATCCCTAATCCTTACATGACCCCCAATACTAGGCAACCACTAATCTACTTCCTATGTCTATAGAATTTCCTACTCAAAGCTTTTTATATGAAGGGCATCATAAGATATGTTCTTTGTGACTGCTTTTTTTCAATTAGCCTATGGTTGTCAAGGTTTATCTATGTTGTGGAATGTATTAATACTTCCCTTATTTTTACATGTATTATCAAATAAGATTCCATTGTTATGTATATAATATGTTTCATTTATATATTCATCATTGATATACATTTGGTTGTCTTTACTTTTTAGCTGTCATGAATAAAGCTACTATTTACATTCATGTATAAGTTTTTATGTGGATATTACATGTATTTTTATTTTTATTGAGCACATGGCTTGGATCAGAATTGCTGGGTCATCTGGCAATTCTATGTTTAACATTTTAAGTAATTGCTAGACTCTTTCAAAGTGATTGCATTTAGCAACGTGCTTGCATGCCTGATCTCCAAGTGTTTTTTTTTTCTTTAATTACTTGTTAAGAAAAATAAATATGGAAGGCAGAATAGTGCTTGTAGTTTAACTTTTGCTTTCTATATTCTGACACTATCTTTGAAGAAGAGGTATCTAATGCTGGGATTAAGAAGATATGCTTTCAATTCTCAGTTCTATTTCCACCAGGCTGCATGATTTTAGCAGACATTGAACTTTTCCCTGACTCAGTGTATGCATCTGTCAAGTGGGAATACTAATGTTCTCTACCCACTTAACATGGTTATTTTAGTGATAAAACACTTGATTCAAAAATCGAAATGTTCTGTGCAATTAAAGAGTACCACAATTCCTATTACTATATCTATCAACTGTTTAAAGAATCATGCAAACTATATTACTTATATTTAAATTTCTTTGCATTTGTTCCCTGGTTTTCTAATATATCTTATTTATTCTTTTAATTTTTTTCTATGGCTTTTGTTCATCACCTCCCAAAGAGCCCAACGTAAAATAGTCATGATTAATTAAGCACAATGCTGGAATCGAGTATTTAGGGATGAAAGGACCTTCATTTAATTACCTGACCTTGATTTATGGACAAAATGTAATTGATTGTTAGGTGGAAGTTTGACTTAGCACAATGCTTGCCTTTGAATTTCATGTTCCCCAGTACATGTGCATTAATAATGTGAAAAGTGTCTATTACACCATCTAGTTGAAAATATCCCCTCAGTTAATTCACTATCAACACGTTAGTCACCTGAATAATGCCTCTTTTATGCTTAACATCTAGAATAGGTTTATTTTTGTGTTTTCTCAAAAGATTATATTTTTTTCAATTCAAACTTTTAAGGAATTGAGCAACCCTCTCCTAACAATCACTATGTGTCTTTGGGGGAAAGGTTTCCAATTGTCCACTTTATAGCAATGCTCCTGAGCCTTCTCTGTATTGTTTCCCTTGAAGACTATAGTCCATGCTTGAAAGAACTGGCGATAGAGTCATCCAGCAACTGCTGTGGCTGAGACCTGCTGTGTAGAGGTCATTGGGCCAGTCCCTGCTTTGGCTGGTCTTTTACGTTTTCTGGAAAAAGTAGGTTGGAAAGAAAAATGTGGAGGCAGAAAGCATGAATCATTTTTGTAGATTTGGTCTTTGGAAAATTAGCTTTGCATCTGTTGGAGATGAGAGGAGAGGGCTGATCCAAGAAGAGCTGTGATTTCTGTAATTAAAAAGCAGCAGAATGAGAAGAGCCATTGTTCAGGCTGGGTTTGAATTACAAAACAACTTTAATAATTAGTCTTTCTTTCTAGTTATTTAATGTTTTATTAATCTTGTCCTCAAAATATCTTCTTTCATTTATAACCAGAAAAAAAAAGTGACAATTTGTTTTCTTTTGCGTTTAGTAAATGGCATTCTCCAACACTATGGGTCAGCCTGACCTTAACTTTAGTTTTATTGTGTGATACTGACAATGGTGTCTTATCTGTGCCTCCTACTCTTTTGTGTTTACATAATTTCTAAAAATTACTGTGGTTCAGTGGATCTTAACCCTTAGTAGCAGAAAATCAAATTATGATGGCTTAGTAATTATTTACTTTAATGTTTTCAGAACTCGGTTTGCCATAAATAAATAAATAGCTTTGGGGGTAGAAAGTGAAGGAATTAATTGGTAATTAGTTACCCTAATATAGATTCACTGATCATCTCAACTTCAAATAACTAAGACCTGTATATTACATCATTGTTAAGAAAACAAGTTGGGTTGGATTAAAGGGAGGCTAAAGTATTGGAAGATATTTACAAAAAAGACTAATCTGTTTTGAAGATATTTTTAATATGGGTGAATTTTACTTTAGTGGTTCTTAAAGTATTGTGACTAGACTGGCAGTAGCACCCTAACCTAGGCACTTGTTAGATATATAAATTCTCTCATCTTACCCACATCTACTGAAACAGAGTCTCTGGGAATGGGGTCCAGCAAGCTTTCCTGTTAACAAACTCTTCAGGGGATTTTGATGTTTGGGAACCACTGCTCAGCTCATGGATTCTCAGAATGGCTTTACATAAGCATCACCTGGATAGCTTTTAAATAGAACAATGCTTGGGGTTTGCCCAAGACTATTTAGATGAGAATCTTTCAGGGGTTGGACCCAGACTTTGGTATTTTTATAGACTCCACAGGTGACCTTAATAAGTACCAGGCCAGGGTACAGGAAAGTCTGTCTCAGTCCTGGTTACAGATTATAATCACCTGGGTAGTTTTCAAAACTCCCTGAAGTCCAAGGCCCCCAATCCCCCAATTAGATTCTCCGAGTCCTGGGATTGGTATCTGTTCAAAGCTTCCATATGATTCTCCTATGCAGTCAGGGCTGAGAACCACTATTCTGACTAAAACCACATGAATGGACTAAATAATCTCTCTGGGTTTGTTCTTTTTAGATTTTTTTTTTTTGAACATGGTTATGTTAAAAGATGTGAGTTTATGGGTATTTTCTTTTTCCACTTAGCACGTTTTTAATTTAGTTCAATTTTTTTTTGACATTGTGACATTTTCCCACTTCCCCATTGGGATGGATTACCTGAATATGAGCCTGTTATTATTAAAGGAAGAGTCAAGGCACAAACACAGTTGATGACAGGGCAAGAGTAGGGTCAGGCATGCAGGAGGAGTGAACACCAACCACAGGAGGAATTTTCAGATCATATGGTGATTGCCACAATGGAGCAAGCCTTTCCTTGCTTCCAAAGCCAGCTCCGTACTTACAGGAGACCAGGACCTCATTTAAGTTTTCTTCTGAGCCACTGACCCCATGACGCAAAAGTGCAGATCAAATGCATTAAGTACAGAATACCCACATGTTCCTGTTTTGAGTCCATAGGTAAGTTAAATGCCAGGCGAAGATATTTACTTTGTCCCTTCCAATAAACAAGTCAACATAAATACCACCTTAAAAACATCTGATTTTGTTCTATCTTATTCATCATTTAGATTTTAATGCCTGTTTTACAAAAGGAAGTTTTCAAAGACTTCTTTGGTGAGTGGGACGAACGCACTGAATTCTGAGTTTGATGCACAGATGCTTATCTAGGTCATTCCTGACTGTTACCTCTTCTTAGTGTCCTGTTTGGGTTCTACCACCAACCCTACAACAGCTTTCTTGAGAATGGCTGTAGGGCTCAATACGTATCCTCTACCTCTATTCACACTGGCCAATACTCCAAGTCTTTCTCTCTCCCCCAGGATGATTCCCATAGTCTCCAAGCTGCGCTGCCCCTGTGTGTCTTACCCCTGAAGCCATCCCGCAGACACAGCAGCCAGAGACAATCACACAAAAGCAACGTCTCACCATGTTTCAATCCTATAAAGACTAAATTGCTGTCAGGATACAGTAAAAGTAACTGTGTATTTCAAAACTTCTCTAAATGAATGCAGCCCTTCTCTGAGATTTTTTTTGTGCTGGCCCCTATGGCAAACTATCATCTCCAGTCAGCTGATTATCACATTCTTTCCCACATATGAAAAATTTTTTTTCTATTGTCATAGCACACAGCAGCTCATGCTGTCTCTTCCGCTACCCACCTACTGTCTCCATGTATCCAAGTTGCATCCATTCTTCAGAGTGGAGATAAATCTCAAATCCTGCATCACAGCATTGCTTTCCCTTTAAAGTCTCTAATGTTCTCTGAGCCCTGAAGTTCTTAACTCTTGCACTCACTGGCATTTTCTTCCTCCTGGCACACATGAAGTTCTTATCATAGAAGTCAGCCCTTAATCATCGTTCCTGTGAATAAAGGTGCTCACTCAAGTTTAATTCTACAGAGCTCTTTCTTCTTCAATTTCAAATGTATCCACTCATCTTCTTAGTACATTATAACTGCCGTGACGATAGGGGCCCACATTTTCATCCAGGCTAACTTTATAGCAGGCACTCTGCTATGGATTTTACATGGCTTATTTCATCAAACTTTGCAAATTTAAAATGTAAATATTATTATGATCTGAACTTAACGGATACAGGAAAAGAGACAGAGAGGTTTTAAAAAAATAAAACAGACTTATCCCAAATAAACAGTCATCAAGTGGAGAAGCTGGAATTCAGATCCTCCTCTCATTCCAAAGCCCGAGATCTTTTCCTGACATCAAGTCTTCCAAGCCATTCTTTAAATCTTTATGACTAAGTTTAGATTTTTAAAACATAATACCATTTTTTAACAAGGCTATTTTTTAATCTCAAGTCTTTCTTAGGCAAACAGCAATAGCAATTAAAAAAAACACCATGAATTTTATTAAGTAAAATAATTAATTTTCTATTAAATAGAAATGGCTAATGTTGATGACTAGGGCATATTGCCAGTGTGTAATGAGTCTGAGCAATCAAATCCTTAGAAGCTGAATCAAGCCAAAATCCTGAACTGGCTAAATGATATATTGGGAAGGATACAAGAGGAATGAAAATGAAGGGTGGGAGTTTTCCAAGGTTAATTACAGAACAATTGTCTAGGAACAAGGCAGCAAGTCCAAGGAGGTCTGGTATGTGACACATGTTGCAGGGCTGGGACCCACACATAGGAGACATTGTTCAAGTACAGTTCATTATTTAAGAACACATTACCCTCTGAATTCTCTAAAGGTCAGGGTCAACTTTATACACAGGCTTTATTTGAATTCTTTGTTAATTTAGAAATGGCCTCTTGAGTCCCTCTCTAGGCCTTTTCATTGTATAGTCTATAGGTATTCTATTATAAATATCCAGATTAATCAGCCAACTTTACCCAGGTCCCAGTATTTTCTGGGCATTGTGCTAGGTAATAAAGCACATATAAGGTAAGCATGATGGATAGATTGATAGCTAACATTCTTGGGCACCTATTACAAGGTAAATACTAATTCAGTGTTTTCTGTGATCTTTTGGATAATAGAAAAGTAGATAGAGTAACTTTCACTTTACAGATAAAAAAGTGAGGTATCAGATTTTTCTAAACTTCTCAAAAGTCACATTGCCATGAAGTGGCAAATACAGGATTTGAATTCAAATCTTTTTTCTCGTTCTCACTCTGTTTTTAAAATTAAGTCTTTTGCCACTGTACTACTAAGTATCCCAGGATAAAGTAAGTTATACTGCGGTTACAAACAACCCCCAAATCTCAGTTGTGTGACCCATCGTAAGTTAATTTCTTTTTCATACAAAGTGCTCTTGGGGTTTGGGCACCTCTCCAGGGCAACTGTCTTCGCCATTGCCCCCTCACAAATGGGGATACACCCTCACCGCTACATGGGCTCCCAAAGCAAGGGAAGAGAGCACGGGGAGGTGCGCCCAAGTCTCACAAGCCCCAGCTCAGAAGGCAAACACTTCATGTCCGCTCTCATTATGTTGCCCAAAGCATTTCTGCTCTCACATGGGCACACCCAACTTTAAGGGGGTATTTTCCTGAAAGGAGAAAAGAGCAAGAGAGTTTAGTGAGAATTACTAATTTCCACCTCAATAATACACATTATATTTCAACTCAGTGGAGAGTGATTGGAACCTGGCTGCTAGGTCACCGACCCCGGCCCATGAAACTGTCAGTACATGGCCCACTGCACAAGGTCACTAGGGTAAGGCTCCCCAGAAGTGCCGGTGAGCCCATGGTCTCAGTCAGGGAAGGCTCCCCATCAGGAGGAGCCAGTTGTCTCAGTCGGGTCAGAGGTGCCAGAGCACCTCAAAGGTATAGCAGTCAGTCTTAGTAGGAGCTAGGACTAGCTTCTCCCCGGCTATTTACCAGCGATGTGGAGAATGCCAAGCAATGACGTACATGCTTTTGTGCATTTTTGGCTGGGGCTGGGCTTGAACCCTCCACCCCCAGTATATGGGGCCACCTCCACCCCCAGTATATGGGGCCGGCACCCTACTCCTTGAGCCACAGGTGCCGCGCTATCCTGCTCTCATGCTTTTTAATGAGAGACCAATCCCTTCCTCATTCCCTTATTACCAAGGTGTTTCTTTTCAGGTGTCTCCTACAGACAGTGAGTGAGTCTTGTTTTTTTTTTGCAGTTTTTGGCCGGGGGCCAGGTTAGAACCCACCACCTCTGGTATATGGGGCCGGCACCCTACTCCTTTGAGCTACAGGCACCACCTGTGACTGAGTCTTTACTTAAAATGTTTTGCTGAGAGCAAAGATGGTGCTACTTGGAATCCACAGTTTGATAAGGAAGGTAAATGTTATTCAAAGAAAATACATTAACCCAGAAAGTCAAAGAATATTTGAACTTAGAGGAAAGAAAGGCAATTTTGATCTTGAGATATTAGAGAAAGTTTAAGGTGTTTATATTGGTTTTTTGGAAGATGAGTAGAATTTTGGAAATACAGGGAAGAAAATTTTTCTAGATGAAGGGATTAAAAAAACAGGTATAAAAAGACAACTGGCTTGTGGCACAGTTACTGACGGCAGGTAACTTAACGTTTTCCTCCCCAACCCTCCCACCTCCGGCAAAGCCAGGCTTCCTCCATGGTGATGAGAAGAGAGGGTCATTCCAGTGGCTGGGGAGGCAGGCAGCAGCTTGTAAGAAGTTACTGCATGGCTGGGCATGGTGGCTCACACCTACAATCCCAGCATTTGGGAGGCATTGTCTGATCTCACAGGTTCGAGACCAGCCTGAGCAAGAGTGAGACCCCTGTCTCTAAAAAATAGCTGGGTGTTATGGCCGATGCCTGCAGTCCCAGCTGCTTGGGAGGCTGAGACAAGAGAATGACTTGAGCCCAAGAATTTGAGGTTGCTGTGAGCTATGACTCCAGGACAACAAAGTGAGACTCTTTCTAAAAAAAAAGAAAAAAAAAAAAGTTCCTGCCCTTTGACTACCTGCTCAGCGTGGTTCTTACTTTCACATTCCTTCCATTAACATGCTTTTATCATGGCCAAAACAAAGGACATTTTAATATACTATATTTTTCATTTAAAAGGTTCTACTTTTGGAAAATGTTTATAGGGAGTGATGTTTCTCTCAGCTCTGCAAACAGCCATCCATCCATATGCACCTTCCTCAGTGTACTCATTCACTTTTGGTCTTGGAGGCTATAGAAAAGTGCAGTTAACTAATGCAGGAAACTGAGGAATCACACACAAGTAAAGGGATTGGACCTATGGCCAACTTTGAAATTCATTATGACCATGTCAATGGAATAGAATAGCGTTTGCCCCATAGCTGGAAAGGATCATGGAAGATCTAGCAGAAATAGAGGTGAATAGAAATTTGGGACCAACAGGCTAGATTCATCACCAGGACATAGAGATGCACACTCCGAGGACATGCTCAACTGCGGTGGAATTCTTCCTAGTTCAGACCTGGAAGTGGTTGCTGAGCCTGGGAGAAACAGCCAGCTGTGTGATTTGAAAATGCAAAGGGCAATACTTACTCAACAACACTGCTAAGTATCTCATGAAATTTGTGCAACCATTTAGAGGTGGAAATCTTTAGGAAAAATTCTGTGAAGCAGCTAACAACTCCCATCCATCTTGCTCAAGTGGCCATCTCATCAGGCCCCCATAACCTTGGAACTGCTGGTCTCTCCCTATCTTCCCGTTCTTCTCCTTCCCTACTGGGCACGTTCACTGAGACTTCCTTGGCCCTTATTGCATCTGGACTCTTCCAGGTGCCTTCTGAGAGGACCAGGGCTTCTCTCTTCCTCACTAGCTGATTTTCTCACTGGCGTTCATCATTTCCATGAAAGTTTTGACACTATTACTGCATATAGAGGCATCTCTGAACAATATATAGCATTATTCTTTGTATTTTCAAACTTTGTCTAGATGGTGTATTACATATCATTATGTAATACACCATCTTTTTGCCTCTTTTTCTTACCAATGTGTTTTTGAGATGCTTTCATCTCCTCCAAGTGGATGTATCTGTCTAAGCAGAAAATATATTCAAATGCATTGTAATTTTGTTTCACAGACTCATTTTTAGGAGGTGAGGTTTTTGTCTATTGGATTTTTGGTTGTTGTTGTTTTCCTTCTTTGTCTCCATTGACCCTTCTCTCATTTATTCATTCAGCAAATATTTACTAAGAACTGACCAGTGGTTGGCAGAGTCCTCAGCAGTCAGAATAGAGTGATGAATTAAAGACTTCTGAATTTTTAAAAAATCCCTGATCTCATGAATTTTAGTTTCTAATGGTGGAGAGACAGATCATATATAAATACCTGTGTACTATGTTTAATAAATCAAATAATGGAGAATGCTATGGAGAAAAATAAGACAGGCAAGGTAGAGGTAGAAGATGGCTATAATAGGTTTTATAGCTTTCCATTACGATAGAATGTTCAGAAAAGACCTCACTGAAATGTAGTATTTGAGAAAAGATTAAAGGGAATGAGAGAGCAAGGCTTGTGACTCTTTAGAGAAAGAACATTCCAGTGAGAGAAAAAAGCAAGTTCAACTTCTGCAACAAAAGCGTGCATGTCTGTGTTCATGGAACAGCAGAGTTCAGTGAGACTGGAGTAAAATGAGCAAGGCAAAAATCTACAAAAAGAAGTTGGAGAATCAGCATATTGTGTAGCACACTATAAAGACTTTGGCATTTACTCTGGAGAGAAGGAAAAACTTTCAAAGAGAATTATGAAACCTTAAGAAAAGAAATAGCAGAAGACATTAACAAGTAGAACATACCACGCTCTTGGCTGGGAAGAATCAACATTGTTAAAATGTCTATTCTACCGAAAACAATCTATAGAGTCAATGTAGTCCCATTAAAATACCAACATCATTCTTGGAAGAACTGGAAAAAAAATAGTTCTTTATTCAGTATAGAACCAGAAGAAAACCCATGTAGCCAAGGCAATTCTTAGTAATAAAAACAAAGCCAAAGGCATCACCACCAGACTTCAGGTTATATTACAAGTCCAAAGTAATCAAAACAGCATAGTTTTGGCACAAAAATAGAGACATAGATATATCGAACTGGATAGAAAACTAAAAGTTGAAACCAGTCTCTACTTGCCATCTGATCTTTGATAAACCAGACAAAATCATACACTGGGGAAATGAACTCTTATTCAACAAATTGTGCTGGGAGAACTGGATAACCACATGTAAAAGACTGAAACTGGACGCACACCTTTCACCACTTACAAAAATTAACTCAAGATGGATTGAAGATTTAAATCTAAGACATAAAACAATACAAATTCTAGATGAAAATGTGAAAAAAACTATTGAAAATGTCAGCCTTGGGTAAAGATTTTATAAAGACGACTTTAGGCTCGGCACCTATAGCTCAACCGGCTAAGATGCCAGCCACGTACACCTAAGGTGGCGGGTTCGAATCCCCAGCCCGG
>NW_003852404.1:19601308-19612541 GCF_000181295.1 Otolemur garnettii | reverse complement strand
GAGACTCGCTTGAGCCCAGGAGTTCGAGGTTGCTGTGAGCTGTAATGCCACGGCACTCTACCCAGGGGGACAGCTTGAGGCTCTGTCTCAAAAAAAATAAATAAATAAATAAAGAAGACTTTAGTGGCCATTGCAACAACAACAAAAATAAACAAATAGGACTTAATTAAGCTGAAAATCTTCTGCACAGCTAAGGACACAACAATTAAAGCAAAAATACAACCTTCAGAATGGGAAGAGATATTTGCATATTACAAATTAGAGAAAGGCTTGATAACTGGAATCTATAGGGAACTCAAATTAATCAGCAAAAAAGAGTTAACAATCCCATCTATCACTGGGCAAGAGACATGAACAAAACCTTCTCTGATGAAGACAGAGGAATGGCTAACAAATATATGAAAAAAATGCTCATTGTCCATAATCATCAGAGAAATGCAAATCAAAAGCACCCTGAGATATCACCTAACCCCAGTGAGAATAGCTTACATTACAAAGTCTCAAAGTTGCAGATGTTGGTGTGGATATGGAGATAGGGGAACACTTTTACACTGTTGGTGGGACTACAAACTAATGTAACCTCCTTGGAAAGAAAGATGGAGAATGCTCAGAGAACTCAAATTAGACCTCCCATTTGACCCCAAATCCCACTACTATCTACTCCTTAATGGGCACAATTTAAGGGTGTATGGCATACCTTTGGGGTGTGAGAAACAACTACAAGAGGGACTCTACCTAATAAACTCAAATATTGTGGCCTGGTTGTATGTAGCTTCACGTTAACCTGAAATGAAAAAAAAAAAAAATTGCGCCAAGTTGTGCTACGAAGTTACTGACATTTCAAAGCTCACTCAGGCTGTCATATTGAGATTAGGCAATCAGAGGGGCCACTTTTAAGGAACTACAATAATTCAGGTAACAGATAAGTGCATTTTGATCCAGGGTGGGCACTGTGAATCTAAGGGAAGGTGATTATATTTTTGACATGTTTTGAAGGTGGAGTTCTCAGGATTTGCTAACAGATTGGATGTGAGATGAGAGAAAGACAAGAGCTGAGAATTATACCAATTTGTAATCTTCTCAGTAGAAAGTTGCTATTAATTAATACTATTAAAACCACAATGCGAGGGTTCAACCTAGATTCAGTTCTCACTGCACAAAGATCCAGTTATCAAGATGATAAGGATTGCTAAGGATAAAAGGAATTTTTATGCAAAAGACTTCTCCTGGGAGAAGGGGAAAAATAGTCTCAAATCCATCTCCCCAACAAACAGTGATCATGGGGTATTTAAGGAGGGTCCATGTGCTATTTAATAGGCCCATGTCCTATTTAAGGACAGGTAATGAGGGATGACTTGATGATTCTTGGCATCAGAAATCTTGCTTAGGGGCCTTCAGAATTTCAACTCCTTTGTTTTGTAAAAATTCTCCTATAGCTGGGAAGCAACTCAAGAATTTTAAGTAGTTAGGGGAGAAGATTATAAAAAAATAGTGGGCAATTGAAATTTGTTCATGCAGTTACATTAACTAGGGTGGATATGACCGTGAGAGGAACAAGGTTTAGGGGGAAAATTTCAGTTTTGGAACATCCAAGTGGAGATATCAAGTAGGTAGCTAGGTGGGAATCTGAAGTTCAGCGGAAATCTCCAAGCCTCAAGCGTACATTTAGGAGTCATCAGAATATGGGTGGTGTTTCAAAACATGAGGATGAACTGTGTCACCAAGAAGCCAGTGTAGCTGGGGAAGAGGTCAAAAGACTGAGTTTGGGGCCACTCCAATTATTCAGTAGTCTACTCAGTTCTAGAAAGTCAGTCGACACCCAGGCTTTCCAGGATAGATTGAATTTTCTGCCCCATAGTAAGATGTTGGTGTAGGTCTTAGTCATGTGACTATGTCTGTCACCTTTGGACAACCCCAGATTGAATGCTTTTTATAAATAACTTTCAAACCTACCCCTGCTCTTGACTTAGTGAGCCCGATCAATTCTAAAACCCCAGTCTATTTCATAAGCACCCTTAGACTTCCAGTTGTCTATTCAAGGCTTTTGTTCCACTGATCATATTCTATTGTCTTCCATTTATATACATGGGAATATTGTTTATCTTGTTTGTGAACCTGGCCATGCAATTAATTTTTGTTTTATATTTTAGGTGTGCATGTTCTTGAATCAGAAGAGGTATGTCAGATAATAAACTTACTACTCCATCTTGACCCTTTGGCTTCTCCCCTGTGTTTTCATGAGCAGCCAGTATAGGTGGATTTTCTCTTCTTGTTGAATAAATACTTCTCTGATATTGGCTTCTATACCACCACACAACCCCCCTCCCCGGATGAGCTCATTCCTTAAGGTTTAGTCTCCAAACCCTCATCTTCACAACCTATATTCTCTCCCTAGTGAAACTCTTCTGTACTTCTGTTTTAAAATACCATTCATATGCTTATGACTTCCATATTTATGCTTCTATCCTTGACTTCTCTTCTAAACTCTGGATTTGTATATTTACCTGCACATACACTTGGTTCTTAGAAGCATCCCAGATTTAAGTTGTCCAGAACTAAATGTTTATTTTTTCTTCCAATTTGGTTTTCCTTTAGTGTTCCTGATCTTAGCATCCATCCGGTTTATGCCAGGAAGAAGCACTTCATCTTTTGACAACTCATTCTCATTCATTTCCACATTCAAATCACCATCAAATCTTGTTAATTCAACCTCCAAAATATATCTCGAATATGTCCTTTTGTGAGATAACTGGATAAAGTGAAGCCTGACGTTTCATGAAATAAGACAAAGCGAATGGAAGCTCTTAGAAGTTGCCCTGTCATGTGTTTTTGGATCGAATGAAGTAGACATGTTATACCTTAGTCCTTTCTTTATCCATTGGAATTATAAACTTTTAAGGTTATAATAGATTTTGATGACAACTTGCCCTGTTAATTGTCTTCGTAGTGAAAAACTTTTAAAGCTGGGGGCAAGGGAAGCGAAGTGTCTTACTAAAGTTGCTATAATTAGTAATGTGACATAGGATTAGCATTTACATCTCGTAATTCAGTCCCGCGCCCTGTCACATGCCATGTTGGCAGGCACTCATGACAGGGCTCCAATAAATATGAGGCTTATGCCATACGATTCATCTTTTTTCCTACCTATTATTTTCTGAAAAGTAAGACAAAAAATGGCTTTGTAGAAATTTTCAATTTTGTATTACTATTGTGGGCTTAGCTTTTGTCTTTAATATAAACATGGTTTATTTACAGAACATTGATCTTAAAATAAGCAGGCAAACTAACAAATAGCCTGGCTAAAATACAGCTCAGGGCAAAATAAAGCAATTGTTTGTGTTAGTGGTTATTTGTGTATTTGTGCACGGTTCAAGATTGTGGAAGAAAACATCTGGGACATCAATGGCCTTTGCCATCTCCACCTCACTTCTGCTTGGCCTCTGTTACTCCTTTGAGAACTGTGCTGCTATAAGCTTTAATGACTGGAGATTATCATCCTTTCTATGATAAAGAAGATAATCCTGTTGATGTTTCTGAAACCCAGTTGTCTACAAAGCTGATCCACTTAAATAAAATATGATAACAAAATTGTTCCTTTCAGAACCTGAAAGTAGAATGAATAAAATGCAATTAAGGTAATCCGAGAAAAGATTAAGGCAGTTGATGACAAAATTATTTTCTTACAGAATAGAGCTTTTTTTTTTTTTTTTTTTTTTTTTTTTTGGCTGGGGCCAGGTTTGAACCTGCCACCTCTGGCATATGGGGTCAGCGCCCTACTCCCTTGAGCCACAGGCACCACCCAAATAGAGTTGTATTTTTGAGTGAAATCTGAACTTTCTCCTTTACATTAGTCAAATCCCACTATTACTTTGGTTCATCTAGATCCTTGCAATTAAGCTGCCCCCAAATAGAAGATTACTAGCATGAAATCTTTTATTTTTAAATGCTAAGCATGAAATTTTAGATAAATGATATTTATTGTAGGAAAGAGACTAAACAGCGTGTGTAATAAAAACAACAGAATTGAGTCTATTTCATCTGATAAAAATTGTTTCGGATTTTCTATTCAATTGACATCTACCTTTGTCATTTAGTTGAAGAAGAATCTCGTCAAATACCTAATTTTGGTTGCATTGTTAAAAACCACATGGCACAGATAGTCAGGGTTAAGGATACAGATTTGAGGTTCAGGAAGCTCTGGTTTACATCCTGCTTCAGTAACTAACTCCCTCATGACCCTGAACAAATTGTTTAAAATTTATAAATCTCTGTCAATTCACCCACAAAGCTGTGGTATTTATTTTTCCTTATGAAAGTTACTGTGAGTATTCAAGCAGATAACATATTCAAAGTCCTAGGCACGGTACTTAGCACATAGAAAAGGATCAAACCATACATACTTATGAATGACTCAATCAATGAATGAATGGTACAGATAAATCTTCTTATTTTGTATTTACATATGGTGTAAAAAGGTACCAAAATGTAATCTGCATATATGAATTTTATATCCTGATGGATTCATATTCAATTAAGAACAGTGATAGTAACCATCTTTTGATCTGTGATACTTTCCAGAGGCTGCTGTAAAAATTAGCACAAAGTAGACATTTAAAAGTGAGAGAAATTTATTCTCTTATAGTTCTGGTGGTTAGAAGTCTCAAATCAAGGTGTTTCCATGGCCACACTTCCTCCGGAGGTTGCAGAAGAGAGTGTGTTCCCTGCTTCTTCCAGCTTCTGGTAGCTGCTGGCATTCTTTGAATTGTGACTGCATCATTTCAATCTCAGCCTCCAGAGTCACATCACCACATTCTTTTCTGTTCTGAGTCAAATATCTCTCTGCCTCACTCTTCTAAGGACACTTGTCATCAGATTTAGGTCCCACTACCTATCCAGGATGATCTTGCCATCTAGAGATACTTGATTTAATTATATCTACAAAGACTCTTTCTCCAAATAAGGTAATATTCATAGGTCCCAGAGATCAGAACATGGGCGTGCCTTTTGGAGGTCACCATTCAACCTACTGTAGTCTCCAAATCCCAGATTTAATGCTTGGCACCAAGAATCATAAAATGGATATGGCTTAGACCTCACATTCTACTGGTAGATACAAAAACATAATCACCACATAATACAATGTGTCTAATAGAATTATTTCTAGCATGCTAAGGGAATAAAACTAATAAATTGACTAATTTCATCAGGAAAGCAAAGAAGAGATTCATAGAAAACTAGTATTTGAGGTGGATTCTGGTTGATGAATAAGTATGCGTGTGAAAAGATGTAGTGAATTAGAGTACAGACTATAGCGTGTGAGAATGGAATATAGTTTAATAAGGTGAGCTGGGATCAATTGGTTAGAATCTTGGATGATAAGATAAAGAGTTTAAAATATACCTGTAGACAACATAAAACTCCTGATTTTTTTTATAGCAACAAAAGGATATGATTCCTGTGTAGGTTGGAATGGAGAGAGGATACTATGAAGGCTTGAAGTCCAGGTAGGAGGCTTTTATGATAGTCTAGAGGAGAATGAAGCAGTAATGTAAGGATAGAGGGAAGATGGTGTATGTGAGAGACAGTTCTGAGATTGGTATACTAAGGCATTTGCTAACAGAAGCCTCTGATTCGGGCAACTGGTTTATACTGACAGTAGAAATAGACACTGTGCATACCAATGCCCAATTTCTTCCCACATTAAGTCACCTATCATTATCTGAGGCTGTCATGATTCTTCAGACATCCATGCCATGGTACCCAGTGATTCCTTTCTCCCTCATTCTGAACTTCTTCATCTCCTCTCCTCCTGCATTGGCTAGCTAACTGCTCATCTGTCAAAATTTGTTCATGTGTTACCTTGTTCAGGTGGTTCTTTCTGACCCACTACAATTTAGGTTTGGACTTGACATATCTTGATCTTAAACCTTATTAAATTCATTCTCAGTCATGTGTTTGATTATCTTGTCTGTGCACACCTTTAAGGCTGGAAAATTGACATTTATCTTTGCATTTCCCTCATCTGGATTTCGGGTTGGCCCATAGTAGGAGTACAATATTTGGTGAATTAAAAAAAAAAAGTGAGTGGTAGAGTGGAAGTCAATGAAAATTAACTTAAGCTAGAAACTTCTTGGATCACATTTTGGTGTTGATCAATGCCTATAGGTTCAAGGTCACCCATACTTAGCAAGTATTAAAAAATAAGGCAAAGACTGAATGATAAAAGTTGTGGGTTACTCCTTGTTGTTCATATTTTGGTTCCTCCACTAGCAAATCCTGCAGTAATTATCCAACTCTTCTTTGGGGGACCATGTTCTGGTCAACTCCTTTTCTTTATTAAACAATATCTTGAAGTGACAAGAAAAAAGTAACAGGATACAAAAAAATCAGACACTTCAGATCTATTCTTTTTTCCTATTTTTCATCATAAGCCAATGGGAAACATTTCTTCTCCATAGGTAATACTTGACTCCAGCCTCAGATCTAACAGTAGAGCCTCATCATTATATAAAGAAGTGGAGAGTTTGTAAGACAAGTTTTATCAGGCAAATAAAAAGCCTGTAAAGAGCCTGCATTAGCTATCAACCACTTTGTCTTAGGCAACAAAAAATGTTGATAGCTATTTCTCAGCCGGAGAACCTATCACTCCATATGAGACATTAAATGCAAAATAAGGAAACACTTTGGCGGAACTGCTATCTACGTGATTACAGAAATGCTTGAGGTAAAGTTGCTTACCAAGGTTTTCCTACATTTTAGCATTTGGAAAATAATTTTTAAAAGTTAAGTAAGTTAAAATAGATTGAAGGAAATTACTATTTCAAAATGTAAATGCATGACATTTAGCATCTGCATTTTTTTAATGAGTGAGGATTATGTTTCACAATGTTCTGCTAATGTTGTTATGCAGATTAGTACAGACCTGCAAACTGAAAGAAATAAGGCATATCCTAAAGAAATGAATCAGAAACCAATTTTAAAAAACCATCAGGTTTAGGATATGATGCCCACTGCTCTCAGATATGTTCTTATTAAAAATGAAGAGGCACAGGTGAACGCGTTTTTCAGGACTGTTTTTAAAAACATTACTATAAAACATTTGTTAAGTAAGATTACTCCTAATTTTGGGTAAAAACAAAGTGTTGAAAGCTCTATTTTAGGGTAAATGAAAGTCAAGAAACAGATAATATTAGGATCATAAAGTGCCCTTGATCTTCAGATATGTTAACTGACGACTTGAGCCCTGAAATTTTATGTTCAGTCTTATTCTTAAAGTTATAGATTAGAAATAGACCCATACACTTTGACAGAAGTAAACTTTCCTCTCTCCTATATCCTACTTCCCAATGAATGAAGCAATTATCCAGTTGTTCTGTAACCTCATTTAAAGGCATGGACAGGAGTGGTATTTATTGGATCATAAAGCTAGGAAAACACTCTTGATCCAGTCCTAGGAGATTCTGAAAGATGTTAACCGCATAGACTGCTTGCAACAATTGAGGGATCTTTTGACCAATTTAAGCATGACTGAGTCAAACTAGCACTGTAGGATAGGGTGACCAGATGTCCCAATTTTGGCAGGACAGTCCCACTTTTCAACAATTTGTGCTGTCCCATGCATTTTAAAAAAGTCCCGATTTTTGGAAAGAATGCACAAAGGGGCTGGAGAATAAGAAGGGAATATATGGTTTTCAGCCGCCATATGGCTATTTCGCCAGAATATGAGTTTTATATTATTTTTGTTAATTTTATAATGTTAAACTGTAATAAATAATTGCTGAGACGTGATTATCGAGAACTGCTTATCAAAGTTTACCTTGTTGTCAGGCCCTGCCCGGCACCGTCTCCTGCCCCGCGCCCCCACTGCGCCCCTGCTGCGCCCTTGCTGCGCTCCCCACCCCCCACCCCCCCACCATGTTGTCCTGCCTTACAGATGTTAGAATCTGGTCACCCAACTGTAGGAGGACTCCAAAAGAAATTTCCTCCTGAGATCTTTGAGTCTTGGGGTATATACTTAAGGGCAGGGAGGAGAATAAAGCAGTTGTCTTTTTACTTTACTTGTTAAATTTTCTGGATTAAGTGGAAAAACTGGGCATGCCACATCTGGAGAAGGACTAGCTCTGTGGGAATGTAATGCTGTTGTCAATTATTTGCAGGACCATTTATTTAGAAGAAGTGAGAGTAGACTTTTCTATGTATGGACTCAAGAGAGAAAGGATTATGTGAAAGAGAAGCAGCATTCTATACATGATGAAGAAGACTTTGTAAACAGCCTTTGTGTCTGTTTCCCTTGGAAAGAGTGGCCTCATCTTCACTAGAAATAATCAAGTGTAGTCTGACCAGCCATTTATTGAATAGTTAGAAAAGGATACTGGATATCCAAGTCCTACTGAGTTGGGGTTAGTAAAGTTTCTGGTGACCCATGCGATTTTATTCTAATTGTGACAGTCTATACTTCTTTGAAGAGTAAAATGCTATGCAGAGAACTGCTTCTGGCAATGATGGAGTAGCTAATACTGGACTAGTCTTCCTGATGTAAACAATTTAAAAAGTGGGCAAAATAAAGGGAATAACTATTTTTAGACTTTGGGGAAAAGTTGTAGACT
Source organism: Otolemur garnettii (assembly GCF_000181295.1). NCBI lineage: Eukaryota > Metazoa > Chordata > Mammalia > Primates > Galagidae > Otolemur > Otolemur garnettii. The sequence goes on along the minus strand of NW_003852404.1, from coordinate 19,603,935 downwards.
TTGATCTTGGAATAAAGAGGAACAACTTCTGGGTGACTGAATTTGTGGGGTTGAGTGTAAAGAGGGGAACTACTCAGAGAAAAATCCCCAGAAAGCTACAGTAGGCCTCCTTGAGCCTTTGGTAAATGCTAAGTCACACGTGTGGAGCGTGAGACTTCACAAGGCAGAACAAAGAATTACTGAACAAAGAAGGACAAGGTATTGGGTAGTGATAACCTGAATAGCAGAGAGACATTCAAGTTCCAATAATCCCGAAGTGAGTAAGCTCACTCCATGCACTGGGCATCAAGTAAGACCCCAGAAAGCTTATATGTTAGGTACAGAATTGAACTATTTTTTTTAGTAAAACATACCCAAAACACTGAAAAATCAAACATTTTTTAACAGTTTGAAAACATCAAGCTGATTTTCAAGTAAAAAAAAAAAAAATCATGTTCTGTGATTAAAACAAGTCTTATAAAATAAGATTTAAGAATTAAAGAAAATGAAAAGATGAGACACTATCATATGGACAATAGTATACAGGTTTCTCAAAAAACTGAAAATAGAGTTATCATATGATCTAGCAATAGCACTTCTGCTTATACACCCAAAGGATTTGAATTCAGTATATCAAAGAGACATCTGCACACCCACATTTATTGGAGCAGTATTATTCACACTAGCCAAGTTATGAAATCAACCTTAGTGTTCATCAGTGGATGAATGGACTTAGAAAATGTGGATGTACTGATAAGTTTGCTTGGTTCAATCATCCCCATTGCCTAGATACAGCACATATCAAGTAAATATATGCATCAGAGTTTTGCAATATTCAATTAAATAAATAAAACAATTTTTAAAAAAATTTCAAAAAGAAATTGTAGGAAGAAATGAAAATTTTACAAACATTAAAAAAGAACATCAAAAGCTGAAAGACACATGATTTAAAGAGAATATATCCCTTGATAGGCTTAACAATGGGCAATATACTGTATGAGGAAAGGTCAGGGAACTTGATGATAAGGCAGTAAATGGTAATATGAGCAAACAGAAAGAAAACAGGATGAACAAAACAAAGCAGAGCTTCTCTGCCCTGTAGGATAATATGAAACAGTCTAGCAAACACGTAATTGGATTCCAGGAGGGGTGCAGAAGTTAGGAAGCATATTTAAAGAAACTGAGCAAACACGCATTGTATTTAATGAAAACTGTCAACATACAGACTCAACAAATTCAATAAACTCCAAGAAAATAAACCCAAGAAAAACCACAAAGCATATCATAACCACATTTATGGAAAATGATGGTAAAGTGAAAATCTTAAAAGCAACCAGAGAAAAAGAGGTTACAAAGAGGGAGAAAAAAAGAAAAAAAATAAAAGCTGATTTCTCGCCACACACAATGCAATTTTAAGCAATGGAATGACATTTTTAAACGGCTGAAGGGAAAAAAAAATATTACGATTGAATACTATATCCAGTAAAAATATTCTTAAAAAAATGAAAACAAAAATTTTCAGAAAACAGAGCAAAATGAATTCCCACCCCTGAGTAAAAGGAGAAATTACAAGAGAAGTTAGGAAATATTATGAAGTGGATGATAATGAAAATATAACATACAAACTATGTGTAATGTAGCAAACATAGAACTTAGATATAAATGTATGGTTTTAATGACTGAATTTATAAAGAAAAAAGTCTACATTATCTAAGCTTCCATCTTAAGTTAGAAAAATTAGAGCCAAAAAAAAATGGAAGGTAAGCTCATGAAAAAAAATAAAGAAAACAGAGATCAAAGAAGTAGAAAAAGATTATAATGAAGTGTACCAATGAGAGCAAAGTATAGCTTTTTGCAAACATGTAAATTAAAAAACCTCTATAAAGACTGATCGAGAAAGTAAGAGAAGACACAAGTTACCAATATTGGTCATGCAAGAAGAATTGCTCCAAGTCTTCCCATACATGAAAAGGATAGTAAGAAAATATTATGAACGTCAGGGACATGAGCCTTTGGTATATGCAGAGGTTCCTAGAACCAAAGCCTCAAGGGTCAAATCTAAATTCCCAATGAGTGTCTTCATAACTCTTGACAAGCTTATTAAAAAATCTACATGAAAGGCTAAGAATAGCCAGAAAATTGACATAAATTTCCTACCAGATATCAAGATTTCTTAAAAAACAATAAAATGTAATACCATATAATTTCAAGATAGACAAAGAAAGTGATACAAGACAGGTGGTGCCCCAGCAAGCTCAGCAGAGCTGGGTTGGAGGACCCACCTCCTCCGCCTGGGTGGTGTTGGTGCAGCAGCAGTGGGGAGAGGAACCAGCAGGCTGGAGCATAAGCAAGGGGGGAGCCTCCTACTCCCACCAGAGGCTCCAGTAGCCAAAGGGATTGGACAAGTGCTGGGGAGACACCAGCACCTTGGTATCTCCTTCTCTTTACACTTATGACTGAATAGGAACCACTATTTCCTATGCCTGGGTCAATTTCATGTAAGTTTCCTAGGCCTTGATGCTGAATGGACTGTGTCCATTCATTAATACATTTATTCACCTTGCCCTAGCAGAAAGGACTGTGTCCATTCATTAATACATTCATTCACCTTGCCCCAGCAGAAAGGACTGTGTCCATTCATTAATACA
>NW_003852404.1:19539379-19600153 GCF_000181295.1 Otolemur garnettii | reverse complement strand
TTCACCTTGCCCCAGCAGAAGGGACTGTGTCCATTCATTTCCTGGCCTCATATAGATAGAACCAATGCACCTATATATACCGCTAGACAGAGAGAGATGGAGAGAGATGGAGAGAGATGGAGAGATGGAGAGAGACAGAGAGAGAAACAGAGAGAGCTTTTCTCCCCAACTTGGGTTTTCTCTCCCTACTGGGAACTTTAGTGTTTTTGCATTCTTTTCTGTAAATAAATTCTGTCTTACCACTGATCTGTGGTCCATGGATTTATTCTTCAAATCATCAAGACCAAGAACCTAAGACTCTGGTATCAGATTTGGCAAGCTAGCCAGGAGAGAAGAGGAAATTCTGGTATCAGATTTGGTGGCCCGTATGGGGATTGATGATCTGTGATAAGCAATGGGACCACTTACCTCTGTCCTGCTCTTCTCTATTGTGATAATATTAGAGACTAATAAATTGAATGCCCACCAGCCTGTAAATATGCGTAGTGTGACTGCTGACCTCCAAGTCACTGGCAAGAGGCTGTTGGGGAGCAAACTTTCTAATTCCCCTTGGCTTCAGAAAGGAGGCAAGGGGACTGTTGGAAGAATTTTGAATCTCTTCTTTGTTTAGTCCTTTTCCCTGGTCGAGAGCCGAGTAAGGGGGTAGCAGCCAGAGGCCCTGGGGTCCCCAGCAATGGTTCTGACCCGAGGACTTGGGAGGGCCTTTGAAAACTTGTGCTCTCCCAGCTTTTACTATCTTCTCTTCTCTCCGAGGGTCCCAAATGTTTCCTAGTTGTCTCTATAGACCTCTGCTGCTTCTCTCTCTCTCCTTGTGGTTTACATGCTTTGTTTGAATGTTGGTAAAGGATGGCTTTGTGTATGTAGTTGGGTTTGTTACTGGTTAATTCTGGTATTTTTCAGATGTTTTAAGTGCTTCAAATGTTGTAGGTATATTGTAAGGTACTTTTTATTTCCTTTCATTGCAGAACTAAATTAGATTAGCTTTTTATGTGTCTGAGAAAAAAGACTGAACTTTGTTAACTAGAAATCAACTCCAAATAAAGGGCAAGATGACTCCCCTCCACAGTGTGTCTGGGCAACCAGAGCCCTGTGAAGGGAAGCCCAGGATAACTCCCCAAGGTAGGAATGGCCCTGAACTTTGGCTATCTCTCATGACCCTGGGCATTTGATTTCTTCTGGTGTGGGGAAATTTAAGAGAATTCTGGGTTTCTCTGGGACTTTGGCTGAGTGCAACTGATTGTGATGCAAAAAGTTTCAAAGGGTCTCTCAACTCAACCCTAATTTGTAACTAAATTTAGTTATTGTTGCCTTGCTAACCTTTGGGAAGGACAGGGAAGTTAGAAAACATAGCATTTAACACCAAGACCTGCTCAGGCTGGAAAGCCCACTTTCCTTTTTGTTACGGGGAATTTAGGAAAAGCTTGCATGGATTCTATAGCGTTAAATGTGCGCACATCACACAGCCATTTTCTCCAGGGATGGGGCTTATCCCTACTTTGATTGATACTCTGAGGCTAGTAGGGGAAGGGGCAGAAAGGGGCAGAATACATGGTGGGGTGGGACCAAGGCTCCCTGATACCTGATTTCTTGGAGCTGTGCTGCCGGCATGATATAAGCACAGGAGACCCAGTGGGCACTAAGCGCTACACTGGAAAGAGTGGCTAATTCCAGATAAGTGCAGGGGCTGAGGAGGCCACTCTCCTCAGGGTTTCTTCCCCAAACATTGGAGGGACGCTTCCTTTTGTTTGGTCGGAAGGCTTCTTGAGTTGGTCAGGGGATGCTCTGACAACTCAGGAATATGGGGTGGGATTGTTAAAAGCACTGGAAGTTTGTTCTTTCTCAAGATGGGTAACATATTCTTTCGTCAAGAGAACACCTCGCTAGGCTGTATTCTGGAGCACTGAGACAAGTTTGATGCCCAGACACTGAAAAAAGAATGTATGATTTTCTTCTGCACCCAGGCCTGGCATCAATATCAACTCTCCACTGGTGAACAATGGCCCCCAGAGGGTACTCTTAATTATGACATCATTTGTCAATTAGATACGTTTTGTAAACAGGAAGAAAGGTGGTCTAAGGTGCCCTACGTGCAAGTGTTCTTTTCCCTCAGGGACAACCCCCAACTGTGTAAGACGTGTCAGAGAGATTCTGCTCTCCTGGCTATAGTAACTTCCCCAGATGGTCAGGGATTCTCGAGGGAGACACCATCACCACCTAGTTCAAACCCACCATCTAGTTCTTCCACACCCTCCTCCATGTGTTTGGAAAACCCCACGAGAGAGGCTGTCCCAAGAGTTTTTCTGGTCCTACTGTGACCCCCAGATGGCAATCATATCCTTCTTTGTGTTCCTTGGTTGAGACTGCGAGTGGTGAAAGGGGAAGTGCGCGAGTATACACTCCATTTTCTGTAGCAGATTTAAAGCAAATTAAAGTTGATTTAGGAAAATTTTCTAAGGACCCCAATAAGTACATAGATGTTCTCCAAGGGTTAGGACAAGGCTTTGACATCTCTTGGAGGGATATAATGTTACTACTAGATCAAACTTTAATGTTTAATGAAAAGAATGAAGTCCTGGATGAAGCTAGGAAGTGGGGGGATTTATGGTACATGTCCAATACTGATGGCAGTATGTCTCCTGGAGAAAGGGACAACAAATACTCCACGGGAAGACAGGCAGTTCCCCTTCAGGACCCTGAAAAGGAAGGTGACTGGTCGCATAAACATTCTCTAACATGTATCCTGGAAGGTTTGCGTCGATCCAAGAAAAAGCCTGTGAATTATTCCAAGTTGTTTACTATTTGCCAGGAGCACAATGAGAGTCCCTCAGCCTTTCCTGAGCGGCTTAGGGAGGCAATGAGAAAACACACCGAATTGACACCCAACTTCATAGAGGGCCAAATTATTTTAAAAGACAAATTTATCACTCAAGCGGCTCCAGACAATCAAAGAAAACTCCAGAAATTGGCTCTAGGCCAGATCATAACCTACAGAATCTTCTTAAAACAGCCACTATGGTCTTTTATAACTGAGATCAGGAGAAAGAAGAGGAAAAGAGAGAAGGGATCAAAAAAGAATGGCAGCTCTAGTAATGGCTCTCTGACAAACGGGCACCTTTCCGGGGCAGAGGGAAGCCGGAGGAGCTAAGAACAAGTGCTACCAATGTGGTCAGACTGGCCACTTCAGAAGAGACTGCCCCCCAAAGTACCACTGGCTGGGCAAGCCACCTGGGCCCTGTCCAGAATGTAAGGGTGACTATTGGAGGGTCGCCTGTTCCCAGAGGCGTAGGCCTCCTGGGACAGTGATCCCATCATGCCCAAACTGGACTGACGGTTCCTGGGACAGGTTTTCCTGGCTCCAGCTGTGTCATCACCCCTCAGGAGTCCCAGGTTTGCCTCATAGTGGAGGACCAGGAGACAAAATTTCTTCTGGACACTAGAGCAACCTTTTCTGTACTCCTCTCTAACCCTCATCTTTTATCCCTCCAAATCTGTTAACTATACCGGGGGTATCTGGAAAGCTGGTTATCAAATTTTTCTCTCAACCTTTAAGCTGCAATTGGAGTAAATAACTGTTCTCTCATGCCTTCCTAATCATGCCTGAAAGTCCTGCTCCCCTTTTGGGGAGGAACTTACTAAAAAAAGTAGGAATAACCATTTGTGTCCATTGGTTCCCCATTACAATTTCATATTCAATACTGAAGGAGCTTTTCGCTCTTGAAGATTTAGTCATGATCAAAACTCTTCCCTCTAATTCACCTTCCCTAACCCCAACTTGGGAAGGTCCCTTTTCTGTTATCTTGTCTTCTTCTACAGCTGTTAAAGTTATGGGAATAGATTCCTGGATACATGATTCACGAGTAAAATCCTGGAATCCACCACCTTCTACAGAAGCAGACTATGAAGAGAGTCAGCCACAGTCCACCTACACTTGTGAGCCTAAGGAAGGTTTAAAGTTTTCGTTTAGAAGACAGCAAGGAAAGTGCTAATATAGTTTTCTTTTAGCATCACTGAATTAGTGCTTCTAACCCAACACTGTCCTACCTTTGCTGAATCAGATTTATCTTTTCCAAAAATCTCATCACACCACACACAATAAAGATGGTTCCTGTCCAACACCTGATTCTATTGTCCACCCCTGGATCACTCTCCCTCCAGAGAAACCCTAACTGCCCCTTCTATCATCGCCGATTCAGCAGGAAGCAGTTAGACCTAGTCTTCGCCCTTTTTCCCTAACAGCAGTTAGAGTTTCTACTTGGAAATGGTACAGGACAGGTGACGCCCCAGCCAGCTGTGCCTTGGCGGTGTTGGTGCAGGGGCAGCCAGCAAAGGAACCAGAGGGCTGGAGAGGGGGCAGCCCACAGAGGAACCAGCAGACTGGAGCGTAGGCAAGGGGTGGGGAGCCTCCCACCACCACTGGAGGCTCCAGTAGCCAAAGGGACCTCCAACTTCTGGGGAGACACTGGCACCTTGGTGTCTCCTTCCCTTTGCACTTATGATTGAATAGGGAACCACTATTTCCTATGCCTAGGTCAATTTCATGTAAGTTTCCTAGGCCTCAATTTCATGAATGGGCTGTGTCCATTCATTAATACATTCATTCACCTTACCCCAGCAGAAGGGATTGTGTCCATTCATTCCTGGCCTCATATAGAAAGAACCAATGCACCTATATATACCGCTAGATGGAGAGAGATGGAGAGAGAAACAGAGAGAGCTTTTCTCTCCCAACTTGGGTTTTCTCTCCCTACTGGGAACTTTAGTGTTTTTGCATTCTTTTCTGTAAATAAATTCTGTCTTACCACTGATCTGTGGTCTGCAGATTTATTCTTCAAATCATCAAGACTAAGAACCTAAATCTCTGGTATCAGATTTGGCTAGCCAGCCAGGAGAGAATATGAAATTCCAGTATTAAAAGGGCAAATACAGAGGATAGAAAGTCCATAAACAGACACATAAATAAAGGAAATTTGAAATAAAGCAAAAGTATAATTTTAGATCAGTAGGGTAAGTATGGAATATTAAATATGGAGGATTGGGCAAATTAGTTATTCATATAACAAAACATTAAGTTTTGTGTCTGCCTTATAACCATTCAAAATCTTTTTAGGGAAAAGGAACACTATGTAATCACAAATAGAAAATATTAGAATTTATCTTTAGAACCTCAAAGAAGGATTTTTTTAGATACACAAAAGGATTTTTAAGATACACAAAAAGCACAAGTTATTGGGTGCCATCTGTGGCTCAAGGAGTAGGGCACTGGCCCCAAATATGGGAGATGGAGGGTTCAAACCTGGCCCCGGCCAAAAAGTGCAACAACAACAACAACAACAAAATGTACAAGCTATTAGAGAAAAGACTGATGATTTATTTACATTAAAGTATTTACTTCTGTTCATTATAACTATTTAAAAATTAAAATAAAAATAGAAAACTGGTCAAAAAATATTCCCAATGAATATAACCAAAGAAGACTGGCACCCAAAATATTTTAAAAACAGCAAATCAATAAGGGAAACTCCAGCAAATATCTAACAAGTACTTTACAAAAGTAGAAAACACGTTCCTCAAGAAAATACCAAAAAAAAAAAAAAAAAAAAAATTCAGAGAAGAAAAAAGGAAAGAAAAAGCTACAATGAGACTCTATCTTACAGACATGAATTGGGCAAAATATGGATGATCATAAAAATATGGTGCAGTTGGAGCTCTCACTGGCTGCTGGTAGGGCTCGAGATATACATTTTAGGAGAACAGCTAAGTGATTGCTGTTAAATTTAAAAACATGCAGTAAAATTATATTTTAGCCACAAAAATAAATTTCCTTAGATTAAATATATTTAAAGTGAAATATAAAAGGAAACAAATTAAAAAAGAGCAAAAATGTATTTGTTGAAACCAAAAATAAAGGAGAATGATCATCTTAATTTGAGAAAAATGTAAACAACATATTAAGTTAACAATTAAACTGCACAAGAATATACGTTACAGACAAAATTTTATTTGCTAAATAGCATAGGTTAAAATTAGTAGACCAAAAACTACTAGAAAAACAAGGGACATTTAGAGAAATATAGCTTTACCAGTTGGGAAACATTAACAAATACCAATAGACGTCGTAACCAAATGTACCAAAATTGACGTGGAGAATTGGAGCAGCAAAATGATTAAGAATCAGTTCGTAGACATATAGAACCTTCTTCTATTTAAAAAATTAGATGTATTTTATTCAATGGATATTTTACCAAACTTAATCAAGTATTATGCCTAAAAAGAGAGCCTTAATTAAATTCAGAAGATGAACAAAGAAAATCTAAAATGAAACTAACAAACAACATTTAGGTATGTCAGCAAGATATAAAATTTACACAAAAATCAATAATCTCCCAATATAGAGAGAATAAACAACTAGAAAGTGTCAGAGGAATTTCTCCTACAACTCTGCCCATCCCTCCCCATACTGAGGACTAAACTTAACAAGAAATAGGCAAAACATATATGATAAAAACCTGAAAGTTCTTCTGATAAAGAATAAGACTTAAACAAAATGGAAGGAGATACTTGTTCTTGGAAAGGATTATTCAGTGTACTGAATGTATCAATTTTCTTCAGTTTCATATGTAAATTTAGTCTAATTCCAATACAGGTAATAAGTTTGCTTCTTTTTCTGCAAGAAGATAAGTTATTTTGAAGATCAAGTGCAAAAATAAACATCAAAGAATAGCTTGGAAGTTCCTAAAGAAGAGAAATTAAGGAAAATGTCTATCCCTAGCGTGTATCCATATTAGGCATTAAAACATACTATTAAAATTCGGTGTAAAAATTGTGATACTGGCACATAATAGATATACCAATGCAACAGAGTAAAAAGCGTAGGAATAGATGCAACTGCATATGAAAACAGCATAGCTAAGACTGCAAATCCCTGGGGCAGACATGGACATTTAACAAATGATTTGGGGACACTTGGATAACTATTTGAAAAAAAGATAAAATTGAATGCAGGCCTCTTCCATACATCATGCATCGTAAAATCTCCAAGTGGACCTGACATGTAAGTGTAAACAATGAGCCCATGAGTACAAGAAGAAAACACGAGCACATTTTTTATCATCTTGGAGTGGCGAAAGCTTTCTTAATCAGATTCAAAATTCAATGGCAACTTAAAAAAGATTAGCAATTTTGCTGGAGAGAAACACATTGCATGACCAAGAAACCATAGCAAAATATAAAGAGAATGACACTGTGACAAAGTATTTGAAGTGTCATAGATAAAAAGTTGATTTCCTAAATGCCAAAAAAAAAAATTCTTGGCCATCAGAGGAGGGAAATGTCAGAAAAAATGACATTTGAACACGTGACAAGTACTCAGCTTTATTCGTAACATGAGAAACACTAATTTGATTTAGTGTGGGGTACAATTTTTTACCTATCAGATTGGCAGCAATTAAAAAGCTTAACGACCCACTCTGATGGTGAGGTGGTGGAGAAACAGGCATTCTCAGAAATTGCTTATGTGCGTGCAAAACGCTACAAGCCCTGTGGAAGGGAATTTGGCAAGTTTAACACAAATACACATGCGTTTACCTTTGATGCAGCAACCCACTTGTGTCTAAAGATGCCCTCTCACAAATAACAAAGCTGAAGTGACACAGGCATCGTTATTGATAATAGCAATATACAGAAAACAACCCAAATAGCCATTTATGGGAGACTGAGGACACTCTAATGCAACCATAAATGAAATACTGTGAAATCCCACTACACACACACACACACCAATTGAAAGAGGTTTTTCAAAGGTCTATGGAACAAAGTATAAATACTTTGGGGGTAATATGCTTTCCTTTTGGTAAGAAAGATGAGACAGTAAGGATATGTTCACATTTGTGAATTTTTGCTAAAAAATAAAAACACAGAAAGGAAAAGCAATAAATTAATGAAAATGAGTGGGAATGTAGGAGAAAGGAGAATTTAGGCACGCAGAAAGCTATAGCTAGAGCTACAAATGAGAGAGAGTTAGAGAGAGAGACAGAGAGAGAGGCCAGCTCTAGTTTGTTCCAGTGAATTTTTTCCTCCGTAATGCTTTTTGTTTGCTATTTTCTGGCAATGATTCTCAAATGGCTGCTTAAGTAGGTTCCTGATTTCTGGCTTACCTGCCCAAAGAGCATAGGATACATTTCTTTTTATTTGGACTTCAAATACAAGGTCGTAACACTTACTCTTTTCGAGCTGAATTACACTGCCAAATGACCAAAGCAATTTTCCCATTTACTTTCAGCTCTTTTCCCTGCCGTGTTTTAAGTGTTGAGAAACAGAGAGGCTTTCTCCTGTTGTGAGGTAAAGAAACCTACAACAGGTCTTAGTCAAACGTAGTTAAGTTGAGGTAGGGGGGAAGTGGGGAACACCTTTGTATTTTTTTTTATTATTATTAAATCATAGCTGTGTACATTAATACAGTCATGGGGTACAGTGTGCTGTTCTTATATACAATTTGAAATATTTTCTTTTCTTTTTTTTAAAAATATAAATGCTATTCAACCTTTATTGAATGCTATTATATTTGAGGTATTACGTCAAACAATTTACATTACATCACTAAATCTTGACAATGAAGCTATAGGGATAGGTATAATCATCTCCACTTTACAGATGAGAACCAAGAACAGAGATGTTAAGTTATTTTGTGAAAGTGGCCTAGCTGGTAAATGAAAGACTCTGGACTCTTCCTTATATCCGTGTATCTCTGAAGTCTATGTTTTCCTGCCTATATCAAGTTCTGAAATAGCATCAACTATACAAAATCTCCCTAAAAAGACATTTTCATCAAACTGGTTAACATAGCCTTCATGCCATTTTCTTAGTTATTGCATTAAGACGTTTATATTCTACATTTAGAGAGATTCACATATACCCCTATAGGATGAACCATAGGTGGTTACAAGAAGCTACTACTAAATCGCTGGCTAGGAGGAAACACATCTAGTTTCCTCTTTTCCTATGAATATTCCATGGGTATTTCCACTTACCCATGGCAAAATGCATTTGGAAAATGATCAGCAAATTCAGATATTGGTGCATAAACTCAAAGAACTTTTGCTCACTGCTTAAATTCTGCAGGCGCACGGACTGTGGCAAATGGCTGTTCTGTTAGGAATAATTCTAGGAGAACATTAAAATTGCTATGAGGGACAAGGCCTGAATAAGGGATTTTTGACAAATTTTCCTCAGCTAGAAAAGGGAGACCAGCACTTTACCTGGTAAGCATCTCCTTCATATTATCAAATCCTTCTCTCCCAAAGAACATCACATGAGGAAAGAGGATGGGCTTTCCACTTCCTTTAGTGAACCTAACCTTCTTGCTACTGCCTCTAAGACCCCCCACGCCATCTGTACTACACTTCTCTTTGGCAGGTGCATTCATTCAGTTACGGCCTTTTATTCAAGCCTGCCACATGAATACCCACATTCAGCCTGTGTTATAGCTGGTTCCTCTGCCTGAAAATGTTCTACTCACAGATCTTGCCATTGCTAGAGGCTTCCAGTCCAAGTCACAGCTCAAAAGACTTACCTTAGAAGCTACCCCACCTTCTCTTCCATTGCATTTTATTTTTTCATCTTTTCTTATCACTATTTAAAGCTGCCTTATTTATAAAATTATGTCTTTTTTAAACACACTTGGGCTGCTATGACAAAAATGCCCTAAATTTGGTAGCTTATAAATATAAAAATTTCTCATAGCTCTGGACACTGAGAAGTCCACAATCAAAGAGCAAGGGTGGTGGGTTTGGGGGAAACTTTCTTCCTTCACAGATGGCTGTCTCTTCACTATGACTTCATATGGTGGAAGGGACCAAACATCTGGATTCCGTGGCCTAGCCAACTTAACATACCACATTTCCTGTCACTGCCTGTCAGGGAGAGGAGCTACACAGTCTTCCCACCCCGCTTACTCACTGATTGTTGCTCATCTAGTATAAATTGTTTTTCTTCTGGATTCTTGGGGACAAAAATTATTCATAGGAGCAAAATCATAAATAAATACAAATTATTTAGGCAATGCTTTTCCTGCACTGTGCCGCCTGCCGAGCTGGTTAGATTTTTTCTACCTCTTACTCAATAGCTTATATAGGGAATTGGGGCTTATAGATTTCTTCTCAAATGGGGAATATGAAGAAATACCAGCAATCTCCATCATTCTCCTCATACATTAGAGATTTGTATGGTGGGTTTGTTTAACTGTTGGTCTGTGCTACCTGGAATGGGTTTGCTTTTCTAGTAGCAAAACTGTCTTGACTTGACTCAGAAGGATAAAACCTTCAAGGTATCACAGTGGTGTGAGTCTGAAGCTACTGGCGGCCACCACAGGGACTCTGAGAATGGAATAGATGTGGAGGAGCAGATCAACAGACAGAGTCTGGAACAGCCTGAAATCAAGCTTTACCTGAAGCCGGTGTTAACCCTGGATTTCTCAGTCATCTACAGCAACAAATTAATTTGACATTGTTATCATTTTCAAGTAAAAGTGTACTAACTATATTTAACCTAATTCCTGGAATGTTGCATTGTGAAATCTTGAACCTAGCAAGTGTGAAATTGGCTGAGATGAGGAAATAGGTCAACGAAGGTTTCTGGTCAACACCTAAGATGTTCCCCAGGCTTCGGACATATACCAAAATGATATGGTCTCCTAAAGATGTGTGGAAGGGCCAAGGACTGTGGCTCACACCTGTAATCCTAGCACTCTGGGAGGCCGAGAAGGACAGATTCCTTGAGTTCAGGAATTTGAGACCAACTTGAGCAAGAGTGAGACCCCGTCTCTAAAAATAGCCAGGCACTGTGATGGGCACCTGTAGTCCCAGCTACCAGGGAGGCTGAGGCAAGAGGATTGCTTGAGTCCAAGAGTTTGAGGTTGCTGTGAGCTGTGATGCCACCACCTTCTACCAAAGGTGACTAAGTGTAACTGTCTCAAACTCCCCCCTACAAAGAGGTGTGGCCCCCCTGAATGGCATCCTCTCAGTACCCATCTCTTAAGTAGAACAATGCACAAGGGAGATCCCTCCACAAACAAGAACCAGGTGCTACGGGGAAAAATTGGTGGTGGGTAACCATCTCAGAGCACAGAGCCAAGGCCAGTTAGATTGACTGACCAAAAAGATTTGTCCTGCTAGAACAGCGAGTCACTGGTTTTCCTCTCCATGGGCTAGGGTGCATACTATGAACTGGAATTCATTGTGCATTGTTTTCCAACATGTCCACCTTGTCCTTTCTATACAAGTATCTCGGTTATAGCAATCATTGCATATTGAATGTGTTAGAGTGGTCAAATCTACTCATTAGCCATGGATCAATATACCACAGGGACATATATCCTAATATGACTGGCACATCACTCAGAAGATGGATACATTAACAAGATGAGACCTTGAGTTGTCTCCCTTTGAGGTTTCACACTTTAGCTTTTATTATTATTATTTATTTCAGATTATTTGGGGGTACATGCTATTTGGTTGAAGTCCAAATACTAACTGTATTCTTTGCCTAGGAATTGTGTGATATATGCACAATATACCTATTAGGTGGGAATTTCATGCTTTGGAAAAAACAAAGGGAATACATAAAGGTTTCATCTGTTGTTTCTGCCACTCATTATCTCTTCTGTCTTATAACCACAGTGTTCTAACTCCCCCACACTCAGCTCACGTGTTTGTTAGGAAGCTAACTCTCTCAATCTGCCTTGTGTGACCAAGGTTAAGTCAATCCACTGGTTCCACTTCCTGGTCACATTGTTTGGGTTGTTGTCAGGGCTATAAGCCAAGTCTGTCCCATCAGGCCACAATGAGACACAATTCTGGGATTATTGAATGGGGAAGCAGACACTCTCTTTTGTGCTGTTGGGAGCCTAGATCTTCTGATTTACCTGGATGGAGAGCCTGAAAATGGAGCCAATTCAGAAGAAGCAGAACTGAGAAGGAAATCTGGTGACATTATTTGAACCAGGAATCAAGTTCTTATCCAAACAACTCTCTCTCCAAACAAATATGTCTCTGGATGTATCAGTCATATATTGCTTAAATCTTTTTGGCTTAAGTTGACTGACATTTTCAAACAAAAGTGTTCTAACCAACATAACTTTCTTATCCTATGAAAGTGACTTTTACTGAGATGGGTGAGAGAATAGAGAATTGTTGAACAAAAGAAATTCACCAACCTGCTATTCTAACTACTGCTATTATTTGTGATAGGAAATCTTCATGGCTGTTTCTGTTGGTGTCTTTCAGTGGTGAGAGATACATACTTTCCAGATCCTGATAAGACAGACTCCCGGCCACTCTAACTTTCTCATCACTGTCCCAGACAACCGTTCATAATGGGCCATTGAGAGGTGGGTGCCACTGTCCCAAAACACTATTTCCAGGAAGGAATTTTTCTATTGCTTTTTTTTTTTAAACCTAAAAGTTGTTTATTAAAAACATTAAGAAAGGAAGTTGTAATGATTCTTAAAATTTTACAGTTAGAAGATAATTCAGCATTTATCTAAAACCCAAATCCATAATTTACAGATAGAAGGTTCATGGAATAAACCGTGAGAGGAGAATATCAATGAAGATCATGATTAGCTGTGAAAAGAAAGGTCCCAAATGAAAAAGGTTAAATGAGACTACAATAGACTTTTCTGTAATCTTTATAAAATGCTAAGATCAGCAGTTTTGTTGGAGAAGGATCTTTGATCACTAGTAAGCCTTCTACCCTTCTATTAAAATCATGTGGTTAGGGGCGGTGCCTGTGGCTCAAAGGATTAGGGCGCTGGCCCCTTATGCCAGAGGTGGCAGGTTCAAACCCAGCCCCAGCCAAAAACTGCAAAAAAAAAAAAAAAAAAATGTGGCTAGACTATACTTCTTAACTTCTCCCGCATGCAACAGTGGCCAAGAGAGTATGATCTCACCAAAACAATGTGAGCAGAAGCCACGGATGCCTTTGGTCATTGGCTTCAGTTGATAAAGACTAAAGCAATCTAGAAGCCGGGTGTTGGTGATGGCAGTTTGCCTGCCCCCCTGGATCCCTGGGTGATTTGGAGGTGCACAGCCCATCTTTCAGCCCTGTAAAAGAGAAAATGGTTTTCTAACTTGTTTGAATTGTCAGGTTGAGGGACTCTTTTTGGGGTAGCAGCATGACCTTTACTGTAACTAATACTGTAGTCCAAGGCTGACGTAGTAATTCTATCATGTCTGGGACTCCAAATGCTTCAGTTGTGTTATTCTCCTTTTCTTGGTTTCCATCAAAGACACTTCTCATCCAAACTACCTACCTGCTATTGTATGGGCATTTCAAGTGGCAGGCAAAGGCAGGGAAAAATACAAAATGATGATGTCCATCGCTATTAAAGAGACTTTTCAAAAATAACATGGTACACTTCAGTTTACCTCTTATTGGCAAAAGCATTAGAAAATGTGTCACTGCCAAAGAAATGTATCTTTAACTGGGTGGAAATGTGCAAATCTACAAAAATCAGGTTTGTTTTACTAAGAGGGAGGATGACTGTTGGGAATAAAGTTGCACTTTCTTATATAAGAGGAAATGAATCTTTAACTTCTTATGAAAGGAGAAATACAAAACAACAATAAAGTTAAGTATAGAAATGGCAGAAATGGAACTGTTTTCGATCTCTATCATCAGAAGGCCAAGATAACAAAGTTTCTAGAATCTTCATGAAAATTTGTGTAGCTAAGCAACATAAGCATCAGTTCTGTTCCCAACACCTGTGATGTTATACAGTGGCCCTGGATAGGCTGTAAGTTGTTTAGGAGCTCACTTAGGCTAAACCAAAGCTGGGAGTATGGACAGTGAAAATGAGACATAGCCATGAAGAGATTTTTATTTTTTGTTTCACCTAAATGAAAGACAGGATGCAGCCCAGACCATCATGCAGAGCCAGTCACCCTGCTTCCCTCTCAGAATACTGTGTCTTGTTCTATGAGGAAATACCTACCTTGAAATTTTGGGTTAGGTTATGTTCACTTTTATCTTCTCTTTTCTTCTTTGAGACCTTCTATTGGTCTTCTCTTGACCCAATCAGAAAGTCTTGCTAAACAAAGGCAGTACTGAAGGTCTTCAAGTTGTCTTCCCTTGAACTTGAACATCACTTCTCAGGCATGTGTTGCACAGCCATCAGTTCTTAGAGGTGGAAAAGAGAATATTCTGATTTGTTCTTCTACTCATATGACTTATTACATCTCACCATAAAAGGTAGATGTTAAGTTTTTCATTTTAAATAGAAAATTTCCTTTAATTTTCTTTTTATATACAAGGACTAATAAAAATATATGTGCAATAAATTATTAACAATCTCTAATGCCTTTTTGTTTATTCCCTCCATAATAATAATGATCATTTGTTATGTGTGGAGCTCCTACAGGTGTCAGGTGTTTCTCTGGTACTTTGCATTTTTCATCTCATTTAATCCTCACAAGAACCATATGAAGCATATGCTATTGATTTCAGTTCATTGATGAGAAAACTGAGAACCAGAAAGAATAGATACTGAGGTAAGCCCTGAGTTCCTGGCGTCTGACGTGTTCCCACAGGCTTGTGTGCTCTCTGAGGCAATAAGATGGCTTACTAGTCCTGCCACGTTCCTCTAGGATCCCCCTAACTACTCTGCTGTCCTCAGCTCATGGCAACTCCAATACTGCAAATCCTTTATCAGTACACTATCTTCAATTTCAGGTTATTGTAAATTTTAAACTCATTTCCACTCTACTCCAGCCCATATCATACTGTCCTCCTTCTGAGAAATGGCCAGGCATGGTGGCTCAATAAGCCTGTTGTCTTAGCACTCTGGGAGGAGGCTGAGGCAGAGGCATGGATTGAGCTCAGGAGTTCAAGACCAGCCTGAGAAAAACAAGATTCTGTCTCTACTAACACAAACAAACAACAACAACAACAACAAAACAGAAAAATTAGGTGGGTGTGGTTGCACAGGCCTGTAGTCTGGCCATCTTGGAGGCTGAGGCAGGAGGATTGTTTGAGCCCAAGAGTTTGAGGTTGCTATGACCTCAGCTGAGGCCATGGCACACTAGCTCAGGTGAGAGAGTGAGACCCTATCTCAATAAAAGAAAGAAAAATAATTAATAAAAAACCCTCCCCAAACAAACAAACTAAAAGGAATAAGTGAAAAAAAATTGCCTGATTTCACCCCATCCCTTGACAAAGGTACACACCTCCTAGGCACAAGAGAAACAAACTATTCAGCCAGGTAACAGGGAGCTAGCAATGGCATTATTCTTAACTTCCCAGAACTGTTTTCCATGCCATACTGATACCACATCCCAGGGCTGTCCTGGTAGGAGTATAAATTTTACTGTCCCCAGGAGCTGTCATGAGAGCTTGTTAAACAGGACAATAATTAACATTTTCATTCACTATGTCCTTCCATTGGAAATGCTTTCTGACTGGCTTAGGCATTTCCCCTAGCAACCCATTCTTTCTTTTAAGGAAATGGAAATAAAACACTTAACATTTACCTCATAAAGCAGTTCAGAATAACATTAAGGAGAATTGGGAGACATTTCTCCAGCTAGTTGGAAGGAACAGGGAGTAGACATATTTCCCTCCCAGGGAGGAGTCCTGATGCATGGTTTACCCTGACATGGGCAGAAGAGTACCATGTGGCCAGGTTCTGTGGTCCCCTAAGCAGAGACACCAAAGGTATATAATCTGGGGAAGAATAGACAAAAACTGGGTGAGATACATATTGCCTATGGATGATAAGCCTTGTTTCTCTAACAGCCTCACTAATATTGACCTGGCTTTGCTACCTTTTCTGGTGCTCTGGTAGATCCCCAACCTTTAAATAGCAGCACTTTTCCTGGCTCAAAAAGGGAGAAAGAATCCCTTGGGATACTTTGAGTTAACTTAATTTATAAATTTGACACAATTCTAAGATTTCCTGTACTTTCCATGTACAAAAAATGTTTATTTTTTTTTAAACTTAAAGACTTAGAAAAATGAGCATGAGATAGTGTATTGAGTAGATTAGACACCAGGTTATATTATGGCATCTAATAATCATTAGCTGGAAATAACCAAGTTAGTGTCCCTAGCTAGATATTTGATAGGCATTGCAAGCCCGATATATCCAACATCCAACTTATACCCTGCCCCACCCGCACCATGTCTGGACTATCCCCATCTCTGCCTACCTCTATGAACTCCTTACCATCTGTCCAGTTTCACATCCAGAAAACTGGAAGTCTGTCTTGATATTATTCTTCTCCCCATCCATGTATTTAGGTCAGCACACATCCTTTCATTGACCTCTGAAGTGTTGACTTGCATTTCTATACTTTCCTCCTTTCCACAGGCTGAGGTGGTCCAGTAGACTTCTATAGGCTTCTGTCTCTTGCACTATTTTAAATCTGTTACCTGCACTAAAACCTTTGTAAAATACAAATCTGATTATATATTTTTGTGTTCAAAATCCATCAAAGAGCTGGTGGGCCTGCAATCTAGTACAACCTTTTTGGAAGGAAGTGTGGAGAACCCTCAAAGAACTCAAACTAAACCTCTCATTTGATCCTACAATCCCACTACTGGGCATCTACCCAGAAGAAAAAAAGTCCTTTTACCTTAAGGATACTTACAATAGACTGTATATCAAAACTCAATTTACAATCGCCAAAATGTAGAAACAGCCTAAATGCCCATCAACCCAGGAATGGGTTAACAAGCTGTGGTATATTTATACTATGAAATACTATTCAGCCATCAAAAAGATGGAGATTTTACATCTTTTGTATTAACCTGGATGGAATTGAAACTCATTATTATTAGTAAAGCATCACGAGAATAGAGAAGAATCCCATGTACTCAATTTTGATATGAGGACAATGAATGACCTAGGTCATGGTGGGGGGTAGGAGAAGGGGAGAGTAGAGAGAGGGAAGGAAGGAGGGGGGAGGGGTCATGGTGTGTGACACATCTTTTGGGGGTGGGACACAATTATAAGAGGAACTTTACTGAACAAATGCAATCAATGTAACCTGGTTCTTTTTACCCTTAATGAATTCCCAACAATTAAAAAAAAAAGTAAAAAAAGAAAAATAATAAAATACTTCAAAGACCTCTCATGACACTTAGGACATGTATCAAAGTTCTTTCCATAGTCTTATGGTCCAGAAAGTCCACATCCCACTTACCTCTAAAGCCTTGTCTTAAGTCGATTTTCCTTTGACGTGTAAGTGTTGTGTATGTGCTTGTGCGCACTGGTGTGAAGTGTTTGTGTACATTCCGGACTTGTTGCGTTAGAGATAGAGCATTGTTATCTTTTCTTTTTATTCTAGATCTGCATTTTCCTCTATTGGTTTGTGCCTCAATTCCAGACAAGATCTACCGTCACTGAGAATTAACTTGATACCAATCTGATTAACCATCTTTCCCTGGTGTCCTGCCGGGATCCTGCAGGTCAGTGATCCAGCAGCACCAAGTTCCAGCTCAGTGGCACACAAGTCATTTGAGCTTCCTCTGTCCACTGTGCACCCTCTAAGGAGCCACCTCTATGCCTAGAGTGTTAGCTTCGGAAACGTCTTTGCTCATCATACAGCTGCAGTTCCTGGGCTGGTTCTTGTTGCTGAGTGCTGAGGGCTGTTTCTCAAGTGTAATGGCCCTCAACCTGCTAAAGAATCCCCCTCCCTCCTTTTTAATATCCTGTCATAAGATTAATAGTTCAAACGTGATGCCACATGCAAACACCCTGATAAGATCTTACTTAATGAAAAGCAAGCAGAGATTTTCTTCTGTGAACATATGTCTTTTGAGAAATTCAAAGCAAATTGGAGATAACATGTAAAATGTCTCAGGAAAAGAGAAAGTTCTAAATGAGACCATTTATCATCATCATAGATTCATGTGGGCTGTCAAGGCACAATAAAGATTTTAACTCATTTTGTTTCAGGCAGCCTTTTCCACGAGGACTTTCATTAACAATACTCCCTACTTGACCTGGTTCTGCTCAGCCACGTCTCCCACTGTGGAGGACAGGGTGTGAAATATATCTTTTCAAATGGATGCCATTGATTTTAATATACCTTTAATAATATCACTGCTCAGTGTTTTAATTACTCATACTTATTGGCACTTCCGCCCCCAGGCAATTTTATCTAATAAATCTGATAAGTTCAGTAGAGCCTGATACCACATATTAGATGTACCGTTCATGCTGTGGCAAGACCATTTCCTCTGTGCCAGACACAGACTTGGGTCAAAGATGTGCCCTGAAGTGTCCCACGGTAGGGAGGCCTTTGTGTGCGCCGCATGTCGTTCTCTGCTCTGTGGCATCACGGAGGAGAGTCCTGGACAATGCTGTTTAAACGACAGCTTTGTTTTCTGCAAGCCATTTCTGCCCAGTCTGCTCCCATCACAAGGCAAAACTTCTTCATGCTTTGCCAGCATGTAGCACTTTTTATTAGTATTGGTTTTGATTTCAGTTAATTCAATTTGTATGCATTTTGCCCACTGTTTGGGTTGAAGTGAGTGCCCGCCCCCACCAAATTCAAGTGTTGAAGTGCTGACCCCCATCCCTCAGAATGTGACCTCATTTTGAAATAAGGATGTTGCAGACCCAATTAAAACAAAGTTATACTGGTTTACGGTAGACACTTACTAGGGAAATTTGGACACAGGTGCTCCTATGTGAAGATAATGTGAAGAAACAGGATGCAGGGAGAACGCCCCCTATCGGCCAGGGAATGCCGAGACTCCTAGAAGTTAGGAGAGCACCCAGGAGAGGCTCTTAGAACAGCGGTTCTCAACCTGTGGGTCACCACCCCTTTGGGGGTTGAAAGACCCGTTCACAGGGGTTGCCTAAGACATCCTGCATATCAGATATTTCCATTATGATTCATAACAGTAGCAAAATTACAGTTATGAAGTAGTAACGAAAATAATTTTATGGTTGGGGGTCACCACAACATGAAGAACTGTATTAAAGGGTCACAGAACTAGGAAGGTTGAGAACCACTGCCTTAGAAGAAATCAACTCAGCTGCCACCTTGATTTTGATTTCAGACTGCCAACCACCGAAACTATGAGACGATACATTTAGGTTGTTCTAAGCCCTGCATGTTGCGGTACTTTGTTACAACAGCCCTACTAAACTAATACAGGTACTAAAGTGTGGATTCCTTACTGGCAAAAGTCTCATTTTATTCAGCTTTTGTATACCTGAAATAATGTCAGTGTGAGGTAGTCACTCAATAAACGTTTATTAAACTTAATTACATGAGTGTGAAGTAGGAATAGGCAGAAAGCTGACTTGTTGGGCAATAAGGAAGATTATAAAAGGAGGAAGGCTTCTACTCCTTAGAAAAATGAGTTAGGAGGAGATAAGGATCAAAGAGTAGATATTTTAGCAGGGATGGGCCCAAGAAAAGTAGTTCAGATCTAAAGCCATAAGTATCAAGCATTTGCCCAAGCGTACCTCTGTGGCACACCTGGCAATAAATATCAGGAAGGAGGGTGATCAGGCTCCTATAATCACACAAATCTGAGGTTGGGGCCTAGTTTGCATTTACTCAGCTAGCTCACACTGGGACAATAAGCTCAAAAACATGGTGGAATGCATCAGGGCAAAACAGTGCTCTGGAGATAAAAGGTCTCGCTTGCACATACTGGAATGCAAATGAGAGTCGAGACTGTGGAACACAAGAGGTAGGGCTGGTATCAAGCAACTGGAATTCCTCTGAGAGTCTCAGATGCAGGACACAAACAAAGGGAGTATATAGGAGTCATTCCTGAAATGAACTGCCCTGCCTGGGGGTCCGTTCCCGGATAGATGCCTCTCATGATGGTCCTTAAAGAGCACTAGATTTTATGTAGGATGATGGTACCCTTGCTGGTCTGGGATAAAGCAACCTGACACAGTACATCTATTTTTGGTATCAGTTCACATCTAATTGAAGTGAATAACGACAACTGTAAACCAGTGACTGGCTCAAGCAGAAATTGCAAAGTGGCTGCTCTTATTCTGCCAGCGGCTCGTGGGGGTTTTAGGGTTGTGCATTTAGTCCACATTCTATTTTTCAAGTTTTAACTCATTGCCAAAAATGACCACTTTGTCAGGAGTTGGTCAGAGTGTTGCTTCCTCCACTGATGCCTCTGACCCAGCCCACCTCAGCATTTATGCTCCTGACCCCAGACTTGAATCATGGCATAGAACAAACTGATTATACCCTCTGGTTTCCCTAACACTTTAAAAATTCTTTTAAAGTAGGATATAGAATGATGTTGGCCTAAATCGTTTTAATTTACATATATCTAAATGCAAATTCTAGAATGTGATTCTAGAGAAAAATCATAGCTGTCCTACTTGTAACAAACATTTGCAGTGTAAAAATGTCTAGATGAAAATAAAGCATAACTAAGCCAGATGGATGGGGAAGTGATATAACTAATATGAGTTTAAATAAAGTAATTGGTTTTAGGGTTTTGGAAGTAGCAAGAATTGCAGAAAACTTGAAAATACAGAAAATTACATTAAAAAACATGTTACCCACAATTCTATTACCTGAAGACAACAACAGTTGATTTTTTCCTGTGTCTTTTCACTGTGGAATGTCACATTACTTCTTGCCTTTAAATCAAATTAAATGGAAGTCCTCGCAGCAGAATTGGGGGAAAATCTTACCCACTACTAAATCCTATCCCGGATGGTGGATGGGTGGAGGGGATATGTTTCAGAATAGTTTTGTGCAGTTTTTTGCAGTCAAGAACATTCTGGAAAATAACTGTTTTCTTTATTCCACATTGTTCCCCACAATTATCTAACTTTCTGAAGCCAGGCATGGGGACTTTTGATATGGCTCTCAGGCTACAGTGTCTCATATTTTTCCAGGCACCATATGCTTGCACTATTTCCCCAGAAATCTTATTACTAGTGGGTTGGGTTTCACCGTGTGTGGACATTGGTCTCCATTAACTGTGGAACTTGGAAAAAAAAAAAAAGCTCCCAGTGATAGGAGAAACTCCCTAGCCTCTCACCAATTCTCCTGTTTCCTCCTTCTTTCCTCCAAAACACTTGCCTCCCAGTCATCTCCCCCACCCTCCATACCACAATTCAGCATAATCTCTTCTAGGACGCCAGAGCAGAAATAGACATGACATCTGTTGACACTCTGGCAACTTCTGCTTTGGCCCTTCCCATAAGATCTCTACTTAAATAAGAGAGCAGAGAGAATTGGTGACCTCTTTGAAATAGCACAAGAGAAAATCTGTTAATAGCAACAGGATCCAAATCCATAAAACAAATTAATTTCTCATGAAACTTTTCTGCTACCTGTATTTGATATGATTAAGATCCTACCATCTATGCACGGCTCAATTTATTATTTTATTTACATTATAACTAAGCATTTTACAATATTGTGGAAAGCTCTAAGCAAACATGGATTATGAGCCGCATAGTGTTTAAGCCTGAGTATGCAACCTGTGCACGTAATACTGGGAAAGGCAGGGAAACACAAGCATGGAGTGAGGAAGCCGCAGAACCAGAACGTCAGGATTCCAATCCCAGCCCTGAACTTACAACTAGCGTGATCTTGGTATGCTAATGAACCTCACTGTGCCTCATTATCCTCAGCTGGAAAATGGGGGTGATGCACATTAGTAGTCTGCATTTGTGTTGTTATAAAAATTCAAGGAAACAGTATACGTAAAGCCTGGAGAAGAGGGACTTAGGCAGTGGAGAAATTCTGACTATTACTTCAGTGCATTGCCATGCTGTGTCATTAATTAAGATGATATGCTTTAGACTGTCAGCCCGGTGTAGAAATCTGAACTCTACCTTCTATCATACACACGACTTTCAGTGAATTACTTGGTTTTTCTGAGCTTCAGTTTTCTCATCCATAAAATGAGTACAGTAGTACATCTTTTAAAGGTTTTTGTGCCAGTTAAATATAATACCAGAGATGAGCCCCTCAGCAAAATTCCTGGCAAAAGGTGTTCCATTTATTATGACGTGATCTTTCCATATCTCCTGTGCTGAACACAAAGCCTTCTAAATAGTAAGTGCTCAGAAAGTGTTTGTTGAGTACATGCTTATTGATTATTAAAGAGCTGAGTCACAATTTACTAAAGCAAATGTAAATGTTTATAAAAAGATGTGGTAATAGGAAATGCCTGCGAGAAAGATGAGAACAGTTAAGGGAGTTTCACTCTTTTCCTATTCAAAGTTTACAATGAAAGTAAATTTATGTTTTATTTTTACTCCTTAAAATGTTTAAAGAAACCTAACAAAAAACCAGAATAGGGCCTTGGAAAGTCCTGGGTTGGGTGGACAGTCACATTGCTCTAAGTGGTGTGTGTACCAAGAGGCTTCAGATCTCACTTTCTTTTCACCTACCCTTCAAGTTCAAATATATACAAACTACCAAAAATGGAACATTTTTTTTCTCTGAATGAGTAGTTTTCATATACATGGAAAAAGATTTTCTCATAAACTTGGTCAAAATTTTCAAAGGATTATTTTTGCTTCACCATTCCTGGGTTACAAATCCATCTTGGAGTTAATATCGTAAGCTTTGACACGCTGCTCTCCAGGTGAAATACTTCCATTGTAATATATTTCATTAAGGGCTTCTTGTTGTTCAGGTGAAGTGGTAAAAAATTGTTCGGGTGTTTCTATGGGAAAAGAGTTCAGCATAGTTGCCAAGATCATGGATTTCCCAGAGCTTCACATTCCTCTCTGTGTTGACGTTTGCCCAGATCATTAAACCCTACTCTCAAGTGGACTCAATGAAGAGGCAATTGATAAGCTCTTCAGGAGACTCTCTTCAATGGGTTAAGCTACCCCAGTGAGCATTTTGGCAGTAGCTGTTCACCATGCCCAGAGTAAGACAAGATGTTCACAAGAAGGGTTGCCCATCCATTCATTGCAATAGTCAGATCATAGATAGGAAATGCTGGCCATTGGTTGGTTGTGCTCATTTTCCTCCTCTGCCAGATCCCTGTTCAGACTCACTGGACCATCAGGCTATCTCTGAGCATGACAGATCACGCTTTTCTTTGGATGACCCTCCTGTTTGGCAGCAGTATGTCTGAAATTGTGATCTGAGGTCTGAGGCATTTGTAGATCCCAGAGAAAGGAGAGAACCTCAGATGCCAAGCTGATAGGAGGACCTGTGTTCTTTGGCAATGTATCTCGTGAACCTGAGATTTCGGAGATGAACAGATAAACAAAACATTTTAGATGCATACAGTGGAATATCATTCAACTGTAAAAAGAATGAAGTTCAGATCCATGCTGCAACATGGATGAAACTTGAAGACATTATGCTAAGTGAAATTAGTGAGACACAAAAGGACAAATACTGTCTGATTCCACTGACATGAAATATCTAGAATAGGCAAGTTCATAGAAAGAGAAAGTACATTAGAGGTTACTAGGAGATGGGAGATTAGTGAACAGGAAGTTATTGCTTAATGGATACAAATGTTCTGTTTAGGGTTATGAAAAAAGGTTTGGAAACAGATATTGGTGAAGGTTGCAAAACTATGTGAATGTTATTAAGGCTACTGAATTGTAAATTTAAAAATAGTTAAAATGGTAAACTGTAAAAAATCCTTTACAAAATAAATATATAACTTCTACTTAAAAAAATTGAATAGATTGCTTACATATTCATGTAGCTCAAAAATAAAAGCAATATACATTGACAGAATCCATTACTTCTCTCACCAATCCGATTAGTTTTGCTCCCCTCCCCATGCCCCATAGGTAACCCCTGCTATTAATTTCTCATGTATCTTCTCAGCATATCTTTATGCAAATAGCAAGCAATAATTAATATGAATTCTTATTTCCCCATTTCCATAGGAGGGAAATAACGAAAGTTTTGAGATACACAAAAATTAACAAACATAAAATCATTCTGATTACTATAATTTCTCCAAATAGTCACCTCAACATTGTATACACTTTTGTCTTCTTGTAAGCCATTTTTGAAAATACTCTTTTCACCCATTTTCTTTAAGTGCTGCAAGCTCACTGTCAAAGGCATGAACAGCATCTTCTGGGCTAGAGAAACTTCTGGGTAAGAGAATTTTGACTATCAGGAACAGGAAATAATCACATTGGGCCAGGTCAAGACTGCAGGGTGGATGGACTCCAGGAACTGAATGGTGGTGTTGGCTGTGTGGGCGGATGCATTGTCATGGTGTAAGATGATCCCCCACGGTCCTTGGCCACCATGTGGAATGTTCCTCAAACTTTTGGCAGGTACACTACTGTGTGCCACTGGGCAGTAACAGTCCTTTGTTCCTCCAGAGGAACAGGGGCAACATGACTGCTTTTGGAGAAGTTGCCACCATGTTCTTTCCTACACTTTGGGGCTGCCTCATTTCTATTGGTGGATTTTCATCAGGAAAAATCCACACTGTTAACTGACACTTATTCTCTCTCTCTCTCTCCTTTTTTTGGTGATTTTTAAATTTTATTTTATTTTATTGTTTGAGACTCATTAAGGGTACAAAGAATTAAGTTATACTGATTGCATTTGTTCCATAAATCCCTCTTATAATTGTGTCCCGCTCTCAAGAATTGTGTCATACACTGTGACCCACATCCCTCTCCCCCCTCCCCTGTCCCCACTCCTTTATTCCCCTACCCCCCACCATGTATTAGATCATCTTGATTAAATGGGGAAATCTAGATTTCATCACCAATAATGAGGTCAGAACTATGTCTACACTTGCCTTCACTGAATCTGACCATTCAACACAGATGCACTTTTGCTCATCTGTCCAAGTGTGAGGCACCCACCAGGATGAAACTTTCCTGATGACTGGAAGATAATTGTGCAGGATTCTGGGCACACCATCTGCAG
The DNA here is from genome assembly GCF_000181295.1 of Otolemur garnettii. Lineage (NCBI taxonomy): Eukaryota > Metazoa > Chordata > Mammalia > Primates > Galagidae > Otolemur > Otolemur garnettii. Next base: position 19,575,275 of record NW_003852404.1, on the reverse strand, counting down.
TGCTGCTTCAATGTCTGTGTCACTCACTTGTTTTGAGAACCATTTCTCCCATAGTGGTGATGTTTTCTCAGTCACTGTGGTTGCTGGCTGTCCTCTCCTTTTCCTGTCTTACATTGGAGTTTGGCCTCTTCTAAATTCTTGAAACCACCAAAAAACTGTCATGTGGGAAGGAGTAAGTAAGGTCCCCGAAAGCCTGTTCCAAATGCTCAATGCTTGAGATTCATTTAAACCACTTTCAAAATCACAGAAAATCCTCACCCCAAAGTGCATCCTTCCCATCTCTGTAGCTGACACCAACTGAAGGCAGCACGATGTGATATCAGAAAGAACTCTGCTGCTGACCATATTTCCTGGAAGTGAAATACTGGATCATGACACAGTCTGTCTCAGATCTTTCCAAGTGACTCTGTGTGTGTCTGTGCCTGTGTTTTAATCTATATGCACATTGTATGTCTTTATTTTTATATTTAAAGATACATCCTAGAAACATTTCCAGTACATAAAAGCTGACCCCCTTATTTTATCCTGTTGTATAATGTCCCATTGTGTGTGTATACTTAGTTAATTTAACCAGTCCGTTGGTATGGAATTTAAATTGTTTTGAGTTATTGATATTTGTAGAGTTATGCAATGAATAACATCATATATTTGACATTCATATGTGCTGTTTTTGGCCGGGGCTGGGTTTGGACCTGCCACCTCTGGTATATGGGGCTGGAGCCCTACTCCTTTGAGCCACAGGCACTGCCCTCATATGTGCAGGTTTTACCGCGGAATCAATTCTCAGAATTGGGATTGTTGAAATGAAAGAACAATCACATTTCTAAGTTTGATGACTATTCCTAACACCCTTCCATCAACAATGTCAGGAGGATGCCTCCTTGCTCAAAGTTGCACCAAAAAAAGGTGTTAAACTTTGGCCAATATCATTAGTAAAAAAATGGCATCTGAGTATCTTTACCCTTATCAGTACAGTTGAGCATCTTTTCTTATATGTAGAAGTCATTTTCTCTTCCTGAGAGTTTCCAGAGTCCAAAGGAATGAATGCTAATCACAATGTTTCAGATCAAGACAGGTGGGAGGGAGATGATTGGGGTGTCTGTCTAATTCTCCCCATCCCCATTCCCATTCCCAAGAAACACAATCTTCCTTGGGTAAAAGCTGCTTCTTAGTGTCCTAGGTGAGCCTGCTTTCAGCTGGAGTGCTGGGGGTTTTAGGGAGAAGGCAGTCTGCCCTCTGTGCGTACTGAATCCCAATTAGTATGAAAAGTGGACTGTGAGTCAATAAGCCGAATAAAATCACTTTGTCTAATGTCCTACCAACCTTTTCGTGCAATTTCCAAAGAGCTGCCTGTGAAAATCTCCTCAAGAAAGATGATCACCTGAGCTTGCAGATTTCATCCTATATAGCTCCACAGTTTCTTGGGAGAAACCACAAAGCCATTCAATCATTCCCTTTGAGAAGGGAATAAATAACAACAATGCCACATAAATAGCATCATTTGGCTGTGGGGGCAAGCTGTCATTTCCAGGAGAGGGATGTGGTTTGCTACCCCAGGGTGTAGCATATGATCATATTTAAAAATTCCAAAGATAGCAGAATTCAAATGGGTTAGTTTTGTCATTAAGCTGCCTGCAGGTGTTCCATTTAGATCAGATGCCACATTTGCAAAAACCAGAAGGAAAAGAGTGGGCTTTTTCCTAATTCAGTGAATCCAGAAGAAAACGAACATTTTTTTTCCCATGACAAACTGAAATTTGCCTCAGATGAGCTTGACATATTGCCAGCCTGCATTCTAACTTCGTCTCAGAATGTCACTCCACTCCTCCAAAGTTACCAGGATCAGAGGCCAAAAGGAAAAAGAATCGGGCTTTTCGAAGACTGCTGGATGATATCTTCCCATAATCCATCCTGATGCATCACTGCAAGTGTCCAGGGGACAAGGATAAGAGAGAAAAACAAAAAGAGAAGCATTCTGGAGCCCAGAAATGACTTCTGGTAAGATGAAATAACCACGGGACATGATAGATTCAGGACACCTATAGCCACGCTGGGCTGGATCAGCATTTCTAAGTTTTTAACCAAGAAATATTGATTTATGTTTATTATGCTTTATGGTACTTTAGAGCAATTTATAACACTTACATTAAGGAATGGATGGGCTGGGAGAAGAGCCAATGTGAACGTGAAAAAAGATGAAGTGCTGTCAGGAACAGCGACTTCAAGTCTCAGGTGCAATTTCTTGCTTTCGCATTTTATCTGAACTATTTAACATGAAACAAGAAAATGATTATTGATTTTAAGTTACACAAACAATAAAAAAGAGGTAAGCTGAACAAACATAAAGGAATTCTTGAAACACATACAAAAACACGTACATATGTACACACATATATCCCCAACCATTAAAATAAAAAAAAACTCTTCTCTGTATACTGATTTTAAAGCCGCATTTAAGTAAGGCTATGATGTAAAACAAAGGGGACAAACAGAGAAATATAAAATATGCTTTAATTTCAAATGTGAGTTATTTGAATAAAAAAAAAATCCAGCAAAATACTCTGGATCTTTGCCAAACATTCACTTTTTTCTCTAATAAATTTTGATGAATAAGGAAAGACCTCAGAGACCAGAGACATCATCTTTGTATCAGTCCCATGAGAGGAGCTCCAGGAGTTTAGCATTAAGTAAACCATTGAAAGTACGCAGTCATCTCAACTGGCAATAGTAACGTGTATTGATAAATACAGTTCTAAAGATACAGATGCTGTTTATTCTTCCCATGATTTTTATTAATGCCATCAACACTTAGTATCAGAAAACACTTTTAGGGCAAGAAAGTTGCCAAAAACATTTATCTAAGTAATTATTGTCACCTTACCATTTTTAAAGGGTGTGATTGACACATTTGCTTGGGTGCATTGCCTGTCTCCTCCAAATATAGCCCTCACTCTGAAAGAGTCCAACTAAGATAAGGATAAAAGAGAAACTGAGAGTAAGGCACAGCACAGTGAATATTTTTAGGGTGGATATAGTTTTTAATAACTTTGATTTGGAATTTTTCATTTAGGAGAATGTTTATGATTCTGTACCTGCATCATCAAAGAGTTTCATTTTGAATTGACTTTTGAAAGGCTTAGGCAAAATTGTTTGATGAGAAAATGAGCTATACAGGGTGGCCAGAAAATTCATATGCAGTTTTAAATTGTATGTTTAAGAAAGTGAAGGTCACATCACATAGAAAGTTTGGATTTGGTGCATGAGAGTTGGAATAAGGTCTCCTCAATACACATACAGTAAGAATTAGAAATAGGAATGGTATTAGCAGGCAATGTAACATCAGCCGGGGACACTGAAGACAGGATTGAATATGACATCATGCATGTGAACAAATAAACAAGAAATTAGGAAGAGAATACACTGACTACAAGGATAAAGGAAAGAATAGGTAAGAGTAAACTTCAACAGGAATGGGTTCAGTTCGGTTTTAAGGAAATGAGTGGGACCAAGGAAGAATATATTTCCCAGTCACCTAACATCAAACTCTTGTTCAGTCCTATATCTATGCTGCATCCTACTTTTTGGTTTGTACTGTAGAATCTGGGCTGGCATTCAGGGCCCTTCAAATTTTGCTCCAAATCTAACACTCCAGTGTCAGTTCCCCAAACACCCCATCATTCCAACCAGTCCATTCTGTCTACCATCAAATCAAACAAGGGGCCTCCACATGTGTTGGTGTGTATTAACTGACTGAGTATTAAATGATACTTGAACGTTTCCTCCAGTGTCAGCTTTCCATTCCTCCCCCCAGACCTGGGACCCGAGTATGTCTATGGGCTATCTGTACTGGGGTCCCCTTGCTATTCTGGCAGCCTTCTTGGGCGGAGCTCTCTCAGGATGGCTCAGGACCAGCTCCATTTGCCCCGTGGGGAAACAGCCTATTGGGGGATAGAGTGGTTCCTTCCGGGAACTTTGTTGTCTCACCTTGCTCTGTCATCAGGGGTCTTGGGGTGGGGACAGCTTTAGTCACTCCTGTCCCCTGCAAATTTCTCAAGCTTGTACCTGGGCTCATTGTCTATTTCCTCAGGTCTGAGGACACAAGCCAAGCCCTGTACTCTGAGCACAGACCTGGTTTGAGGAGATGGGGGACAGCACTCTCCATGGGCACAGCTGTACAGCAGAGGCTGTGTACGGGGTTACCCAGTCCCCTTCAGCAATGCTCTTTGCTGACTGGATATGGTGATTCTCTCTGCTGGCAGAACCACTTTCACTCCCTTAGCGCTTTTTGCAGGGGTCTGTACCCCTTACCTCATTTGGGAACATGAGGATCACCATTTACTTTCAGCCTTTGGTACCTCAGACACAACTGAGTTTAATGCTCAGTCACACCTAAGTATTTTCATGCATTGTTCTTACATAATATTAGAGGTAGAAAGACTCTTTTGTGTTCTCTAATACATCTCTTTCCAAAGAAAGAATATTTTGTCATGTTAGTCATTCAACCTTGACTTAAATACATTAATTGGTATTGAGTTCATCACTTCTAAGGCAGCCAGCTTCATTGCTGAATATCTCACCTGGCTAGATACTCCTTAAATTAAGATGCCACCTTTTTTGCTATAATTTCTACTTTATCCTAGCTCTGTCCTCTAGCAAAAATACTAAATTTTTAGTGTTGTTCCCAGGATTGCTTCAGAATATACTGCTATATAAAGATGCCTGGGTAGGGACGAGTAGGAGGGGGGAGGGGGAGTGTGGATAGAATAAAAAATAAAAATAAAAAAATAAGATGCCTGGGTAGTCAGCTGGAAAAAATGGCAGAAAGGGAACAAGTGACTTACCTAACTGAACCCAGAGAAGATAGTGGCCAAGAATCAGGATCAGTCCCACACGCAGATAATGCAAAGACATTCCAGTTTCAAGCAGGAGTTAGGGATGAAGGGTAGAGTAATATTTTTTTGTGAGTGTGATTGTGTGTAGTGCTGTGTTGCTTAGCATGGGGTTGATATCATGAGGACATGGTTGTGGGTGTATAGATAATCTTACCCACAGTAGTATATCTAAATGAAGTTTCCAAAAATGAGTGAGGTCAGCTTACAGTATTGTGTGTTTGAGTGGAGAAGTGGGATGGGTAAAAATAGAACAAACAGTGAAAAATAAAGTTAAAATATTTGATATTGAAATGTTTCTTTAGGTGGTTAATGTACAGTCATCCTTCTCTAACAAAATAAAAAAACAAAAAAAGAACGTAGGGTCATAGTGGTGGAGTAGGAGTGAGAGTTAGTGCTCTGGGAAGCCAAAAGTTATAGAGAAATATCCCTGCTGGGATCCCAGGGATCTGGCAGGGGCTTGAGGTTAAAAACCACTAAAGAGACTCCAATGGAATACTGAAATAGCAAGAGGACTTAAAGCCAGATCTGAGGAGCTGGAAAAGCCAGAAGATTGAAGAGCTGGGAATAATAAGTCAAGGAAATTTTGGGAGAGGGACACAATCATAAGAGGGACTTTACCTATCAAATGCAATCAATGTAATCTGGTTCTTTATACCCTCAATGAATCCCCAACAATAAAAAAAAAACAATAAGTCAAGGAGAAATGTCTGATATATGTGGCTTAATTCTACACTCCCTGCACCATGACATGCAAGTAGACTTGTCACAGTTTAAGGGACGAGGATAGAGCTTAATCATTACCTGGCTGCCCTGGGACATTTCGTTCAGCTAGAGCTTGAAATTGTACAGACAGAAAATTTGGTGCAGGCCTATTGTCCTGGATAGTCCACTGTGATAGGTAACATATTTTCCTGGCTGGCTGCTCCTACTCTACCTGATGAAGAAGTGAAATGACTTGATTCTTTGAAATCTGAGTATCTAGGTTTGCTTAGCTGTCCTAAAAGGTAGTAGTCTAGGTGGCCATAGTTGTCTTAATGATTAAAAATTCAGTTTCTAGGTTAGGCAATTGACTTTCATCAATATTGTTTCCACACAATATTAATGCTGGGAAGGAAGGTCCTCCCTCCTTTGAAGTCAGAAGTCTTGATGTCTCTTATATATATATATATGTATATATATATATATATATATATACACATATATATTTGGTAAAGTAGACAAGAACCATGGTACATGTCTAACCCATTTTTAACAGAACTTTACAGATACTTTTTTTTTCCCCAAGGAAATCAGTTGTACCATCAAGGTAGAAAAAAAGACATATCAATAATAATCAACAGTGAACCATAAAAATTACTATCTCTAATTATCTCCAGGGGCATTCCATCAGTTTTTAACCCAGCATCACACCATTGTGTATGACAGGACAAAGCATGGTGTAGGAATCCCACTCAGGTTCTTAAACATGGGTTTCTCCTTGTTGGACCTGGGGTAGGGCTCTTGCTTGTACCTGAGATTCTTGTCAGGGGAGATTCATTAAACAGATCAGGATTTTGTCTAGACAAGTGATGATGAGTCCTTGGTCTAAGGCACCTTGAGGGAGAAAAGACATGAGCCTAATGGCATTCTGAGTTGCTAAAGGATGTCTGGGTGTCTGCCTCCCGTTCAATGCCCTTTCAGACCAGACAAGGTTGTAAGTGCACCGAATATCCAATAATTCATTCACCAGAGAATCAAGAAGAGGCTGCACCCCCTGGATAACGTGTCTTGTTTAGCTTGGTCTAACGGAGTGGGGAAGACAAAAGAGAAGGCAAAGTTCTCCTTCAGGAAGAGTAATGATTTCTGCTCATGCTCTGAAAACCAGGCATGGGGAAATTGCAACCACTATCAAGTGGTGACGTCTGAGACCCAGGCAGGGTCCGAGGCCTGGCTAACCTGAGTGTGGCAGCCTGCACTCAGGTCTCTGAGGGAGGATGGCTGTTCTGCAGCATACATGGCTGATGGGGGGACATGAGAAAGGTCCCAGCATACAGAGAAAACAGTGTCATTTCACCATCAGGGATTATCTCAGTTCTCTTTTTTTTTGTATATAGCCTTTCCATGCTACTGGAAGGTGGAAATGTTTCAATGTTTTAAAAATAGTACTTAACTTAGTTATCTGTCTTAGGGGAATGCTCAGTGTATAGACAGGATTTTTAATTTTTCCCCATCCATGATACTAGTTGCTATTCATTATTTTCTTCTTTATACTCTGAGACTCATTTTAGGCAAGATCTCAGTTTGTATCAAAGAATGCCAATTTCTGACATCTTTGCCAAAGAAAATCTTGCCAAATTGAGATCAGTTTTAAAAAACCAAAGATAAATGTACTTGTCTTAAAGGTCTAATCGTATTATTTCCCTCTTTATTCTTTGGTTACTTTGACAGATGGGACCTTCACAATGTACTCATTGTTCAGCTGGAAACCCCATGAAGCTGTAACCTGAACCCCTTGTCCTGAGGCCACTGGATGGCTGTCTCCATCCAATGGTGTCTGTGAACCCCAGCAGAGAGGTAGGGGAAGAGTCATTAAGTCACTGGAAATTGCTTTGAATGCTCTGAGAAGTGGTCGGGCCATCTCAGGCCATAGCAGTGTGGCAGAATGCCCGACTGCCTACGTCAAGCGGTGTTTATAAATTAGAAATTACCAGCCATTTGGTTCCTTGCTGATCTATCAGAGTCCCTGGAAGACTGTGCCGATGTGCCTGGGGCAGCATTGTTACTGGACCAAACAAAGCGTAGCTCTTGGTTAATCAGTCATGATTTGTCTACCTGGAGGAAATTTAGAAGTACAAGTCTCTTCAATTGTAACTCTATGTGGCTAATTATTCCACTAAAAGCAACTACTAAAATAGTTCTTTAATAGTTCTCTTGCCAAGCCCGGAAAACTGACCATAAATATCAGCTCGGCGTGATGAGGGCTAGACATATCTCACTCACCTAGTTAACAAACAAAGCTTTGCTGAGCAGCATCTACTAAGTGTCACCTATAAAGCATGATTGCACTAGTCCTCTTCCTTCACTTTTTTATTGAGTCATTTTTCACTGAGTCATTATTTAAAACTGTATTCAGTCCTTCACAATAGTAATGGATTTAATTTTCACAATAACCCTAGGAAAAGGGATGGCTAATGATCCTATTTTATAGCTGAAGAACTTGAGATTCAGAGAGTTAATCCCCATGGCTAGAAAATCAAGAGGGCAACAGAGAGACCTGGATTACCTCAGGAGTTGAGTAGGGTTTCTGAGACTCTCCCCTGAGCAAATCTAATGCCTGCTCTGATGCTCCTAGGATGCCTGCCTTGCTCTTCAGCAGCCTGGAGCAACCCCACCCTGGAGCATTATTGCTGACCAGCTACCTCCCATATGCAGACCAACCCAGTGTCCCCCTAGAGTAAGACCGACACCCATAGCCCAGGTTGAGGTCAAGCCACCTCTCTCAGTTCCACCCTCTCCCTCTACCGTGTTGAAATCAGTCCTGCCATGACTTTGCTGCCCACTTCACAAAGTGAGGGCAGGCCAGTCACTGCTTGGGGATAGTTAGAGACTTGGGAAAAATAAAATGAGGGGGATAGACAATATTTTAACCAAAGAAAAAAATGGTTAGACAGAAACAACTAGACTTGAAACTAAATGTGGCCAATGGGATATACAGGATTATCTTTCAAAAGTTCTCGAATGATAAGAACAAGAGAAGAGGAGCAGAGAAAAAGGGAGATGAGTCACAGCCAAGTGGTAACTCACATAGATTGGAGTTTTCTGGGAATGTATACTCCTGACGGGGAGTAGCCAAGAGCAGACCACAAAACTGGGAAAAGACTGAGAGACCGGAGGGATCATGCAGCTCAGAAAGAGGAGATGGGATGGCCACTGACCTTAGTCAGATAGAATGAAACGGTGTAGGGAAGAGTAATATCCCTAGATGTCTTTTCTTATTCCCCAACAGCTGATTGGTTGCCCATCCCTGACTCTTGAAGGAAAAGGTTACCCATAAAGATTCTCATCAAAGTGAAGTTCTGGACAGGTGGACACCAGACATGCTGACCATGGAAATGAGGCCAGCTCTCAAAACGAAGGCACTGGGTGAGACACCTGGCCTTCTCATTGTCCTCCCTTCCCCTGGAGGATCCAGATTACAGGCTGCCAGGTTTATATCCCACTTGGCAGGAGAATGGAGGACCAGCTTTAGCAACATTTAATAGTCCTAGAGAAAACAGTCAACAAGCCTGGCTTCCCCCAAAGCTGATTGATTTCCCGCTCTTCAGAGCCTCACTCTGAAATGAAGTGGTTTCCAGTCATTTGAGAAAAGCTGCTACAATTACGTATGGAATCCAAAACAGAAAGAAAAAATATTAAAACAAGAAAACTGGAAAAAAAATTTAAAATTTTAATTAGATAGTTAGAAGAAGTTGTATTAAGACATCTCTTGAACAGGAGAATACTAGAAAAAGAAATTAATATAGGTAAGAAAATTAGAGAATCAAGTCAAGATATTAAACAGACACACAATAGAAGCTTTATAAATTGAAAAAATAGAAAATTAAGGATAAGAAATAGGAAATAATAAAAGAAAAATTTTCAGAACTCTAAACATGAATGCTAAAATAGTTGTGCATACAGTGAGAACTTGAGAAATGTTTGGAATACAAATCCTAAAGAATCTATCGGCAGACCTTGCAATAAGTGAAAGGAAAACCTGAGACAAAAAGAGTGTCATGATAGCTAGCAGACCAGGATCAGCAACAGCATGGTTCTGGTCTTCCCCAAAGCCTGCCTGTCAGCTACTAATAGAATTCAATGAAGAAAAACCTGCAACATTTGAAGAAAAATGATTAACAACATAACATTCTATATCAAACCAATTTATAAGTCAACTATAAGGTAGAATAAAAACATCTTCAGACATACAACAAAATTTCAAAATAATCATCCATCTCTCTCCCCAGTCTGGGACACACTTACTTTCCTGGGATGATGCTGGCTATGTGTTCCTGAACCACGGTACCAAATCATGACAGACAAATGATGCGAATGAAGTGAAGGGAATTCCCAGGATGAAGAGGAAGGAAAGTCCCAGGAAAATAACCATACTGAGGCTAGAAGAATAATCAGTCCTCAGAATAGATCAGAATAGAAACACAGGGCGGCTCCTGTGGCTCAAGGAGTAGGGCACCAGCCCCATATGCCAAAGGTGGTGGGTTCAAACCCAGCCCTGGCCAAAAACCGCAAAAAAAAAAAAAAAAAAAAATAGAAACACAGAGATTTCCAGGAGGGGTACCGTCAAAACCGCCCATCCCCAAACTAGTCTGAGTTCAATTGGACAGACTACAGATACATTAGTGATAGATGCAGGCAAATAAATGAGACAGTTATTAAATCCTAAAAAAAAGAAAAGTTATACAGGAAGAGCAATACAACCCCATTTTCTATAAGATTAGATGTGAATAAAGATGGGGTTTAAACATATCAACATAAACACCAAACCTAGATGTTAAAATGTATTACAGAACTATCACAGAAATATGAAATACGTGTGTTACTATAGATCTAAGACTATTAAATCCTAGTCTATGTTAGAAGGAAGTAAATGGGCAATTTATAAAATTGAAAAAAATGTGTACAAAGACTAGTCCAAGGATGTTATTTGTAAATATGAAGGGAAATGGCAGAAGCCACAGCAAAGCAATAACAAAAGAGATCGCTCTGAAGCACAGGACTAGCAGATGAGGAGTACGGAGCGAGCACCATACTTTTTGATTGAAGGATTCGTACAACTTGACTTTCTAAACTAGATATATAGTTGGAAATTAAAGTTAGATTAGGAAGAGAGAGAGGAGTAAAAGGAACGAGAGGGAAGAAGCAGGGAGGAAGAAAGATGAAGGAAGGGAAAGGGAAGACAGGAACGTATCCTTAGAAAAGTATCCAGTGAACTTGTACCAGGTGCTTTGGGTTCTCCAGGGTTGGAGAGATGTCTACTCTAGGACAGTTGCGGCAAGATCTCACAAAGGGGTGAAACAGAAGGGGCAGGTTTATTTTAGACAGAGGTGAGAACCTTGGAGGGGGTGGTTTATATCACCAAGAGGCACAGCAGGGAGTGTTCATTGAAGTAAGTTTACCAGTTTGTCTAAGGCCTGATAGTCCAGAGAATGACGGCCTTGTAGGGGCTCAGAAAGCCATGCCCCAAAGTGTGGCACTGTAGCATGCTGAGCGTTCAGCCGCCATAGAACCAAGAACTTTCTGTCCTTCTCTTTGGTTTTCTTCCCTTCCACAAAGTCCAATAATGTGCTCTGTCTCTCTCTGGAAGTTCCTTTATCTGGTTGTGGACACTTCATTTAAAATAAGTGCAATTGTTTTAAAAATCATCTGTAGGAATCTCCTCAAGTAACCAAGAGAGACTAAGCACCTGAGAAAAGGCTAAACGTGACCAGACCCAGGACAGACTTTTCATCTACTCTCCTGAGGGCAGCTCCCCAGATTACCTGGGAGAATACAAAACAACCAACTTTCAGAGTGACCTTTTGCCCTTCACCTTCTTGGCATTTATTGCTCCTTACTTCAGAGATGAGAGGAACTTTGTTCCAGGACATTGCCCATTTGGGGGCTTATTCATTTCCTCTGAAAGTCATTTACTACTCAAAATCGCCTGCATCACTCATTTCCCCCTTCCTTCTGAAGAGGATATTTCAGCTTCAGCCATCCCACCATTTTTTGAGTGTCATATTTCATACAACTCCCATGCATATTTACACATTAATAAATTTGTCTACCTTTTCTCTTGCTGGGCTATTTGTTTTGGCAGACTTGAACCTTCAGAGGGGGAAAAAATTTCCCATTGCCCCTACAACTTCATATGAAATGAAAAGACATCTCTAAGATTTGGTAATTTTTCAAGCTGAGTAATGTAATAGGGGAATGATGTCTTTATGGCATTGAAAATCTTCCAGTCTTAAAAAAAAAAAAATTGTAAATGGTGCAATCTTGAAGTAGATGCAGCCCCACCTTATGGGCAAAAGACTTGTGAACAGGTAATATAAGTACGTGCAAATCTGAATGTTGCCTTTTCTTCCTGGTGGGCACGGTGCCCTGCCAGGGCACATGAGTTGGTGAGCAGAGCGTGTGTGAGCACAATTTCAGTCTCCTCTTGCTGCTTTGGTTGAGTAATTCCAAATTCCCTTCCCAGGTCCCTGATCCTGACTCTGACCCTGGAAGGATCAAAACCACTGACAGAAAGTAGGCAAGGGAAGTGACTTCTTCCCACACTCTTTCTACTACAGGATTCCAGGCATAACAGGGTACGGGGCTGTGAGAACAGACTACTAAGCAGGTGTGAGTTTGGAGTATGGGTCATGATCCTGGACTAGATTTTTCAGTTGATAAAAGGAAATAATATTTATAACTAAAAGTGACTAGATGAGTTTTTATTGTGCAAATACTTGAGATTTCATGCAAGTGGTAGGAAAAAACAAGTTTACAGGCCAGAATTAAAAGGGCACTGGACAAGAAGCTGTTTCCTGAGTCCAGCTGGTGCATTAACATCATTATGCAATGATTTTATTATGTTCATGGAGGTCTATCTACTACTATCCGTTAAGCAGTGATTTTCAACTCCTGTGCTATGAGAGGATATTAGGTGTTGCATGAACATTTTTAAAAATCATTAAATTATTTTCAAAAGAATTTCAAAGCACAGGAAGTATATTCTTTATTTTACTCTTTTTTTTGATCAACATAAGTGTGTTGCATTAAGTTTCACCATAGATTCAAATGTGCCATGAGATAAAAAATATTAGAAAACACTGAGATAGAGGAATAATAGGTGACTAAGATGTCTGTTGTCCATTACTATATCTGCTAGATATTATGCCTTCATACTTAAATACTGGCCCAGGTAATGTACCACAATCCTATAGACATAAAGAGCAATTCAGAAGAAGCTATAAAAATTTGTCATGATAAATGGAGAAAATCAAATACTTTCATAATGGTATCATATCATTTCGACAGACTTCAATTTGAGGTTATCTCAATCTAGTTTCATTTAAATTAAAAAGTAATTTGGTTTGTACATCAGGATGTTTTAAACATATGTATACAAACTTTTTTTTAGAATATCTGTAGTTTCAAAAAGATCTCAGAAATTGAATGAACTTTAAGATTTGGAAATCTTAAACTGTATGAACCCCTGTACAGTTTTGGTTTTTTAAAATACCTTTATTAAAATATAATTTATATATGAGAAAAATCTCCAAATTAAGTCGTTTTAGTATATTCTGAGAGTTCTGTAATCATTGTCACCATCTAAAGTTGGAACACATCTTCACTCCAAAAAGAAAGCCCCTGCTCATTAACAGTTATTCACATTTTCCCCACCCCGAACCCCACGAGGCTGAGGCCCCCCACTCAGTACGTAGCACTCCGTCACTATAGCTGTGCCGATACTAAACTTTATATAAGATGAATCACATGATATGCGACCTTTGGTAATTGGTTTCTTTAGCATAATGTTTTCAAGGTTAATCCCACATGCAGAGTGTGTAAGTACTTCATTTCTTTTAAATGCTGAATAATATTCTTTTATATGATGTATCATATTTTCATCACCTGAAGGACATTAGGGCTATTTCTACTTTTTAAAATATTATGAACAAGTGCTGCTCTGAACATTTATGCACATTTCTCTGTATGGACATATACTTTAAATCTCTTGGCTATATACTATGTACCTAGAAGTGAAATGTCTGGGTCATAGTGGAGTTCAACAAGATACTTCTCTGCCTCTGTGTTTAACTTTATGAGGAACTTTAAAGCTCTTTTCCAAAATGGTTGAACCACTGCCCCTTTCCAGTAGCAATCTAGGAGGGTTCTAATTATTCTACATCCTCATCAACACTTGCTATTTTTCTTTTTTTCCTTTTTTATAAATTACAGCTATCCAAGTGAATGTGGAATGGTTGCTCATTATGGTTTTAATTTTTATTTTTCTAATGACTAATAATCTGACCATTTTTCCCAGACATTTCTGAGCCATTTCTATACTTTCTTCAGAGAAATGTCTTTTCAAACTTTCTATCCATTTTCAAAGTGGATTGTTTTTCTTTTTATTATATTTTTGGGTTGTAGGGGTTCTTTTTGTAGTCTAGATACTAGTCCCCTATCATATGTATGGTTTAATAAATATTTTCTCATCTTCTAAGGGTTGTCTTTTCACTTTCTTGATAGTATCATTGGCAGTATAAAAGTTTTTAATTTGGATGCAGTCCAATTTATTTGCTTTTTCTTTTGTTACTTATTCCTATAGGGGCAAGGGGAATCTGGGAAGGCTCAATGCTAAATAATATGTAGCTTATCACCTCAATGAGAGTATATGACAATGGATGCCATCACTATGGTGATAAAAGTGTAAAGAACATTCTGTTCAATGCAGATCATTTCATGTACAACATCTTTCCCCACTCTTCTTGGCTTGGTTAACACTAAACAGCCTTCAAGTGTCAGAGGAGACCTAATTTCTCAAAGAAGCCTTCTCCGTAAGAGAAGAGAGGCACACTCCAGTGTGTTCTCATAGCACCTGTATGTCTCCAGCCATTTTGTCCATACCATACCCACTCTTATAGTGGTGTGATTGACTCCTCATAAAGACGAGGAAACTGGTAATTATTGTAGTTATATAGTGAGAAATTACCATACGACAGGGGCAAACTATTTGCCCTACATGCATTCTGTCATCATCTCTAATCATCATTTAACTCATTATCAACCTGATGTTAACAGATGAGGAAGTAGAGGCTCCAAAATGGTAAGGAATTTCCCCAAATTTATGCAAACAATTTTTTGTGATGCTAATATTTGAACTCAAGTCTGACTACAAAGCCAGTGAAGATGTTGATGTTATTTACAATATTGATGATGGATTTATAACCAGGTAATGATTTTTAAAAGGTGTGATAACCCTTTACACTATATATATCATTTCATTCACAGAAAACTATCATGTGATTGTTCAAGTTGATAAGTTATATTTAATGAGTGACCAGTGCCATAGAAGCTTTGCAGAAGATTTATTGGGAAATCATAATGAAAGTGAGATGATGGTTGTCTTTGGGTCTATGTGTATTCCATATAAGTGCCCCAAGTTAGAGAGCGTCCCTGTGCAATTCTTACTAATCTTCTCAGAGGATTTGTGTCAGAATTCAATGCACAGAGATTACACATTGACACAACACACCTTTAAAAGAACAGTGGCTTTTAACATAGATAAAAGGCAAATATTGAGAACTAGAAACATGTCTCTTTGGGATCAAAATTCAAAGGTAAGGGAAGATTTTATATTAACTATATTTGCATTTGAAAATGTAAAGCTTAAAATATAACACATAAAAATATAAAACATAAGGCATAGTTCTTAAAAGACATTAATAAGATTGTCTCAATGTCATAAGTAAGAAAGGAAGCTATATATGTGAGTCTACTCACTCAAAGTAAGACTGATGTTAAATGCTATCTTACTTCAATTAGTATTTTCCTGCTATGCAATAATGATGAAAAAGTCACAACCATTTAATCATTAGTATCTCATAAGAAGGGTCAGTTAGAAAACTGACACTTGCACAATAGAAACTCACCCAAAATCACCAACAAGCAGTAAGAGAAGTCAACACGGTGTATGTGCCTAATAAATCCTGTGTATTGCACACATGATCGCATATAAACCTCACAAGAATTTTGCAAGGCAAGAATGATAATCCCTCATTTAGAGATTCAAAAATTGGGACTTAGAGAGATCCTAGAAGTGACTCCAGGTCCAGACCTGGTTAGGTGGCAAAGCCAGAATCCAGTTTAAATCATGCCCCACTATCCATGCTTTTCCTTACTAGGCTATTACAAGTCTCAGAATTTCTCACCGCTAGCCCTGTATTTAAGACACTGATTCAGACTGCTTCTAGATATGAAGGTAATGTGTCATGACACTGAACACTGACACTGAGATTTTAGTCCTCTTCAGTAAGAATCAATTTATCAAGAACTGGAGCAAACTCAAAAGCTCCATTTTTGGATGATACTAGTATAATCACTGCAAGTGAGTCATCCCCTGAAGAGTACTAATTGGCACGATGGTAAAGGTCCTTTGTTCTGAATGCCAGTGTTTCTTAGGAATAATACTCCACCCCGAATTCATTAAGAAGCTATGTGACATCTCCGTGACCTCTGACACCACAGTCTGACCTTTCTGTGAACCATTCAGGGTATAGTTACAGACATGAAGCCTTTCTTTTTACTGTACCATTCCATGTTCTACGGCTTTTATACAAGAAAAGACAGCAAAATGTCCTTTGTAAAAACCCAAGAAATCAAAGTGTTCTGTTATTAACCTTGCCTGAAATATGTTACATGTCTTTGACGTGAAAGGTGTGTGTAGGGTAACAGAAAGCCAAGTATAGCCTGAAATGTTTCCTGCAAGAATCATTGTGAACTGTGAAATCTGCGAGTAATTTTGAAGACACGTTTGTGTGCTATGTGACTCAGTAGCACTTGGCACCTTCCTCAGGTGAGTCCTAACCAGAAACTTGGGAGGGCGGGCAGTGAGCCCGAGACTATTCTGAGCTTGATGCTTCCTAACGGCCTCCTGGAAGAATCTCAGCCTTTACTACAGCACGGTCTCTTGGGACCTCCCCATTTAGGGACTTTCCTCAGAAAACATCAATGAGTCCTTGTTTTCCTGCTTTATTTGTTTCTTGCTGTGGTCCGTCGTACATGTGTTTCTCTATTCTTCTGTGTTAAATGAGGTTTTTGAAAACAGATTACCCGGCTGGCGCCTTCTCTTTCTCTATGGCACCTTATCTCAATTCTCCCCTCCCCCCGGCTCCAGCGAGGGTTCTCTCATTGGTAGGTCAGGGAGAAGTTGGCCTGCAGCGACAAAGGCCAACCAAAGCCTCAGCCTTTCCACAAGGGAGCTGTGAAGAGGGGATCACCTGCCAGTGTCCCCACCATGTGTGGCCAAGGTAGATGGTCTGTATGCTCTCTTTCACACACCTTTCCTCAACACCGGATACAGGTGACCTGCAGAGGGTGGGACCTCTGGAGATAGAGGCTGCACTGTGAAGGGAATATCAGCTGAAGGCCGTCTGCTGACCACCTGCTCCGATGCTGGGAAGCATGTCCTTCCCTGCAAAAGGACCTGGGTGGCACATTTAGGTGTCCGCCATACTTCCTATGACACTTCAGAAAAAATTTCTTTTCATTACTACCCACAGATCAATGCCTACTGAAATCTCACCTTCCAGACATTAATTTTAAAGCCAATAGTTCTGCGCAGTAACCCTTTAAACTGGTACCTGGAGTTCAGTTCTTGGGGTAACAGCTTCCTTCCTTTCCTAAGAGAAGGATCAAGAGGGCATCAGACGCAGGAGCTAAAGGGCATGGTGCAGTGGGGCGGGGGGTGGGCATAACCCAATGCCACTATTTTGCATAAGACCATATCTCATTTTATAAGTGAGGAGACCAAGGCCCCAGGACGTAGGCAGCCTAGGCACAGCCCTCTAACAGTTGGTGAAGTCGGAATGTAGTCTTCCCTTCTAAGCTCTTCTCTCCTTTCTCCTCTCACCCAAACGTACTGAGAATCGTAGAGACTTTGCCAGCACACAGAGTATTTCTCGTCAATGTGCAGGACAGAGCTGGAGCAGTCATTTGGGCTTCACTTGAAAACAGAGTAGAGCCGCGGTGTTGGCCGTGGACTCATCACTATGCATAGAGTAATACGTGCAGACAGCGAGGAACAATGGTTTACGAGTGTGGGAAAGACACAAAAACAAGAACTCTCCAGCTTTTCTAAATCTTACTTCTTCATTGCTCAGGTGGGGATAATGAATCCTGCTTGCTTATTTCCCAGTGTGGTCATGAAATTTTAAGAAGAAATAGCCAGTGAGTACACAGTATATTATTATTTAACCACAGGCAAGCACTTTTACAGAAATCCCTGTAGATCCAGTGAAAATTTAAAATGTTAAGGAACCAAGACTGCCTGAGTTCTGATGAATCCTAATGTAGTCCAGCTGTGCACCTTGGTTTAGCTGTATCATTAGTGTTCTCTAAGTGAAAAGCACATGTACATTTAGGGTTAAGATTCCAAATCACCCACACACACATTCTCATGGATAGGACATTGTCTGAAATGTGTGTCTGACTGAAGTCCACTGGGCTGAGAAAGTCCTTTGGATTACTGTCCAACAGGGCTTTGCGTTGCCCTCTGGAGGGCATTTGGGCAATTCCCAACTAGTGGGCTCTTAGTAAATGATGCTTTCTTTAGGGTTATTGATTTTATTTTCTATTGAGCATCTAAGATATTTCAGATACTTATAGGTTTAAAGTTACTTTTAGCACCCCAAAACAATGCTCTAACTAAGGCAACACCAACAACAGACACAACAGCAACAACAACAAAAACAGCAGGTTCTGTGCAAAGCAGGTGGCACAGAGCAGCAGCATTAAAATAGCACATGGCCAGGCAGTCCCAAGAGAGGCCTAGACTCTTGGCACTGGATGCCGATCCTCCAGTAATTACGGAGCTCAGTGACCTGAGAAAGAATCGGCGGTGAGCCAGCTCGCCTGGGTCGTGCTTCCCACCCCAGTGCCTGTGTCAGCTGGGGGCCCTGGGCTGGTTTAAATTCTAGCAAGAATCTCACACCAGTTCAAACATTTACATAATGCAGGTTGTTTATCTTGGCTTCAGAGAAAGGTAAGCATCTTTCTGAGCTCACCCGACACTAAAATAGTGTTTAAACTTGGGGTGTTCCCCTAGTGATGTGTTTGTGATAATTCAGGTTTTTTTGTCTGTTTGTTTGTTTGTTTTGGTAACAGTCATACTCCAACCTAAACAGTTCATTTGTTGAATGGGACATAGAGCGGGGAGGAGGAAGAACAACTTAAACTCCACGTCTGGCTGTCTCTATCCGTTAACAGTAGCTCTGAAATCTTCCAATGGACCTAGATGGAATTATCAGCAAACTGTCCTGCTTACCAAAAAGTGATGTGTATGACCCACTGTGAGTAAGGCTATGCAGTGATGGGCTTTTTCCAGGGAGCGAGATTCTTCCACACTTTTCTGACCTCTGACTGAGAGCACTGGAAGATGTCAGGAGGCCAGAGCGTGGCTACAGACAGAAAATACGTTGCCCTGGCCTCATTAACACGGTGCTCGAAACGAGGGAAGCAAATGGTTTAGAGAAACAATTTGCTTTCCAATTCTAATAAGGCTATTCTGTAAAAACTACCTGTGTACTCTGTGCCAAATAAGGTACAAGATAAAAATAGGGAGCTGTGACCTTGACACCAAAAGATGGAAAGTCTCAAGTGGGGAGACAGGGAGAAAACAGTAGGGAAGTTGAAACTTTTACTCTGAAAGTTTGATCATTGAGTCTGCCAAAACAAACTGGCAATGGGAAGACTGGCAGGAGAAAAGGTAAATGAGTGTATTAACATGCAGGTTCAGAGACGCACACAAGTGTGAAACTCATGGAAGGGCCACATGCTCGAAGCTTTAAATACACTCTTCGCATGGGAGCGCGAAGTGGGAGCTATAGGTCATTTTAGAAGAAGAGCAAATTATTTTCAGCGGAGATTAATGGACCTGAAGAACAGACAATAGCCTGAGACAGAATTTCTCCGGCTGTCGGGAGGTGGGAAGGTGAGGGGTGGAACTGCACTACGAACAAAGGTTGTCTTAATATGCAGATAAAGTCTCTCTGGGAGCAGCCCTCAGAAAAATAGATAAAAAGTCTGTCCAGGTGGGTGTGGTGATGATCTTCAGTTTCTTATTCCATGATTAATCTTCCCTGGTTAATGAGATTTCAGACAGTGGATTGAAAGCAATTGTGTTTCTTTAGAAGAACTTCTGTCAGATAAGGAAACTTCAGAGAGAGCTCCTGCCTGCACTTGGGGGAGAGAGGAGAGAAAGTGGGAAAGACCTTGGTTCTTAGACCGTTTCTAAGGCCTTCAATCTTTAATTCAAAGGGCTTAGCATGCTAAAACACCTTGGGGGCATCGTTCACTGAGCCCCAATCTAATCAAGCAACAAACAAACAAACAAAAACTCCAAGCTTTTTGAGATTTATAAAAATAGAGTGAACGTGGCATTGACTGTGTGCATATTATCACCTCCACTTCTAGCACTATCTTCCAATTCTAAAAGTCCATATTTCTAAAGCACATTCTTTGCAATATCTTTCCTTGAAAAAGTAGGTTTTCTTTCTGCTACCTGAAGTCCTTTCCTTTGAATAGAAAAAAAAGTTTTCTTCCTTTTAAGTACATGTATTCACCTGTCATTCCTTCATCCATCACACATTGATCAAGCAGGATACTGCTGGTGCTTAAAATAAAGCAGCTGTAGATACTGTCCTCAAGGAACTTATAATGTTGGCAAAGATGCACTTATGTCATTAATTAATTTCTTAATATGCATTATTGAGAGTTGGGTAAATAAAAGTACTTTCTCTAGTTTTTTCTTTCACACCAAGATGAGTTGTCACAAAGAGCTATGAAGAATTTGACTTGACTTTCATTCATAACACAGACTAAACACGTTTAATTTCAGCAATGACATGTTTCTATGATTTATGTGTTTTTTAAATTTTTTATTAAATAATAACTGTGTACATTGATGCATTTATGGGGTTCAGTGTACTGATTTGATATACAATGTGAAATGCTTACATTGAACTAAGTAACTCATGCATCACAATTATACTCTTTTCTTAATAGTTTTGAAATGTACCATTACATCATGGGCATTAGGTGAGGACCTCCCAAATATCTGCCCTTCTCCAGCCTCCCTCCTCCTCTCTTCCCTTCTACTTTCTGGACTATAGTTATGTTTTGCCATTTGTATGAATGTGTAGGTGTTTATATATTGATTTCATAGTAGTATTGAGTACATTGGATATTTTTTTTTCCATTCTTGAGATACTTTTCTAAAAAGGAATATGTTCCAGCTCCATCCAGGTAAACATAAAAGATGTAAAGTCACCATCATTTATGGCTGCATAGTATTCCATAGTGTACATATACCACAATTTGTTAAGCCATTCATGGGTTGATGGTCTCCTGGGCTGTTTCCATGTCTTGGCAATTATGAATTGGGCTGTAATAAACATTACAACCAACATTACAAACATAAAAATCTGGTGCAAATGTCTTTGTTATAAAATGATTTTCGATCATCTGGGATATACCTAGTAGAGGAGTTACAGGATCGAACAGTACGTCTACTTTTAGTTCCTTGAGTATTCTCCAAACTGCTTTCCAAAAAGATCATATTAGCTTGCATTCCCACCAGCAGTGTACAAATGTTCCCTTCTCTCCGCATCCACGCCAACATCTGTAGTTTGGGGATTTTGTTATGTGGGCTAATCTTACTGGAGTTAGATGATATCTTAAAGAGCAAATAACCCCATTTCTATGTGGGCAAGAGACTTGACTTAATGTGTTTTTGTGAATGTAGCTATCACAACTCAGGTTTCTTTGATACCTCTAAATCTTCAAAAATAGGGACCAGCACCACAAAGAAGGGATAAATTTCTTTTACAGTAAAGTATGTACTATGAAAAAAAAATTTTAATGTAAAAAAGATGTAAATCATGTTTACAGGAACTTAAAACAAAAATGCCTTGGCCATTTTAAAGTAATATAAAGTGCTCAAGTGTATGCTGAGTAATTCACTTTTTTCTTTTTTTTTTTCTTCACGGTTGTATAATTTAAATGGTTCTTAATTTTAAAATGTATTTTTGGCCAAGATATTTAATGTTGAAAAGTGGCTATTCAGCATGTAAGAGACCAGAAATATTTTTCATAAGAATTTTTTATTATACAGCAGTATCAATTTGAAAAATAGTTATTTACACAAAGACCCTAATGGCTTTATAGTCTATCAGATCAATAATCAACATTCTTAAATGTCACTTAACACAAATGTATGTAATGTGCATTATGAAAAGATCTTATATACACATTTACAGCATAACTCCTAGTGATTCCTTCATAACTATTTCTGTCCCCAGTGTCATTTTGTGTACCATTATGATAAAAACATGTTTAAGACCAACACTGTTGAAATATCAAAAGATATTATTGCATAAACAAGTACATTGGAAGTCACCTAAGGTTGTGACAGTGCCACTATGATTATGATATTCAGTTGAGTCTTTTTTCCTAATTTGGAGTTCTAATAGATCCATCATTATATGAAGAGTACAAAAGAATTTACAAAAAACTACTCCTAGCATCTTAGCTGTCTATCAAAACTACTTATAAGGCTTCTGTTAGACATACCAATGAAAAAATAGAAGCCACAATGCCAACTCAAAATTCCCCTTGAATCTGGATATACAAGTCTCCTGGGTGCTTTCAAATAGCACATATCATAGTTTTATAGAACTGGTACTAGGTCAATACCCATCCAGGGCTGTGGGGGACAACAAAGAACTCATTAATCTTGTCCCCAAACCTCGGTATATATTTCTCTTCAAATTATGTGTTGCCCTTTGGGTTTTGAAAAAAAAAAAAAAGAATATCAAAACTTACTTCTTTTTCATATCTCTGTTTGATATGATTTTCTACGTCTCCAAATTTTTCACCCAGTTGGTAA
This sequence comes from Otolemur garnettii, assembly GCF_000181295.1. NCBI lineage: Eukaryota > Metazoa > Chordata > Mammalia > Primates > Galagidae > Otolemur > Otolemur garnettii. The sequence continues at coordinate 19,552,709 of NW_003852404.1, read as the reverse complement.
CAGTATTATTTACTCAAAATTAAGTCCAAGGACAATTTGGATCAGACAGCCACTTTGAATTTCCCATAACTAAAACCCCAATCTTGATATTTGCTGTGGCCTGTAATAAAGGCATGCCTGGCCCTGTGCATCCCCGTCCTATCACACAGAATTCCTGCCAAGCGACTCCAAACCTTAGAAGTCTCTGGTTTCCCATTAGTCTCTTTAAAGATTATATAAAACTTAGAACTCTTTACCTGGATTTACCCAGTGTCCAAAAACAATCTCCAGTGAATAATGTCATATATAAAAAAGAAAAAGAAATGGAAATTAAAAAAAAAATTTTTTTTAATGACTTCCGTTTAACCTACCCCAGTTCCACCTCAGGCCCAAACTTTGTAATTCATGGCCTTCTTAGAAAAGTTACATTATCAGTTTATTCTCCCTCTCCTGGGCTGCTCTCTTTTTATTTCCTCAAGAGCCCTGTAAATCATATGATTGACTTTCAAGCCAAGACTGGTTGATGTGAGTAAAGAAAATTTAATTGGAATACAATCACCCCCCTACTGCTATTAACCGTTTTTTTTTTGTGCATCTAAATGTGATCTGAATTTCAGATATGGTTTTCTACTTGACATTTATTTTCTTCCAGCATAAATGTGCCACATCTTTACCTAAATTGGTCTGTTATCTTAGTCTGCCTTTTTGAACTTAATACTATAAATTAACTATTATCCTGCTGAAATGAACTCCTTTGCAGATTTTATGTATATACAGGGTATTTCAATTTCACTTGAGAACAAAATATTGAGTTATTGTGTTTTATAATTTATTGATCTGTGAAAAAAATATTCCCCTACAGTATGAAAAGGATTTCATGTTAATTTTTAAAATATTTCAAAGTACTTTCTTCACTGATGGGAATAAAGACTCAATTATGTCAGTAAAACAGGAGTCAGTTGGATCTGACCAAAGAAAAAGCTGATGTTAAAAATATGCTTTTATTTGTTTTAAAATAAAAATACAGTGAATTTTGGTAGTGCCTGAAACTATATCTGGTTTATAAATTCATCTATCCAGTCCTCTTCAGTTTTCATTATCAATCACTTTATTTCTCACACCAAAGCTAAACAATAATCTATCTTGGCATTAATGGATCCAAAATAAAGCAATTGTATTGTCAATTAATTATTTTTATACTTAAAAATTAAAACACCATTCAAAGAGGGAAAAGAAGTATGTACCTTTAAATTTATAATGATGAAAAAATATTGGTGATGTCTAGACCATGCCGTGAGAAGCAGCAGGAAAGTGGTGATTTAGCAAAAATTACAGTATATCACATCTTGAAGGTAAACCAGAGACAAAGTTATGATCACATAAAAAAATTAGGGAAATCTATTTTGTCATATGTAATCAGACAACCCATGAAACATTAATTTAAAACACTATAAAAAACTAAATTTTTGTACTATTTTCAGCTATTAGAGTTTGGTATGTTACTTCTGGAACTTATGCTAAGCTGGAAATCATGGCCAAGTTTGAGGTCTTATGTACCAAAAGACTTGGGAAATCAGTTAGGGTAACGTAAATAAGAGTCATTTTTTCCTACTGTCTTCTGTGCACATTTCTGCTGCTTAAAAAAGCACGTGCTGAAAAACCATACTTGGCCAAGGAGGTAGATTTATGTCTGTTTAGAAATCTATCGCATGGAACATGGGGGTCTTTGTGGTTAAAGACATCTAAATGACAACAAGGCAGTATCACAAAGCAGGAAACAGACCTTGGCTCTCTTCAATTTTGGGTTATTGGGGTTTGGAGAGGGAAACTTATGTCTCCTGACAGACACGATTTTTAAACATTTATAACTTGGTTACCCGTTATCACTTTAAAGCACTTTGTCCATGAAGGGTGACATTTATGTGGCAAGTCATATTTTATTATTAGGTGAAAACTTTTTTGAACAAGTGAAAAACATTTGTCTTTAATAGTGATTAAATGCCTGACAAGTTAGAATCTTTATAGAGAACAGAATGAGCTAAGTGCAAAAACAGGTTTTTAAGGCTGTTTCCAAAAATAAGGAAATAACAAATAAAGGAGACAAATGCGCCAAGTAAATGGGAAAACGCTACACATTTTTAAAGGTAATGGGTAATACTTTCTTAATAAAACCCTACAAAATAGCAAAATAAAGATGTCCCCTCCAATGTAATGTATGTAATTATCAAAATATTGATCAGTTCTTTCTTTCATCATAGCGTCCATTCATTGAACATTCTTGCCCTGGCAGCACATTTCTCCTCCCCTCGTCTCTGTTTATTCATCAGGGCAGCCTCTTTCTTCTCAATCAGAGTGGGAATTGTGAAGTTTTTTTGACTTGGTCCTTTATCAGAGTAAACCGATTTGAATGGAAACAAAAATAGCCATTAAAACTTTGCAAAATCATATTTGCAAAACAAATAATAGCCTTCGGAGTAATCTTTGAGATTTCTTTCTAAATCTTTGAAGCATATCACTGGTTACAAAATAAGATAAAAGACTAAGTTTTCAGATTTGGGCAATGGAGATGAAAGAAATAATTCATGAAGGGAATACTCATGTTGAGCGGGGGCAGGGTTGAAACTCATGAGTAAATATGTAGCCCTTCTGTACTCTTCCTACATTTTTTTTTTGTGATTATTACTCACATTAATTGAGCCTAAACTCACACATTAATTGCTTTCTCTCTACTTTGGAAGAAAACCTTAACCCAGGACGTTATATATGGTGTTATTATCTTTATTTGCAAAAAGAAGATCTAGCTTTGGAATTAGCTCCAAATTTCATCCAAAGTGGTTAATGGGCCTAAATCTAATTACTTGTAAATTTTGCTCCACTGATTAGTGTCTGATAAAGCAATATACAGTAATTAGTCACAAAGACAGTGGCAAGAGAAATGAATTTTACAGATGGGTAAAAACACTGACTTTAGTCGAAACTCTTTATTTTTCATGAAACTATAGAACTTAAACAAAAAAATTCCTATGGCACTTAGAAGATCCAACATGCTGTAATGATTTTCTCTTCTACCAGATTGCATCTTCCTTGAAGGCCAGATCCACGTCTGATTTATATTATCTTCCTGCATCTAGTGGAGTTCTCTATATAAAGTATCCCATTCAAGCATTCGTCGAGTGCAGAGCCCATATGGCATCCTTTTGCAAATTAGAAATAAAAGCATGCTTCCTCTGGGAAAATGCCACCCTGCATCAGGGGTGGTTGATTGGCAAATATTGTGCAGTCTTGAAACAACCTGTTCTTGAAGTATCTAACTCTCTTGTGTCCTTTTTGAAATTAAATTGCATAAATTCAGAAATGAGAAGGATGGTTGTATGATAGGTCTGTCAGAGGAAAGTAATTCACTATGTCAATGTTCCTTAAATTCTCACTTAAAATAATGGAATGAATTATAAGTGGGAAATTTCCTGATTTTAAAGGTCTTTTTTTTGTTGTTTTTTTTTACTATACTAAAGAAAACAGCAGTGTGATAATGTAATCAATTGTGTGTGTGTGTGTGTGTGTGTGTGTGTGTTTAGAGATGAAATTAAAGGGGATATGATGGCTTAGGGATGATGGCTTCTTCTTCATTTGAATGTGCATAGTAGGAAGCCCTGTGTTCTGAAGACCATGTAATTGTTACTGTACTTATAATTCTCAAGTCATTCATCAGCATCTAAACAGCTTGCCTTGGAAAGTTATAAAATCTGAGTTAATGACCATACTTAAGTTTTGGCCGAGTAATCCAAACTCATGTCCTCAATTTTTTACAGTAGCTGGATCTAATCTAGATGTAATTATATTAGAGGTGAAAACTGATTAGGAACAAAATATAAACAGATGCACATTATATAATGGGATAATAATTCCTTATTTTGTTATTTTATTTAATAAATATATTTGTTTAAGGTCATATTAAGGTAATGTTTAATATAATATTAAATAAATATTTATTAATTTGATATTAATTATTAAATTATAAATATTAATAATACCAATCATTTAATTATAAATAGTAATTATTAATTAATACCTTTATTTAAGGTATACATCAATACTCCTTGTCTTGTTGAGAAACTAGAAATTGGATACCATGAAGTATTTAGTGGAATATTTTGAGATAAGTAGTATTTTAAGTGTCTCTAAATTTCTGTGGATAAACACTCTCTAATCTGATTCTGACTGACACGCCTAATCTAGCTTTAGCAAATTATGACCATTGTTTCCCCAGTCCCTAAATTTAATTTTCCTTCTTAATATTTGGTACCCACTATACACATTCGATATTAATATACATACATATACAAATTAATATAACATTAAATCGATAAGCATAATCAAACTTATTAATAGTACATGATAAAATGAATAAAACTTTATTTAGAAAGAGAACTCTTTCAAACATCCAACTGGATCATAGACATGAAATATAAATGATAAATTTTTTCAGTTGTTCATTTTGCCACATATTATTATTATTCTATATATGTTATTTATTTCCCAAGAAGGATTCCATATTATTAAATAGATAGTTATCTTTAGAAATGTAGAAATGTCCTTGATGGGAAAATAATACAAACAAGTAGTTTCATTCATGAAACCAAATCTCTTCAATTTCAGAAAAAGACCTATTGTTCAAAGGTTCAAAATTGTCCCCAAATCAATAAACAGAAAATATTAAGGCTTTGGTCATATGTAGTAAAGTGGCTCATCTGGCAGAAAAGAGATTAGAAACAAAATAAAATGAGATATTAGCCATCTTAGGCTACTCCAGTCTCTACCCACACCCCTTCACCTAGACACATGCTGAACAAGCACCAAAAACAACCAATAAATGAAAGGAAACTCAAAGGTCACTCGAGGTCATTATTTTCACATACCTTTGAATAATGAGAGCATCACATGTCAGCTAGAGGAGAACAAAATGTCACATTCCCCAGCTAAAGGTTGGCCTTGGTCAAAGGTCACAGAAGGGAGGCCAGGAAATAACCTAAGAGGTTAGGCTGGGTGCACAAAGAAAGGTCACCAAATGTCAGTGAAAGCATGCAGCTGTTTAGAGATGAAACAACTGAGGCACCCTTTTGTGCTGACATCGGCTACAAAAAATGTCTCTGCTGACATTTTTTTTAGCTGGCAGTTTTATAGGACATTGACATTAATGTACCCAACCCTGAATTAGCCTTTTTTAAAAGCAACAGTTTGGAAGTTAAGTGCAGCAGTTTCCAAAGAGTCATAACTGTGACATTTTTATTTCAAATGATTAATAATACAGCAATGGACTTCTAACACCAAATTCAGATTTCATCTGAGCTCTTTCATTGTGACAATATGTTAGCAACCAAGCTTCAGGACAGGTAGCAATCAGTAACCAGTATTTTTATATTTTTAAGAACTATTATTCATTTAAATAAGAGGTATACTCAGAAGCCTCATCCTGTTGTAAAGCAGGATAATATGAGTGATTTTGCATTTTACTAGGCCTGGCTGTTGGCAGTTCTTGATCTAGTAATAAAATCCATTCCAAGGAAAGAGAAGAGACTGATAAAGCTGCAACCTCATTTTAAAGAAATTTGTGCAAAACACTTGGAGAATAAATCCTTACCTGAGCATTAATCCCTTTCTCAAATGAATAATTCCCATTTAAAAGATCAGCCTTAAATGTTACAATTCTCAGAGAGAGGGTGGTGGTGGTGCCAAAGACTCCACTGGAAAGAAGTTTAGGAAAACAAGGCTCCTGGAATAATTCAGACACTTAAGTCGATCCTTCAGTTCTCTGTCTACTTTACCCACACACACACACCCCTAATACTGATCCAACATTAGCAGCTGTTTCCAGACATTAGGACATGTCACATCCATAAACATCCTTTACTGATTCACAGGCACGAGACCATGTTTTTAATGCAAGATGTGCCTTTCCATCCTCAGGGTTCCAACAAAAGGCCCCAATTTATGACTTACACAGCTCTATTTCTCTCCCAAATATTTTTGAAACAGTTGAGCCACCTTTGTCCAAATTTTACATGCTCTTAAAAAGAAAACATTGTGCATTTATAGTAATAATAATCAATAATAGTAATGATAACAGTTCACACAGAAAACCCTAAAGCCAGTTTGAAAAGCAGGAGCAAATTCTCCCTGAAACCTCTATTCCGGGTGATTCTCTTTTTGTTTGTTCCTTCGTAAACTTCCAGGGAGACTGCCAAACACTGATGCTCACCCCAGGATGACTTCAGTCCTCACTCGGAGGTAAAACTACCTTCCTACCTAATGGGCCCTAGACATCTGAAGCCTGTCAGGAGAACATCATAAATCGTGGAGACGGGAACGGAGAAGGCGGAAGAAGCCACACAAACCCTTTGCACTTAAGGAGAAAGAGTTATTTAACACATCAGGGAAGTGCATTTAATAAATGAAGTCGGTGACTTGAACATGTCACATTCGATCTATACGGAGGTTGCTGAACTTTCTTTAAAAAGTCATTTTTATGCTGGTTGCTTTTCTTATGAAATTTTCTACACCTCTAGTGTATAAAATGGATGTGTAAGCAGCTGATTGAGAAATGGCTAAGGTCAAAGTTAATAAGGAAAGCACAAGGTCTAAAAGCAGGCTGTCTTTCTTTCCCCTTAGAGTTCAAGAGACACCATATGATTGGGGCATGACATATGAATGCTACAGACACCAGGCTTTTTTTTTTTTTTTTTTTAATCTGCCTTCAAAAACTGATACCCAGGCAGTAATAAATGCGGAAGGTGTCTCATTGCTGGAATTACAAAAATGAACTTTCCCCTTCTGATTTCATTCATGGGCCAGCCCTTTATCTTTAAAGTTAGCATGATGGAGGAGTTAGTCTGGAGATGAGTAAAATGATAATCAAAGACTTGGAGAGATCAAATATTGCCTTAAAATGTCAGGACTGCAGAAGTCACAGGATGTACAAGCTGGAGAGAAGCCAAGAAAATGGAGGAAGCCTAAGATTAGACGTCCCTTTGAAAACAAAGAAGACAGCAAAATATCCACCCAGTGTATCAACAAGTTCAAACGGCAGGTCGATTTGGGGGTACGGTTTTATATCTCTTCAGTCTTTCTAGATCCCTTACATTTTAACTTGTCAGAGTCTCTGGGTTATTTTGTCACATAAAATAGTACAACACCCCCATCAAATCAACAAATGCGTTTGCTGCCCCATAAGGGATTTAATTGAAACTTGGAAAACACACAGTGAGGTTCATCAGATAAACATGTACCAAATATAAGATTTATATCTACCCTGAAATGGATACTATGGCTTTTCTGTAACCTATTCCCTTCCTCTTCAGATGTGATAAAGCTTGATATGAGATGCTCTTGAACTCCGAAACAGAAAGCACACTTGGCAAGGAACAAGTAAACAAACAAAAGCCCCAGATTCTGCAAAAAAAAAAAAAAAAAACTTACTTGATTTTAGAAGATTTGAAAAAGCCATTATTATCTCACTTGATGTACACAGTCCTCATTGACAGAAAAAACCAGAAACCTCCATGCTGGAAACTTGTGTTTTTGCACATTTATGTGCAAATGATTCTCTGAGTGGCTTGAAATAATTGCCTCTTCTGCTTTATATTAACTTGACATATTTTTTTTTTTGTCAAGTCATAGTTCTTTTTCTAGTATCTGAAAATGTGCCAAACTAAATGTCAGTGCCACCATAAGGAAGATTTAGAGTTCCTTTTGGAGCAGATAGAGGCCTCAAATGACAAACACGCTTATCCTGAATGTCCCTCCCGCAGGTGTGACTTACCTCGGAACAAGGTCAAAGGAGCCGCCGGAGAAGAGCTATGATTTGTTTGACTTGACATTCTCAGTACTTCCCTTTGGTAGCCCTGCATCATCATTCTGAAGCAGAGAGAAAGCAAGGCAAGCGTTTGCTTTCAGGTGTATCTGGCTTGCAGCCCTACATACCACAGAGAGCTGCTGTGGATTCCATTGCATGGAAAGCTTCCATTTGACATCAGTGCTGTTAAAACATTGCAGGGACAAGTTTTGAAATATTTCCTCAGGCCAATCTCTAGCTGAAAAGTTCATCCCGTTCTCCTCCCAAAACAACTCTTAATATAGCCTTGTAGCTAAACTTCAGTAGCTCCATACCATAGCAGTGTGGCTGGCTTGGCCCAGGCTAGGTGAGAGGTCCAGGCAAGGCCAGGTTCCCTTGTGTCTATCTTTTCTAAGATCAGTCTAGGGTGAAGGACGGAGAGAGTCAGCCATAGGGATATTTTTGCAATCAGTCAACAAACATTCACTGTTTACTTATCAGAGGACAAAATCTGCTCTGAGCACTGGGAATACCGATTCACAAAGTCATGATTTTAATCATCAAAATAGAGAATAAGCCATGGCTAGAACACTCTACCCTGGAGGTACCAAGGAGGCCACCTGGTATTAGACTTGGCTTTGCTCTTGGGCTGCCACCATTTTAGAGACGGACTCCAAGGTCAACAAGCTTACCTCAGTGAAAAACAGTTTCCTCTCGCCCAGTCTCTTTGCTCTCTCCTCCCTCGGCCTCACAAGGTGGCACGCACTGATGGGTTAGGGGCACATCTAAAATAACGTTGGAAAATTTAAGGATATCTTCTCTATATATTATATGACTAGCAGAAGTTCATTTTCAATGAATTTAGCAGAAGTTTCAGAGCCATTCTCCCTAAGGCACATTTCTTAACTCTTGTAGAATTCATCTAGTATGTGAAAGAGGTCTTTTTCTCAGATGCTTCTCAGTCTCAACAACAAGGTGCACCAATACAGAAAATGTCCTTCCCTGTCCTTTTGCTCCTCTCTTCCAATCACCTTTCTTGACCATCATATCACAGCATCGAAACTCCCTGTACCTGCCCATTGTCCATTTGATTTGCCTCTTTGCTGGAGGCTATTTTTAGTGCCCACTCCAACCTACCATCTTTGGGTTTTCCATGACCTGCCTGTGCATTAACAAAACAATCCCAACAGATTTCCACCACACTTCAAACACTGAGAATGGCATTGACTTTGAAACTCAGCTACACTGTGTAGAGGAACTTCCTGAATACACCCTATCACCCAATTTAGGGAAGTAAGACTGCTCTGACAATAAGAGAAGGAAATGACCTATTTTAAACTGAAGTATTGAAAATTTCTACTTATTCCATTCCAAGGAGAAAAAAATGAAAAAAAAAAGAATCATAAAGAAAATGAATGATCTCCTTTTATAACCTTTCCATTAAAGGAATGGACAATACTTGGGTAATGATGTTCAATTTATTCATAAGATGACAAAAGGGCATTTTTCTATATGGCTGCCTTGGCAGAGACCCTTTGACAATGGGAGGTTTTTCCAAAGGCTTAAGGGACGATTTTTCTATGGTGGTTTGCAAAGCACCTTTCTCTTTTTCTAGCATATTCTCCCATTCATTTCCATCTTTCACTTATAAATGAGATGGATGTCAATGTACATATTCTTTCCCCAGATACAGTTGTGGAATGGCATGTAAATCATATATACCTGAGCTTTAAATTAAACACAATCTTTAAGCAAGGCTTCTGAGGACCTGAATCCCAGGCAGAAAGAGAATTCACCCCTCATATGGTTTCAATGAAGATATGTTAATGACAGGACTCTATAAAGGTGTAGGCATAGGGAGATTTTCAGAAACAAATGGGATGGTGATTTACCCAGGGACTAGCAACATTACTACCAAATATAATCAGTAACCTGCCAGGAAAAAGATCTACTATTGGGGTTAGCCTCCTGAGGCAGAAAAGATGTGTCGGGAAGGAATTTGGGGTGGACAGTAAGGGATAACTACTGTGTTTCCCCAAAAATAAGACACTGTCTTACATTTATTTTTTCTCAAGAAGATAGACTAGGGCTTATTTTCAGGGGATGTCTTACTCTCCATTCTGAAATGCATGGCATGGCTAAGCAGATACACTGCATAGCCATGCCCATCACTAGGTCTTACTATCAAGGTAGGGCTTATATTTAACAAATGCATAGAAATCCTGCTAGGGCTTATTTTGGGGGTAGGTCTTATTTTTGGTGAAACACAGTAGTGCTAAATTCTTATAAATGTTTAAGAAATACAGTGAATTAAATCATAAGGTCTATAACCAACTTTCATGAATTTAGAGAAGGCTGCCATGAGGAAAGTTGATTCTATAGATTGAATTGTGCCCTCCCAAAATTCATGTTAAAACACTAATCCCTCATATAAATCACAGTAAGAAAGTAGCTATTAAGCAAGCCCAGAAGAGAGCCTTCACCAGAAAATGAATCAGGCAGAATATTGATCTTGGACTTCCCAGCCTCCAGAATCATGACAAATTAAATTTCTTTGGTTTAAGCCAAACCAGTCTAAGATATTTTTTTATAGCAGCCCAAGTCATCTAATATAGTTGGAACAAGTATTATATATGTATAATATATATAAATGCATGTGTATTAAAAAAATGCAGACTTTGAGTCATACAGACTAAGATATTAAGATTGACTCTTTCAGGGTGGGGCCTATGGCTCAAAGGAGTAGTACGCCAGCCCTATATATTGGAGGTGGTGGGTTCAAACCTGACCCCAGCCAAAAACTGCCAAAAAAAAAAGAAAAAAAAAAAGATTGACTCTTTCATTTACTAGTTGGTAGATGTGAGGAAATAATCTGAACTTCAGTTTTCTGGTTTAAAGAATAAATATAAGAATTTCTACATCATTGAGATTTTTAAAAGATCACGTATCTTCTAGTATATGTATATTGTCCTTCAAGTGTATCTTCCTTTTTCCTGAACTGCATCCCTTATAATATTCTTTGTCACCCAAAACTCAACTATTGTTTAGATGACAATGGCTTTATTTCAACTAGTTTCACCTACCCTATAATGTTTTAATAGTTATTTTCTCTTTGCTCTTTCAAGATTTTTTCATTATCTTCTTTTTTTTTTTTTTTTTTTTTTTAAGACAGAGTCTCACTATGTCACCCTCGGTAGAAAGCTGTGCTGTCACAGCTCACAGAAACCTCAAACTCTTGGGCTTAAGTGATTCTCTTGCCTCAGCCTCCCAAGTAGCTGGGACTACAGGTGTCCACCACAATGCCCAGCTATTTTTTTGTTGCAGTCGTCCTTGTTGTTTAGCTGTCTCAGGTTGAGTTTGAACTTGCCAGCCTCAGTGTATGTGGCCAGCACCCTACCCACTGAGCTACAGGTGCGGCCTTTTTCATTATCTTCTGACTTTGTCTCTTTCATTCTGAAGTAATGAAATGTGTCAGAAGTAAATAGAGGTGATTTTTCATTCCTTTGTAGATATTTCACCTGAGCTTTGTTTTTAGTGAGCTGTATTTCACTAAGGTGTGTTCAGGTGTGTGTTTTATTGTTGGGTTGTTGTTGCTAACTACTTAAATTTCTAAGAGGTTTTCGGAATCTATGTTCTAGTCTGTCCTCAATATTGGAAAATTCTTAGCCATTAGCCATTATATCTTTCTGTACTGACCTCTCTCCATTCTCTATATTCTCTTGTAAAATTCTGACCAGACTTGAGCCAGACCTTCTAATTTTACTCTAATGTCTCTTGACCTCTATTTCATGTTTTCCACATCTCTACTCATGTATTCTGAGTCATTTCTTCTGCTTTATTTTCCAATTGTAAAGTCTCTCTTCAACTGTGTCTGATATTCTGTTCAAACTTTCCATTGAATTTTTCATCTTAATAATTACGTTTTCCACTTTTAGAAGTTCTAGGTTTTTTAAAAAAATTATCAACACTGCCTGATTAACTTCCATAGTCTCTTATTCCTTGTTCACACATTTGATGCCTTCCTTTTTTTACTTTAAACATATTGAGTATTCTCAATTTTTATATTCCAAATTTAATGAATACATTTTCTGAAATCTTCATAGATCTGATTCCAGTCTTCATTGTTTATGCTTTTCTTGATCTTGGTGCTTTATTTCCCATTGTGTTTTGTTATTTTTTTGTTTGTTTTTCCGAGCTCAGGCTTAATGGAACTTTTTCTGTGTGGCTATTCTTTGTCTTAGATTGAGAATGTATTCCTCAAGGAAATATTTGCTTTTTCTAATGTCATTCCTCTCTAAAGATACCAATTTGGGGTGACATAAATTCAGAATACAATCCTATGTTAGGCCCTGCTAATACAGTCGAACCTCTTTAAGTTGATCACCCAAGTGACTGTAACAAACTGATCAACATATGGAGGGAATCACCATAGAGAACTAGGCCTATAGTACTGATACATTTATGCGGTCTGTGAAAATTAGGTAAACTTAAGGAGGTGGTCAATGTAAGGAGCTGGTCAACTACAGATGTTCTACTGTATTTATAAATTCCCAGTGGAGACACATTTCATTTCTTTGTTTTTCTTTTAGTTGAGATAAAATTCACATAATATGAAATTAGTCATTTTAAAGTGTATACTCAGTGGCATTTAGCACATCCACACTATTGTACAACCATCACCTCTATTTACTTCTGAAACATTTCATTACTTCAGAAGGAAAGCTCGTATCCTCTCAGCAGTTACTTTCCACACCCCTATTTTCTACCCCTTGGCAAACACTGATGTATATTCTATCTTGGTAGAGTTACCTATTCTGGATATGTCATTGAATGGAATAAAAAAACTATGAGATATTTGCTGTCTGGCTTATTTCATTTAGCATATTTTTCAGGTTCTTCCATGTTCCAGCATGTATTAGTACTTTATTCTTTCTTACGGCTAAATTTCATGTCCATAAAACATATTGCTTGTCTATTCATCTATTGATGGGCATTTGGGTGAGTTATTTCTATCTTTTGACTACCAGTGAATAGTGGTGCTATGAACATCCACGTAGAAGTTTTTGTTTAAAACTTGTTTTCAGTTCTTTTAGGTATATACTTGAGAGTAGAATTGTGATCATACAGTAAATATATTTTTAACTTTTTGAGGAATTACAAACATGTTTTCCACAGTAAGTTTTATAATTTTACATTCTCACTAGTCCATGTAAGGGTCCTAACTTTCCCACATCTCTGTAAACACTTGTTAGTTTCCTTTTTTTTCCCTTGTTTATAGTTAATGTAATGGGTATAAAACAGTATCTCATTGTGATTTTTATTTTCACTTCCCTAATAACTAATGATGCTGAGGACCTTTCCCTTTTTTGGCCATCTAAATATCCTCTTTGGAGAAATGTCCATTTAAGTTGATTGCCCACTTGTGGCTCAGTGGGTAAGGCGCTGGTCCCATATACCAAGGGTGGTGGGTTCAAACCCAGCCCCAGCCAAACTGCAACAAAAATAGCTGGGCATTATGGCGGG